>NC_136907.1:12818539-13378539 GCF_949606895.1 Notothenia rossii
GTGATGCTGTCGGTGTTTGAGCTGCCTCATTATCTCCTGGTTGACTGAATCATGTCTTATTGATCCATCGTCAAATCAACAGTGTCACTTCATGTTTGAGAGCCGCATTATAGATTCAACTTTCACATTCAGGGCCTGTCCACATGAAGGAAAATCGATCCACTCATATTTGTAGTATGCATCACACACACATATTTAAAGAAGAGAGAAGACGTCTCATATTAAACAAGCTGCTGGCTTACTACTCACATGCCCTGAGGATCTTGATATAAAAGAATGACCTCCAGTTCACAGATACTATGGGGCTTTTAGTTAAACAGATTACGTGGAGACCAGAAAACCAGAGGTCTACCCACACATAAGCTCACAAACACTTAAGATCAATATCTAATTTGACAAAGCCATCACCTTGACAAGATCTGCGTGGCAAAGCAGAATACAGTGACCTCTGATCATTGAAAGGTGACTGTGACCGCATGGCTTTGTTATGTAGGGTAATTTGTTGTAAATATGTTACTGTGGTGTTGCCTCAAGGGCATGTACTGAATCACAAAGGTTGTTCCCCAAGGGGATGGGAGGCTAACGTCCTGGATTACCACAAAACCATCACACACTTCACCAAATGGTGTGAGGACAACAATCTCCACCTCAAAGTCAGTAAAAATAAAGAAATCATTATTGGTCCCCCCAAACCACAGCACCCCATCATTATCAATAACCAAACACTTCAAACAGTTGACAGCTTTAAATGTCTTGGAGTAACACTGGACAATACAATTAATTTCAGGCAACACACCACTGACAATTTCAAAAGGAGCCAACAAAGATTATCTGTCATCCGAAAACTTAAAGGACTCTATGTCCCCCCCCCCCCCCCCCCCCTCTTCTCCTACTACTGTATCAAAGCATTATCCAACCAATCCTCCTCGCTTTGAAAAAAAGAATGTCTGCCTTAAATAACAGGCCTCGCTATGTAACGGCCATGTGTGTCACCATCTGTTGTCTGTGTTATTGTATATTGTATGTATACTATGTACAGTGCTGTGAAAACAAATTTCCCCATGGGGACAGTAAATCTAATCTAATCTAAGGCATAGGCCAGACTACATCATGTCAGCCTCATAACTATGCATAAAAAGTTAAATCATAAAAGTTGGGCAACACAATTGCTCGTCTAATCCAGTGTAGTTGGTCAAAGATTTGCAAAATATCTGTGTAAATGACCTTTAATATGTTTAACCCCATATGTACAGTCTATGGTTTAACCTTTTGTAGAGGTGGTTATATTTTGATAGTTATAAGATCCGGACTTTTATTTTGAAGGGACTTTTGCCGGAAGTGAATAGAGAACGGAGGATTGTAAACACGTGACGGATGAATGACGGAGAAATTAACTAAAGATAATTAGTTACGTTAGGTTTTTAGCACCTTGCTGATAGGGGCACAAGGTTTGTTATTACTTTAATTAATATGTGTATTGATATTATGTGGTGTTATTTCGTAGTTTTGCAGAGTTTTGAGTTCACGCTTTTGTATTAGCAAAACTGCTCTAAAAGGAATGGAGATGTTTTATCTGTGAGATGGTGGCTAATTATTGTGTTTTCTTTCTTTTCTTAGCTCTTACGTTGGTACTTGACAATTAATGTATACATGCAAGTGTGTACAATAAAAGGATACCATCCGTTTTAGAGTTAGACCATTATTCAGCTGGGGACGCTACAATCTGTGTAAAAAAAAAGTTGTTGGAAAAGTTGATATCGGGGTAAACACAAAATGTGAAAAACATTCAAATAAAGCATGTGACTAAATCCTCTGCCCCACTAATGCTGCCTCTTGAAACTGCCTGTGAAAATCACTCTCACTCGGATTCCCTTCATCAGAACAATATTGACATATTCAATTCCATTAACCCATCCCACAGAGTCACCTGGGAACGTTTGGTTAAGATATATTTTATGGATGAAATGGATAAATCATGTTTTGGAATAAAATTCTTACAAATATAGCCGCACATGGAATACCTCTACTGCAGGATGATTAGATCTGATGAGGATGATTGGCTTGATTCAATTTGTGCTCAGGGTCGCGCAGACAGCTCTCAGCCGACGGCCGCGTAATGTATGAATCACTGAGCGACTGATCAAGAAGAAAGACATTTTCACGTTGCAGTTTCTCAGCAAATGCATGCATGTTTAGACAAAAAAGAAAGTTGAGCTGTAATGGTGTGTGTGTGTGTTGTCGTGCTCCCTTCTCTGCATGGATTTACATCTCATTGACAACATTCATCAAGCGAAGAAGCCACTCTTTCTGCCAGTTGCACCAGAAAGCCTTTGTAATGACATGTTTGAACACAAATAAAAGAATCTGCTATTCTCACTGCGTTACTTCAAGTGGAAAGCATATATTATAAAATGTGAAGTTCTTATTTTTCTTCCTGGCTAACCACTCCTGAGGCTGCACAGCGGTTACAGTATAGGGACAGAAATACCTAGCTGTCTTGACAAACAAAGAAGCAACCGGATTAAATAAACACACACACACACACACACACACACACACACACACACACACACACACACACACACACACACACACACACACACACACACACACACACACACACACACACACACACACACACACACACACACACACACACACACACACACACACACACACACACACACACACACACAGTCACACACAGTCACATGCATAAATCACATTGAAACAAGCCCTGTAGATATAACAGTCAGTGGGAATCTACCATTTGTTCTGTGCAGTCGCCTGTCACCAGAGTTTGACTGATAAAAGAAACCCCCGCCGGTCGAGATGACTGATGTGCAGCATTGACCTTGCCAGGTACAGACCATTTTCGAACTCGAACACACACACACACACACACGAACAATCGAACAAGCATTAGTCTATTGACATTGTGCCAAGGTGGTGGAATATGTATGCAAAACAACAATTTATGATTTGCTCACAGCTTTTACATACTGTACCGGTACACCATCAGTACAAGATTCAACTGTACATTGGAAAGAACTTGCTTTACAGTGAGAGTCATATCCAAACTAACAAAAATAGTTACAGCACTTAACTCCCCATAAAAGAGATTATCCTGAGCTAAGCACCTCCATTCTCCAGAGATTTACTCAATGCACAACAGTGGTGTCAATCTTTCAAAAAAAATGAATAAAACATTTCCAAGAATGTGTAAATATTTAAATCCCTATAATACAGAACATCGTACCCCTGAGCTCAAACGTATCCTATATTTCCTGAAATTCAATTTTTCTATAGATATGGCTCCATATGTTTGACTTTGTTTTCAATATATCTCATCCGGCACTAATCACACATTTCCCTCAAACTATACAATCATAAATTAACTGCAACAAATTTGAATAAAATATTGGCCAAATAATCTCAGCTCCAGTCAATTACCATAAACAGAATGAGGATGAGTGAAGATAAGCCTGCCCATTCTTGTCCTATTGTTCCTCAAACCATAGCCCGATTGCATTAAGAGCAGGTCATCGGATTACATTCAACTGTTCTTTTCTTTCTCAGGCATTCATTCATTCCTCGCCAAGTTCACTGGGGCGATATCAAGCAGGGAAACAGCTTTCTTTCATCTGCGCTGGAGGAGAATAGCCATGAAAGGATCAATATCTCTGAAGAACAATACAGTGCGTATCCCCTGGTGCCAGTGCGTAACTTGGCTTCTTCCCAGGATACAATTCTGCAGAAGTGTCCTAATTCTGTGTGTATTGAATGCATGGTGTTGTGTTGAAGAAAACATATTAAAACCCTGTGGTTGTGATTTTATTTGATGACATCCCGCTATCACCCGACTTCACCTTCTCCACATACACTCGTTGAAACAATGGGGTTTTGCATTTTCGCATTCATTTGAGTTTAGACGAGGCCTCAAGGATCCAATTATTTCACTTCTTTAAATGCCTTCACAGCAAAACCCTTCAAAAGCACGTTCTCCCTTTCTCTCTGTGTAGGACGTGATTCCCCTCCTTTATGTCTTTGCAGCCTTCCTCTCCAGTCAGCACTGCATAGAATGCAATTCACCGGCTCTAAATGTACCTCTGCCCCTTTTCGTATTACTCTAATCTGTGCGCTAAATGCCATGGGACAGATTGCAGCTGAAACAGATGGGAGTAACAGTCTTTCCATAGTGAGAGAGAAACTCATCTCCAGAGAAAATGAACTCTGTGAATGATACTCATTCCTCAGAATCTGATATTCCTGTGGCTGCTGGACATCCTGCTGTTATGAGTCCCTGCGAGGGAAACCCTCTCCTTCCACTTATCTCCTGCACTCTTCAGTTCTTTGAAATTCATTTTCTGTGTGTAATCATAATCTCATCCAAGCAGATCCAGCCTCGCTACTGAGACAGCTAAGGCAGCAGAAGGCCCTTAAAGTGACTCGGTAATAGGAAAAATCTATTTCAGTCCATCTCATTTCAGCTCTTTTAACACACCTTGTCACAAAAGTGAGATGCCACCACGTGAAGGGCAAAGGAAGTATGGTACGTAGGTACATTGTTGGCAAACAGCAGACTCATTCATGTAATCGAGTAATTGAGTGAGCAATGTCGGAATTGAGAAATGAAATGAATGTCAAACTTGAATCAGGATATGACTGACATGTTAAATATGTATGAAATACATTTTTCAAGGCCATGCCTTATCACTGAAGTACTTCATGGTCTGCACAAAATAGTAATTCATTCAGTCTGCAATCCCTTTCAAATGTTCTCTGTACTAACAAAGACAAAAAAGCGTAGATTTTTTTCTTTTGACATTCAATTATGTTTAGGAGCAAGATTGTTTCTGATGGGTTAGAAGGAGTGGAGGTACGGGGTGAAACATGGAGGCGTGGGTTCAAATCCCACTTCTGACACCAATTGTGAGACTGACCGTTGAGCGGCCCAAGCAAGGAGGCAGAGGCAGAACGTCCAAAAATATAACCCGGGGTGGGCATTTATTAAAACAATATGCACAAAGTTCACACACAGCCTCAATCTTGCTGCTGTTCACGTGAGCCCAGCCTGCAGCCAGCATGATCTCTCACACACCCACTCAACAAGAAACAGCACTTAAATACACAGACTAATTAAACACAGGTGAGGGGGAGCAATTAAACACAGGTGAGGGGGAGCAATTAAACACAGGTGAGGGGGAGCAATTAAACACATGTGAGGGGGAAGGAGACAACCCAGGGCCCCAGGTGCACACAATCATCAGCCACAGACATTCAACATATTATTTGCACCCTGATTACTCTCAACCGCTGTCATCCTTATCCCAGCATCCAGACGACATCTCAATAAATACGGTTTAATCAGTTAAAAAAACACTACTTCAATAATTAGTATAAATTATGTGTATACGCAATGTTAACTGTACTGTACAATCACACTAATAAAGTGCAATATCACCCGGCCCAAAGCCGTCAGTCCATAGTGACGAAGTCGTCACAGGGTGATAGGAGAGGAGAATATGACTAGTTTCCTTCTCTCCCCTGCATTAACCTCCTTCCCTTGCCTTCCTCCTTCATCTGAGCCTTCTCCCTCAGTTTTGAAGGCAAGTTCCTTAAAAGATAGTCAGAATATAAGTATTTTCTCTTCGAAAGACTTCATATTTAATTAATTGTTTCAAATAAACATGTTATGATGTAAACCAGAATGATCAGCTGATGAGGCGTACCTGCAGTTGAGCATTTCTCTGGTTCAGGCGCTGCATCTCGTCCCTCATCTCCCTCTCCTTGTTGAGCCACTCCTCTTCCTTGTTGAGCCACTTCTCCTCCACCTCTCTGCTCTGTTTCTGCTCAGATGTCTTAAGGGTCTCCTTTGTTGCCAGCTCACACTCGATCTGACCCTCGAGGACTTTGTGTTGTGTCTGCCACTCTGTCTCTCTCTGGCGGGTCTCCTCCAGATGTTCCTCTTCCAGTGCCATCACGCCCTTTCTGTCACTGGTGATGGCCTCCTCCTTCTCCTGGATGATCCTGCTCCTCTTCCTCTCAGAGTCCTGCTGCAGATTCTCCGGACTGGCAGCTTCTTCATTCTCTGTGACAAGCCCCCTGCTTTCTCTCTCTTTCTTTAACTCCATCACAGCTTTGTCAAAGGAGGGTTTCATCTCATTGAGCTGATGGTGCTGTTCCTTCCAGGATTCTTTTTACCTTCTCGGTCTCCATTTTCTGGCAGTGCAAACTTTCCTCAAGGAGCAGACTTCCATCTCTTTTTCTTTACTTGTTTTCTTCTAACTGTTTTTGACTGGCTCTTGTGGACTCTTCACCAGGCTGTCAACGTATTTTTCTTGCCTTACACTTCCTTTTCTCTTCCTCCCAGGTGAGCTCCTTGCTTACAGTCTGTTCTCTCAGAGAAGCATTTTCTGCAACCAGCTTCTTGTTTTCCTTTTTGGAGTCCAGCAGGGCTTGTCGAAGGATTTTTGCTATTTTAGAAATACTTTTCGGGTCTGGACCATTTTGCTTAAATAGTGAACTCATGCCATTGAGGGTTGTAAAGGGGTTTGAATGTCTTGCAAAGACCTGTAATACCTCCAGTAAATGTAAATCCTTCAGTCCTAAATGATGGCAGTTCTTCTAAAAACATCCTAGTAAGCATAAAGTGTTTAGTAGTAATTCTCTGTAGTAAAAAGGCTGATTCATGACATTTTGTACACATTTCCAATAATGCTGGATAGAATTTAGGTAAGCTGAACAGACAATAGATTCTCTTAAATTATGTGTGTTTGGATGCACACTCAAATGCAGATTACACATTCAATAAAATCCTATAAATTCAAATAATATACTTTTTCAGCCTTGATGGGTTCTTCGCTCCGCGGCTAATGACATTTTACTGTAGAAAGCAATGATGATCAAATGATTATCTATGGACAACCTCTAATAACAAACATCAGGCAAAACAAAAGCATGTTGTATGACCACGGTTGTATTGAAATGATATACACCAAAAACAACTTGATAAATGAAATAGGTCATTGACAGAACTTTGTGAAATTGTTACATAGTAATCACTTCAACGTAAACCATAGGTACAATATTGTTTTGTGTGTCAAATATTTTTTTAGCACTCGCTTTGTAGTAGTAAGTAGCAGTAAAATCCACGTCTGGAAAAACAAAAACAAACATTTAATTCCTCCACAAAGAAAACATGTGATGTTATTTAAGGATTTATAGCACAAATAAATAAGGTTGAAGATGCAAATTAAAGCACTTAAGAAATGTGTTGATGAAATACAAAAAGAACACTTTCACTGGGACATTTTACACAATACGGTTTACACAGGACCAAGGTCAGCCTAATAACCCAACCATGAGGGCAATAATGAACCAATCAATTGTCTCCGTTAGGTCCATAATGATGTCGATCTAAAATAAACACCCAGAACCTCTGGCTGTACATTTGGCATCCAGCCTCTCCCTTTTTAATAATATAATGAGGACTTTAGTGTAAGAAAAGTTACCCATCTCAACATGTCTAAAATCTCTACTTAGATTTAACCAAGCTAAATGTTAATAGCCTGTTTCAATCCATTAGCAATATTGGAAAAAAGGCTGTTTATCTCAGGGGAAGCACATATCTGATTGTCTCCAATACCCTGAGAAGTACACCAGCTGAGGAAATAAAAGAAAACCAGAAGGTCAAAAAGTCAGGATATGATATCCAGCCCGGGCTCGAAGGCAACCCCAATGCTAAGACACATAAGCACAATGATAGCAAATACAAACCTTAGTAACTCTTATCATAATAGTAACAAATAAAGTTCAAGGCACATCAACAGTCTTGATACAAAAGATACAAAGTTCAAATGGCAAGCTTTGTTCTACATTACTATTCGTTGATGCACTGGAAACAATAAAAAGGCACCTGTGTGTAAAGGCAGCTCAAAAACTAAAAAAGCAAACAAAACCACCAAAACAAAGATCAACACTGCATTTAACATTTGATGGAGTGTCTCCTCTAGAAACTGTCCCTGCTGCACACGTCCGCTTCTCAGACCTTTCTGTGAGTTGTGATTACTATTTTTACAAATAACTTTTATGAGCAAGATTGTTTTCATTTACACCTTAAGTTATCAATAATCAAGAGTTATCCTTACTGTTTTTTTTACTGTTGAAAACTAATAAAACAAAAATTGTGAAATGTGTAATTTGAAATTTGGGGTTCTTTCAGGTCATTTTTTTTCCCACGTTTGAGAAACACTTTGCTAGTTTGAAAGAAAGTGACCGTATTTACAAAATATTTTTTTACACATGTTAATTTTCAGTGTTTATCCAATGGCGACTAATGGAGGAACTGGCCTAGAGCCTTGTTTACAATGAATTTGAACCTCAATCCCTGCCCTAAAATGTTGTTAAGGCATTATTTGAAAACGTGTCATGAAGTTATGATATGATATCTGACCATCTCACAGCTAAGCATCCCTTAAAAACCACAAAACAACATCAGCAACTCGACACAGCAACATGCAACCGTCTTCAGCACCACGTCTTGAATCAGTGTCAGAAACACTTTATAAAGGAAGAAGGTGCTGCAGTGTGGAAGGTGGTAGCAACTAGTGGCTGTTGGTTGTCGGTACAGATTTACGGTCTTCCCAAAGCACAGTCATGATGTGTGCGAGTGTGTGTTTGTTTCAGTCAGGTCAAAAGTCACAACAGCTGGGCCCACGTTGCGTTTCGTGCAGGACTCGATCACACTTCTTCAAAGTAAGCCATCTGAGACATGTACGCAGAGTTTCGCTGCAAGACAAGAGACGTTTTTTAAAAAGAGAAAACGTGGAATAAACCGGTGAAGAAATGTTTTTAGTGATACAACGAGAAGAAGTATTGGCACAGTTAAGTAAACACCAATACTGATTAAATGAATACAACAGTGCTTCATATGCTACACATCTTAAATCAGCTGGGAAATACATATTTAAATATTCAAAACAGGTTGTCTTTAAACTGGTGGCTCTTTTGGCTCAAAGAATATCTGTTTATTAAAGTATAGAGGAGAAAGTGTGCGGATATAAAAGCAATTATGATAGGGTATTTGACATTGTTAAAAAATAAACCTGCTATCATGAATTTTCTCTCTCTATTACCAAATGGGATACAACTGTAAAAATATTATATACAAAATGATTTTATAATTGTATAAGTAATTGAATATCTCCATAAGTATATCAATAAATACAAATATCCGTATAAACAATGTTTGTTAATCACATTGACTCACCATTACTAATCAAGATGACATGATTGTGTGTCACGATAAATAATGAAATAACTTTCCGATTCCATTAAAAGACGATCAATTATTCTTTGGATATGCTTAGAGTAATGCAAATAGGAAGCCTAGTGTTGCCATGGAGCCCAGCATTATGAAATGGTACACAGGGGGAGACATGATCAAGTATTTAAGCTATTTCACTCTATTAGACATACTGACAGGTAAACCATCTTCAGCAGAACTAAGAAATATTAGTAATATTAATTACAGCCGAGCGTAATCTGAAGTGCTGATACGTACGTTGCTCTGAGGTAGGTAGACCGGCTCCTGGTTGTACCCGCGGGCCTCGTGGCGCAGGGTGTAGACGCCGGCCTGCTGCTGCTGCTGCTCCTCCATCTTCAGAGACTCGATCTCCGTCTTCAGCTCCTTCAGCTGGTCCTGCAGGTGTTTGCTCTTCTCCATGTACTCCAGCCTGCATTCATGCATCACAAGGCATCACACACAGATCTGGACGGTCTTTCTAAAGGGTTTCCTCGACAGGATGTCAACTCACCTCTCTCTCTCGATCTCCATGGACAGCCTTTTCATGTCAGAGTCTTTGAAGTCCAGACGTGTGGACGTTGATTCGTAGGAAAAGTCGGCAGCTTCAGGAGGAGGGAGGGGGGCAGGGGGAGCAGAGTAGGCTGCTATGAGCTAAAGGAAAGCAAACATGTGTCAAATGAGTACTGTAATGTGTTTTCACTACTACATTACAGTCTGTTTACACACCATGGCAGGGAATGGAAAGTGATACATTATACAAATTATTTTAACTACTGCAAATACTTGGTGACAAAATCAAATGAAACTTTTTTTATTGTACCTATTCCTTTCCAACTAAATCCAAAACCCTTGTATGTATTTCTCTGTCCAAAATGTTGACAACAGCTCATGTTGTGCTTTACATTGGGGGCTTTAACAACAACAGTAATCCTCTAAAATTTCTAAATGCACTAACGGTCACAGAGTCAGGCTTCATAGTGTCAAAAGTATATTATATAGATAGATAAATGGCCGTAGCTAATAAAACATTTGCACTGTATTAACTTGGATTCGTCACAAAGCGCCGCAGTATGATCATCGCCTCACAGGATATGTTGTTTTGGTGATCTCCAGCAGCTTCTGCTTCGCTCTCCGCTCGGCGTCCTTCGCCTCCGTCAGGTCCTGCTTCAGGTGGTCGGACTCCTTCAATCTGGAACCAGAGCTTTGATTAGGTCAAGGCTGAAGGAAGACACTGTTACTAACAAACACAGGGATGGGCAACTTGGATGGTGGTGGGGGCCACATAGTGTATGTACTGGCCACCAGGGGGCCGCAGCTTCACTTGGAACACACACACACACACACACACACACACACACACACACACACACACACACACACACACACACACACACACACACACACACACACACACACACACACACACACACACACACACACACACACACACACACACACACACACACACACATTGTATGTAATTATTAACAAATTAAGTCTGATTTTGACATTTTACAATCTTTCAGGGAACATCCTCGAATAAGCTCACTAAACAAATATCAGTTCACAGAAATGTTATTTCATTTTTACAAGTGGCATGTTTGTATTGAACAGGTTATTTAACAGTGGAATAAAACGATTTGAAAGCACGGAAAGTGTGTGTGCATTGAGATGAACCATTAAGATGACATAAACATGGATTCATGAACACTAACCCAGACATTAGTTGTCTAACTTGAACCTAGCTAAGACACTTGTAGCCTGTCTCTGCCGACGCCCAATAAGGGGAATGTCAACACAGACCCCTGTTCCTCAGCGCCGCTCCCCCTCCCTCCCGCTGAAATGATGAATGAAAAGCGTATCGTAATCATAGATAACACGGCAGGGTCCGTGACAGTTTGTTTTCATCTGATTTCAAATAAACAAAGTCTTGGTTTTTAGAATATTAAACTTGTTTCGCTAAATTCAGATGATAATGCAACTTTGAAGCTTGTAAAGGCAAGCGGCAACTTAACGTCACAGCTACACGGGCCCACATTTGCCCCTCCCTGCACTAGAGGGTATTACAAGCAGAAGAATGCAGATTTACCTAAATGGTAACTATTTATGTATTTTGATTGAAAAATAAGAGAAATGGAACTTAGAAAAGATGGAAGTTATTAAATCTAAGGACCTCCGCTCAGACTGCTCCACCAGTTTGACGGCCAGCTGCTCGGCCTCCCTCATCTTCTGCTCCATCAGCCGCTTCTCCTCCTTGGTCTTCATGGCCGTGACCTCTAACCTCTGCCTGTCCTGCTCAGCTTCTGCAGCTTTGTGGGCCAGAAGCGTGGCCTCCTCCTCTGCAATCTGAGCCTTTTCTGCCAGCAGGTCCGCCGTCTCCTCAGAGCGAAGCTGGAGAAAATACATTGGAACATTTAAATAGCCATTATTAGGAATGATGGAGACATTAGGCTTCGCAATGGTATCCAGTTAACAAGAAGGTTTTTAAAGCTTGTTAGCCAAACGGGAGTTCATCAAGAAAGCCGAGCAGTTTCAACAGTTCTTTCATGTGGAGCATGAAGCCCTCACCAGAGCCTCGTTGGACAGCCGCGCCTCGTCCTGCAGCTGGAAGAGTCTTCTCTCCATCTCCTCTTTTGCCCGTTCTGCTTCTTCTCTCATCTGTTTTTCCCGTGCCAGGATTTGCCGCTCCATCTAAATTGATGCCAAGAAACTCAGTAATGTAAGCAAAGAGAACCAAGCTTGATCAGTGATGATAAATCAAACTGTAGTTTCTATATGTATGCATGGTGTGTTTATAGAGTTGGATCAATTTCTGGTTTTACTGGTTCAGTGTAAAAGCCTTAACGCGTCTGATTTGATAAAAAAGGGCTAACAGGTATTTGTGATTTTGATACAAACAGATACAGATATTACAAATGGCAGACGCATAAGAAGCAACGTTTGTGTCTCAAATCCAACTTGTTTTACACTACAAGCAAAATGACAGGATGATTCAAATGTGGATTCACCTGCAGCCCGTTGTGTCCTACTAAAACTCTAATTAAAGTGAAATACAACACTATGAACATTTTGAATTGTATAAGATTGTCCGCTCGGCATCGGCCATACGGCTCGCTGCACCTGCACTGCGAGGGGGACCCAAGTTCCCATCAGCAGAAACTCGTGGGTTTGCTATCCTGGCTCCAAAATGGTGGAATGAGCTCCCCATTGAAATCAGGACAGCAGATAGCTTACACATCTTCCGGCGCAGACTGAAAACTCATCTCTTTAGACTCCACTTCGAGCGATATAAATACTAACAAAGCACTTATAGACTAATAAAGGGCTGGCTTATCTAAAGCCAGTTGAGTAGCACTTGAAATGTTTGGCTCTATGAAACCTGATGTACTTATATGATTCGGTTTTCTTCAAGGTTGTATCTTCCTGGTCGAATGTACTTATTGTAAGTCGCTTTGGATAAAAGCGTCAGCTAAATGCAATGTAATGTAATTAGTCTGCGAGTACCACCATCTTGGATCTTTAAATCAAAACATAGAGGAGATATCATGTACAAGAAAAGAAGGGATGGGCAGCTGCTGAGTCAAGTGTGACATCTAGTGGTAATAATAGTTTACCACCAGTTCAAAAAGGTTTACACCAGCAACCCTTCATACTGTGAACAATGTTTTTCTTATTGCTCGCGTGAAGCTGGGAGCACTGACCTTCTTGCGGGCCTTCTCTTCTTTCGCTTGAGCCTTCATCTGTTGCACTTCAATGGAGTCCACCTTCCTCCTCCTCATGAATAGATCGTGATTACCAATGCACAACTGCAGGATCTGAAGACACAGGAGGGACCAGACAGTAAATATCTAACTTCGGTACCACTTTACAATAAAGCTGCCCTTATAAAGGGTTGACGAATAGTTTGTAGTTCATTTATTAATTAGGTTGTGAACACTTTAGAAGTCATTAATGAGCTTTTATAAGAGATAAAAAGGGTAACTGTGACCGGTTGCTTGCCAAATAGTCTTATATTGGCTACTTAGCTTACTTCGTCTTCTTCATCAGCCAGCATCCTTGGTATCTGTTGTTCACTGAGTTGATTCTCGCTAAGTAGCCAATATAAGGCTTCATGCCAAATAGTGAGCCTGTGTTGACTAAATAAAGTGTTTACAACCTAATTCATAACCTAATTACGAATCCTTTATAAGGGTAGTCTTATTGTAAAGTGGTACCCTAACTTCATATAGCTCTAAACGTATTATAGTGGAACATTCAGAAAGAGGCAGACCAACCAGCTTGTTGACACGCAGTTGAGAGGAGTAGAACTTGAAAACATCTTTCTTCTTATCCAAGGGTTTGATGGTGAACTGCAACATGGGAAAGTGAAAAAGTGAGCATTGTTTGGACATAGGGATGCATATCGTTGACTTTTTTACGATACCGATACCACTGAACGATACCGATACTCGACAGATACATATCGTGATACTTTCATGTTGCATAAGGGAAAAATTGAAGCGCTTTATGATATACTGTAGTTAACACAGGGTATATGCAGGAATCCTGAAGTCAAATGTAATCCCTTTTAAGACCTCATCGCCACTTCTAGTTTTAACCGGTTACATTGGCGACACACATTACCTCACATTTACTATATACAGTATTGATTGTCCTTCCTCCTTCTCTTCCAACCATTTGGACGCAAACTTGCATTCCCCCATAACGATGTTGTTTAACAACCGGCGTAAACGGATCTTCGCGTGCTATCAAGCAGTGAGCGTGCGATGTCCTGTTCAGATGACGTCACATCCAACGGGATGCCATAAATAAACTACACAGAATCACACTACACACCTACGTAATGATTACATTCAGGCAGACTGTAGAATACAACCTCTTTGGACCATTTATATACTTATTGAAAACAAGCTACAAAATGTAATACCTTGGAAAATGCCGTTTAATAGCCTTAATTTTCGCTAAATTTATTTATCAACTTTTAATACTTTTTAAGACCCCGCGGACCCCCTGAAACATGTCAAATGAATATTACAATTAATTGTGGGACTTCAACCTTTTAGTACTGAACAAACAATGAAAAACACGTTTGACAACACGGGCTTGAAGACTGTACATTCCTGTACTCTGATTTTATGTGACAGTAGCAAATGTTTTGAGAGGTTGGATGTGTTGCCGCCTTTCCCAGAAAGAAACCGTGCAGTGGTTACAGGCCCCACCATTCAGACTGGCAGTCGTATGCAGCCACACTTTAGATTTTTGTGCCGACATCGAGCTAATGAAAAAATGAAAGCTAACCGAAAGAAAAAGTGAGCATTGTTTGGACATACAGCACAGCTTTCATGCCTTTACAACGGTAAAGAAGTGTTGTGTCAATGGGGTTAAAAAGGATTTCTTGGCAGTTGTGTTGTAAATTGTATCTATAGTAAGAGAACAAATCATGTATGGATTTGCAATTTCAATACAGTTAACCAAGCCCACTTGATGTTTCCACACCATATTCATACCCCCATTTTCCCGCTTTTCTAAATTGAGAGGGATGTGACAGAAAAACGCTCGATGAAAGACCGGAAAAGACAGTCCGCTGCATTTACCTCCTTCTCGCTGTAAGAGATGTTGCGGATGCCGCTCCAGGGGAAGGATTTGTTGGGGTTGAGTTTGCTGTTGGGGCTGTAGATGTGGAGACCCTGAGCATCCACTCCGAGTAGCAGGTCTGTGTCCCTCTTATTTTGCTGTGAATTGAAACAACAGTAACAGTAAAGGTGATGTATATATCTTTTTTGTAAATACCATAAAAGGCACCATAATAACACTCACAGTGATGGCGAAGTAGCTGACACCGTACATCTCAAGGTCCTGAGCGATTTTAAGGTATTCCATCTCAGCCTCATCCCTGTATGGACGATGTAAAAATAAAGAAGGGAATTTATCTCATTTTAACTTCTGTATTCAGGAAAACTGTCTCTGTGCAGGGGCTCATTTCTCTCTACATGCTGAATTTCAGAAACCCCCCCGGGTGGGTCCTACCTGGCGATGCCTCTGTGCTCGGCGTACCAAGCCGTGATCTTCTCCTCCCACATGTCCGCCGTCATTTGGTATTGCATCAAAACCTACAGGATCAGACGAATACACATTATGTACTGCATACACACAAACAAACAATGTGTCCTTGATCTACCAATTAGGTATATTAAGCAGATAATAACAACAAATAACAACAATTTGAAATGTGCACTTACTCTTTTGGGCAAAAGTTCATCTTGTGCGAGGAAGCCCGGCTTATGGAAACTTGGGTCATAGTCCCCATACTGTGATTGAGAATAAAGGGGTGGAAACGAGAACAATTAAAAAAAGATGTGGACGTTACTTTTGCATATTAGCAAACTATATGTAACTCTAACTGAAAAAAATATTGATTGTTTGCAAAAACACATTGATCTGATCTCCTGCCGTTTTCTCATGAAGACAAAAGACGGTACCCAGAAGGGAGAAAATGATTTGAATACTTTTTAAGTCTTATTAAAGTGCGCCGTATATTCTGTGCGGTCCATACACAGAGAGATACTTTGTACAAAGCTGGTCAAAACATGACATTTAATCTTCAGGCCAAAAGCATACCTGAAGGTAGGAACATGAAGCTTTCTTACCTTGGCCTGGACGGCATAGGACGCCAACAGGACGGACGCTTCAGGGGAACAGAATATCTCTTCATCTAATATCTGCTTTTTGACCTATAAAAGAATTTGAAGACACGTAGGAACATGTATTCATTTTAAAAATGTTTTTTTTTTTTTTTAATTGGCTCATGATAGGCGCTTGTTCTCCGTAGGTGGAACATGTATTAATTAAACCACACACACACACACACACACACACACACACACACACACACACACACACACACACACACACACACACACACACACACACACACACACACACACACACACACACACACACACACACACACACACACACACACACACACACACACACACACACACACACACACACACACACACACACACACACACACACACACACACACACACACACACACACACACACTTCAAGGCTTACCTGTAAGAAGAAGAGGTGCTGAGTTATCTCCTGGACGAGCTCTTCTTCTACTTTCTCTGGGAAGAATTTAGCCAGGAAATGAAATGTTATGGGCGAGTCCTTGGGAACCTCCTGGTCCAAGACCTTAGAGAACAAATAAGCACCTTCATTTCAGACCAAACTCACTAAAGCCAGAAGTAGGGCTTCTTAATTAATCCTATTTTAAATCGCAATTACGATTTTGAAAACAACACAATCGAAATAAAACGATCGGTTTTTCAGTTGAGTTATACTTAACGTTCAGAGTAATCAACTGTTAAAAACATACTGTTCAAATTGTTTTTTTCAATAAATTGATGTTTTCAAAGTAAATGGATAATCGTTTTCAATAATCGTGATATCAATTATTGACCCAAATAATCGAGATTATGATTTTTGCCATAATCGAGCAGTCCTAGCCAGAAGTGCATGATCAGTATTTATGTAATAACTTGCTAGCAATACGGTAATTCATCAATCATTAGAACAATCAATGAATGAGAGAAAGGAGAATTGACCAACATTAACTCCTTCTTATGCAAAGTTTGTTGTTTTATATAATTACAAACTGAACACTTTCTTTGATTGTTTTTCAGATAAGACAAACAATTTGAAGAGGCACCTTTGGATTGTGTGTTTGGATGGATATTGTTTACATTATAGAAACAAAATACGACATGTCTGTAAATGGATAATTATGTTTGTTATAGCCTTCATCTAGTTAGCCTCATCTTTCTAATCTGACTATGCATTGTTGATACTATTTGAACCCCATGACGTCTGGTATCTTGTAATTTGTTTTGTTCTATAATCCTCATTGCTCCATTTGAACTTCACTCCTTCACTCACCCGTTTCTCTGGTTTCAGCCAGGCGTAGGTGTCCTTCACCGTGTACCTGAGTCCAAAGAACCAGGTCTCTCTCAGACCAACGGTGCGACACACCAGGTCAAACAGGTCTTTGCCTTGCCACTTGACCTGAGAACAACAGAGTGATAAAGACATGCGAGTTAAGATGCTGAAAGCTAATGTGTTGCTGCTGCTCTGTATTCCCAACTGTTTAAATCAACCAAAAAAACAAGTGATTTCTTTTTTCTAAAATAGAATATCCCTTTAGTCTTCATGGTCAGATATTGATGTGACTGATTTGTGAGGGTTTTTCAGTATTGTATAGGTGAGTTGGGCCTGAAAAGTAAAGGATGCCTTCAATAACAATCAAAACGAATCAATATTATCGAGTAAAAGGCAGGGAGATTATTTCCCTTTGCAAATGTTTACAACGTTTCAATCATGTTCTAGCTAAGTTGATCACAAGACAAGACGTGGCAGGCATATACATAAATGAGGAAAGAAGCTGAACTCTTGTCATTTTTATGCACATTAAAATGTGTTAGAACCTCATGATGTAATTCAAAACAGTTGTATTCTAATATGCAAGAATGTTTTGGGCTATTCTTCAATAAGCTTGTCCATAAATCTAAGATGTCTAATGTATTTTGTATCAGCTAATAAATGGTTACAAATACAGATTCACAAAGTCAATGGTTAAACATTGCATGAAACAAAACATAGCCCATCCAGATACAGAGATGAATAAAGCAACCCTTTCGGTATAAAGACTGCACGAAAAAATCCTGACCTCACAGCTGAACTCCATCTCAGCATCCATGGTGATAACTTTGACTTTAAAAGTCTTCGGCTGTTTCTTCTTTAACCCGAGGATAGACATCTTGAGGGTGTTGCTGTCAAAAGAACCTGTGGAAAATAACAAAAGTACAAGTATTTCAACATTTAACTGCCTTCAGGACAAAATGTGATAAGACGTGGTACGAATGATGTATTTTAGAGTGGTTTAATGTAGTAAAGTACAAGTACTGTACTTTAGGGTAGTTGTAGTACTTTACTTGAGTGTCCTTATTTCATGCTATTTTATACCTCTACTCCAGTACAATTTGGAAGCCAATATTCTTAGCATTTAGTCCACTACATTTATTTGGCAGTAGTATATATAGATTAGGAGCTCAAACCAATTATGAATAAACTAATGAATAAACTATAATATATATTTAGGGGAACATCCTGCAACAGTATATACAGTTATACAAATCAGCGCTACCTTAAACAGCTGTGAAGAACAATTTAATGTATTTATAAACATAATCCAGTAATTTAATATACATCCATCTAGACGCAAATACTATTATCAAGTCTATTTTGATGACAATACTTTTATACTTGTACTTAAGTAGGATTTAAAATGCAGGATTTGTACGCCTTACAGAGTATTTTTATACAGTAGTGTTTATACTTTTACTTAAGTATAACCTCCGAGTACTTTTTCCAATACTGTCAATCACACGTACTGACTGGTAACTCAATTTTTTTAGAGTTTGTGCTGCAAGTCAACTAGCTCTCAGGCGATACAAATGTGTTGTTTTAAGCGGTTTTACAGGACACACAAAAACAGCTACTTCTTTGTTAAACACAACATGCAGCTGAAATGTAAAAGAGGCCTATTACCAGTGAGTAAAATAACAAACTCCTGCCGTCCAACAGGGCCCAGAAGAGGCTGGGGGCTTTCTGTGTTGTTGGTGAGTCCAATGCTAAGCTAACTGATATTTCTACACAGCGTTAGCATTCCAACTATTCCACAAAAACCGACCAAAACAAGTTGTAGAAAAAACGGAACTTTTGAACGGTCTCCATAGTGAATCGTGGCGACTAAATTTACTTTACGACCATTAAAGTTATGTTTAATATCACTTTAATTAACTTTGCTAACGTTATCGGTAGCTACGTGCTGGGTTAGCCTGCTTTTTAATATCAGGAGGACTTCGACTTTCCAGAAGATTTTTGTTTTGACTAGTCGCTCTACAGGTGGGAACAAGAACAACAGTTTGGGATACTAGCTACTGCGCATGTGCAATCATTTGGAAGCATTTATGCCGCTTTCAATGGTTGTCGGGAAAATGGGTTTTAAACGCTTTAAACAGAAAAATAACGCTTCATTTTGTAAAAAAAATCCAGGGCTTTTAAAAGAAAATGTAATGTTAGATTGTTTTGGACCTGGAGGTGCCATCTATGGTCTGACAGAAAGGAGTTGAAAAAGACAGCCACCTTTGTGTGGTCTGTAACAGTTTTCTACTGATTTATAATCTCCATGACCAAATAGTAGACGGTATTTGTGTGTGTGTCTCTTTGTGTGTGCTTTCAGTTTTGCACATTCTCTTCAGAGTGTATACTAGCAGGGGTTTTGTTTATGTCAAGTTGTCAAGGTTTTTCTTTTGCATTTCTTTTTTAAAGGTTATATTTTTTTATGAAAACATGTGTGTCAGATATTACGGTGGCCGTAAACGCAACAACACGGAAACCACGAACCCCACACAGCTATACATACTGCACTCATAATAATACAAATACAGTGTGTAATTATAAACATCCGAGGGATCCAACTGATCCAACTTGATAAACTAATGAAGAAGAAAACAAACATCGAAGCTACTGTAGGTAACTCTGTCGCTAACATGCATGTTTATTTATTTTAAAGGCTGGTTGAAGTAGCAGCAGGCTGTGTTTTTAACCATAGTTGAGGTCGGACATGAACTGTGCAGTTCAATCTTTAAAATAGGTTATAGTTATTTACTAATGCAACGATAAGCAATTGAAATCAACATAGGCTTCTGATTATTAGTTGCACTGGTTTCAAATCATTCCCACATTTTCCTCATTTTACACTATTATCAGAATTGATTTGGATTTATTTTTAGATTGTTTTGGCTACATATGACATCACAAAATAAATGAAATGAAAACCAAAAAGTAGGGTTGATCAGCTTTTTAGAAAATTAATGATTTATTAGGATCACCATGCCTACTGAGCTCACAGTAAAAATAAATCTTATGACAAATGTTGTTTTTGTCATTTTACATTTACTTTTTTGTCATTGCTTTCACCAGGTTTGTATAATGGCAGCCACCACTAAAACTTTGGAAAATGTGAAAGCAAATATCTTATCAGCTCATAAAAGCAACACGTTGGCAGAAAAGGTGGACTTCTACAATTCATGGGCAGAGAACTATGATCAGGTGAGGTAACTGATGTACAATAAAAGGGCATCAGTGAACTATTGGCAGTATATTTTCCGGTTACATCTATGGGAAAGTAACTCACTTATTTAGTATATTTCTTTGCAGAAATTAAGGGAAACAACAAGTGAAAATAAATACTAAGTAAAATTGTTCAGTCCAAAAAACCAACAATAATACAACCTTTCCCCCCCCCCCCCTATATCTTAACAGATTTGGTTTTGCAGTGCTCTTGTTTACTTTCTTTGTCTGTGCTAAAAGCCACTGTTCCTTGTAAACGTTGGTTTGAGTAGGACGTGGCAGTTCTGGAGTACCGGGCACCGAGCCTGGCAGCAAACTGCGTCTCCTCCCATTTCAGCGGTGATCGTGGAGCAGCTGTAGTGTTAGATGTGGCCTGTGGTACTGGACTGGTGGCCAAACAGGTACATTCCCAAGATAGATATGGCTAGTCAGAATCAAAACTGCATACTTAAGGTCTGAATACAGTAATATTTAGTTTAATACTTTACAAAATATAAAACTAGAAAATATTCTATTATTTTAGATTGATGTTTAGTTTGTTTCACTTTAGAAGATTTCCACTGAATCTCCTCTCTTCTTGAACATGTTCCTGTAGGTTTGTGAATATTTATTATCACAATTGAATTCAAAAGTGGTTCTCTTGTTTACATCAAAAACCTTTATTTAAAACATTTTCTCTTTTTTGTCTTGTGTCTTGAACAGCACATTAACTATCCTTAAATGTTTTCCATGTTATACTGAGTTGACGAGTATGACCAATAAACAACCATAACTGTCTCTGTTGTACAGATGAAGAAACTTGGATTTGGACACTTTGTGGGTATTGATGGAAGTGAGGCTATGTTGGAGTTGACCAGAGAGAGCGGGTTGTACCAGGACCTGAAGCAGTGCATGCTGGGAGAGGGGCCACTACCTGTCCAGTGCGGTAATACAATGATTTAAATGATTTAAGATGTAATTTATCGCTGAGGTTATTCTCAAGTGGGTTGGGTGGGCTCTACTTTAGAAACACATTTTGGGCAAGACTCTATCTGACATGATTTTATGGCTATTAATATGGCTACTTCTTTACTCTGCACCTATTCCCTTTCTTTTTTTGACCTGCAGGTTCGTTTGATGTGGTTGTGATTGTTGGAGCTCTGAGTGATGGTCAGGTCCCGGTTGGTGTCGTCAGAGAGTTGTGCAAGTGCACCAAACCAGGTAAGAGTCTTTTTTGTATTTTGCATCAAACGCAGCTCAGATCATCGGTTGTGTATCATTATGTCTTCACTTTTGGTAAGTTTCGATCCTTCAAAAACACCACTGCACTCTTAACTGTTTCCACCAGGTGGCTACGTTTGCATGACTACCAGAAGAAACCAGGACAATGTAGAATACAAAGAGGCCCTGGAGCGAGAGCTGAAGCAGATGGAGGCCGATGGTCTGTGGACTTGTGTGGAGGTCTCTGAGGTGGAAGACTGGGAGCGAGCAGTGTCAGAGCATGAGGACGGATACATACCTGGTGTTGTGTACCTCTATAAGAGACTACAACTATAGTAGTAAAGGTAGATGTACAAAACATTTTTGAAATTATCCGTCCCTGACAATCCTGAAATTAAAGATGGGAAGCTTTATTCACAGGAATACATTTAAGATATGAAATGTTTATGACTAAATATCCATGCTACATATTGCAGTAAGATTGGTTTCGGAAAAGACTCAAACTTCAAACTTTTACAGAAGTATTTATTACGCGTTGTGTCGTTAATGTTATTTTGTACCATTAGTATCAACATTTAAATTATGGAAGATAATTTTGATGATTTCAACACTTGCTTTGATGCCAAATAAACCCACAGCCACAAGGATTTCTAGTGGTCTCAAAAAAAGGTACTGTTGGTTATATTTTGTATTGTCTTGATCTCAAGGTATATAATTTATGTGAATCTAAGGTAGGCTTACGTGACGAAAGAAATGTTACTCACTCAAATGCTCGAGGAGGTTTCTACCTTATATCCATTGTGAGGGAATCTATGATTCTCTGAAACCTGACCATATTTAATCTGAAGAATCTTTGCTGTCCAAACTGAGTATTTGTGTGTTAACACCAGAGCACTTGAGAGAACAGATATTAACCGTATATGGGTGTTATGTGATTTAACAAATTATATATATGAAAGAAATCATGATAAAATACTGCAGCTATCACAGAACGGTATTTTATAAATGTAGGCTATTGAGAGAACAGTGAACTAAAAAGTTTGACTCCCTTCTCTGTTGATCCTCAGCCAATCTAAAAGGTCTGATGAAACGGTTGTTTGATTGTGTGTGTTTGTCTGTGTGTGTATTAATAAACAGAGTGTATGCACAGCTGTGACTGAAAAAGCGCTTATCACGTTAAAAGTGTTCCACCAGCCTGAAGCAGCTTGAATTTCTCACCTTGAATGAGACTATCAAACAGAAACACTTGTTGTTTTTCCCATTCGCTCAGCCATCTGAAGTTTGGAGACTATATAAGATCTCCACCCCTGTGCCTGTGCAGACCTATAACTCGAGAATGAGGGTTGCTTTTGGTTTGTTGGTGTTGCTGCTTGGCCTGTGTGGGTCCGGGGCTCAGGGGGAGAGTGGAGGCCTCGGTGAGGAGGGTGAGAGCAGCGAGCTTCAGGAGGAATGGACCCAGCAGACCACAAACACAACCTCGCCTGACATCTGGTTGGAAATGAAGGAACTGAGACACATGGTGCAGATGCTGCAAAAACATGACTCAGGTACTGAGTTTTCACTTTTCCCGTTCAGTGTTGATTATGTTTTTTAGTTTGATTGACGTGTGTGAACTCATAATTTGAGTGCTGGCTCAACAGATAAGATGAGTATCAACATACTGTATATCATTTGTTTTGCATGTTAGCAGTTTGCAACTCTATTATTCACTTTGTTGCATTCATTTCAGAGATGGAGAGAAGACTGAACAGCAGTGAGAGGGAACTTCTTGATAGAAAGAAAAGGATTGACAAGCTGGAGAATTTAAATAAAAGTGAAGATTGTAATCTCCGTATACACACACACACACACACACACACACACACACACACACACACACACACACACACACACACCCCCACACACACACACACACACACACACACACACACACACACACACACACACACATACACATACACACACAAACCTTTTTAGTCCTGGTCAAGTTAACAATATCATGCATTGACTATTTTTGTTAACAGTGAACACGAAGGTGGCCTTTTACACAGCTCTGACTGATGCAGGATATGTCGGCCCATTCACCACGGACACCACACTGAACTTCAGCAAGGTCTTCACCAACATTGGCAATGCTTACAATGCAGGTACAGGTAATGTTCTGTGGGTGGCATGACAATATGTGGTAATTTAACCCTACCTAAATATGTGGTCATTTAACCCTACCTAAATATGTGGTAATTTAACCCTACCTAAATCAAGTGTTACATTTTCCTTTTTCTACTCTTTAGGTTTCTTCAAAGCACCAGTCAAAGGAGTCTACTACTTCCAGTTCACTGTGTGTGGTCACCACACAGGTCTTATGGGTGTATATGTGTACAAGAACAACAAGAACATTATGTTCAATGTGGAGTGGAAGGAAGATCAATTTTATAAATATTTCACTAACTCTGTTATCTTGGAGTTGATGGCAGGAGATGAAATTCACCTTGCTCTCCCGGCTACCCACGTTCTGTATGACGACGGCAGTAACCAAAGCACCTTCAGCGGAGCTCTTCTCTTCCCACTGTGAGGATGTTGTTATTTAGGCTGCTGAGTGTTTGATTTGTCACCAACTCTGATTTTATTGATACACTTTGATTCTTAAGATGCTACTCTTAAAATTCTGATGTAGTTCTACAATTGTTTGCACACGTATCAAATATGTTATTCTGAATCTGATGTTCCTCTTGTTTCATCACACAACAGCAATATTCAAATAAATAAAAGAGTAATTTAAGTGTAGCTTGTTATCATTAAGTGTTTGTATCCAAACTTTACCTGCAGGGCAGTGATGTTCACTTACTGTAAATGATGTGAATCTGGATCAAACTTATAAAGGTCATTAACTGTCATGTCATGTCTGTAATGTATCATAGACAATAGAAAATGGGGCAACTTGTCTTGTATCAAACAACACTACTTTAGGGTTAGTAATTGATTTATTGGTATGTAGGGTGACGATGGTGATGCAAATTGAATTTACAGACTTACAAGAAACATGCTCACGTGTACTATAAGTCCTGCAGCAAAGTACAAAAGCAACACAAGTTTTATTTGTACACATATTACTGTGTGATAATACACACTAACAACAGAAAGTTGTTTCTTTTTTTTGGCAAGTTCAAAGCATTAGATTTGGAATCTTCCTAATTGGGCTGTAATACGTCTGCCGGTAGATTGGGGATAGATCTATTGTTGGGCAATTTGATCTTGCTGAGTCTGATGTGTGTACACACTAATCACTAGATGGCAGGGTTTCATAAAACTATGAGACAACCTGCATATATCAATCCTATGGTTGAGTTGCCAAACAGGTGGTCATGGATTACAGCCAAATATTACTTTTTTTTTTAATATTGACTTGTTTAGTGCAGTTTTATGTTTGCATTAGCCTACCTTACAACATGTATTTATTTCTTATCTATGTAGTTCAAATTGTACAGGTGTATGTCATGTATTAATCTAACACATATTATTCCTGAAGTAAAACTTAGCAGCTTTATAATATGACTAGATACTGCACATTTGAATAAGCAAAACCCACTGAAACTAAGTTTGAATGCTCTACAAACACACGGTGCATCTCACCCTGCTCACCTGTTGTAAACACACTCTCTGTCAAACCAGTTTGTCCTGTAGATTTAAATGAAGAGGAATGAAAGGCCGGGGGATGCTGTGTACTCGAAAGGAAAGGCTCTTTTCAGGTCATTTGTGACATTTAGATCAGGGAAAAAATACTTTCTCAATCAAATTATATACATTTAAGTCATTTATTGAGAAGTTAACATACAATTGTATAGTCACATGTGTACAAATAAAATACAAAACTTTTCACAGTTGTAACAAAAAGCAGAAGCTAAATCCAAAAAGTGTAACCTTTACATTTCAATAAGTTGAGTTTTTCATTGTCGTATAGCTCATCAAATGATCGCTCACATGAATAATAAAAACACAATCCAATCAATATAAATGAATGATAGAAAAATTGCAAAAAATATCTTGTTTCTTCATTTCTTATGTTGCATTCAGGTTACTGTGCATCAAGCAGAAACCAACAAACTAAAAAGTCTGAGGTAAAATTCATAACACAGACAGATTCATTATCATTTTAGTGCATTGAAACAGTCAGAGCAAAAACTGGTACAGGTGTAATGATATACATCTTAAATTGAACATCTTAAAATAAGGCCAACGATCAATTCCATAAAGCAAATGCATACTTACTTTCACCTACTTTTATTGACACTGCACTTTGTTTTAGGTTCAGTTTAAGTGCACATAACAAGCTGCTATTCTCCTTCATATGGATGAATAGTTAAACTATACTTTTCCCGTTTGTCCTCTAAAAAAAGCAACACGGTGGAGTATAAAAAAAGGGTATGTAAATCCAATCAACTATTCTTTACCAGTAAACAGTCACACAAAAAGTAAACTGCCTCTTCTAAATCACCCTTAAAATAAAAAAGTTTGTAATTTGTGGTAAACTTAAGTACGCATGTGTGATTTTATTTCATAGGTATGTCCTCGTTGGATTTGAGGATGCATCCTCATTGCCACTCTCAACTGATACATTCTCTTCTTCTGCTCGTTTTAGCTGAGACTTCGTAGACGGCGTATCACTGTGTTCAGACTTTGCAGAGTCCAGTCTTTTCATCTGAGACTTTGTCGATGGTGCCCATGATTTTTCGGACTCCAGCCTCGAGCCCTGGTCCGGCTGGTCCTCCCAGGGCGGCCTTGTGTACAGAGGAGGTTTTGTTGATGAGCCTTGAGACCTTGGAAGACCTCCGACAGGCTGAGATGTTGCTGCTGGTACTCTGTTGCCTTGGGAACCTGGCTTGGTGGACCCGTTGGAGGAGCGGACCACCAAATAGCGGACAGAAGGGCTCTTGTCTGCTTCGTTTGCTTTGAGGGGGCATGCTGAGCTGATGAACAACCCCCCTCCCAGCATAAGCAGGATGGACGCTCCCCAGCCGATGTAGATGGAGGCTCCGATCTCCCTACGTTGAGCATCTATGGAGGCGCTGTAGAATTTCTTCACCACAGACCCTGCCGCCCACGAGGTTGGGATCAAACACAGCAGCCCTGTTACAATCAAAACGACCCCTGCTGCTACAGCCACCTTGCCCTTAACCCCGCCTCGTTCCTCGTCCAAAAAACGTGTGCACTTCCCTCCGACGAAGGCCAGAATGAGGCCTGCGGCGCCCGTGGCGATGGCGAGGACGATGAGAGCCCTGGCCGCCTGTAGGTCTGCGCTGAGAGCAAGGAGAGAATCGTAAGGTTTACACTGGATCTGCCCCGTGCTCTGCACCACACAGGTCATCCAGATGCCCTCCCAGATGGTCTGCGAGGTGACGATGGTTGTTCCCACGAAGGCCGTGACCCGCCATGTTGGCATTATGCAGCTCATGATGACCCCTGCCCAGCCCAGGAGGCACAAGGCGCTGGCCAGCATCTGCATCCCTGTGGAGGCCATGACGTCGAGGTGGAGGGAGGAATCCTCACAGACCCTTGAAAGTGCTCTAAAGTTGTTATTCTTCTCTGTGGTGCTTCTTTTGCTCTAGCTCCTTGTGACTCTCCTCTTGTTTCTTTCTGTGTCAGTCTTTCTCAATGTGAAATGTTGCGTTTTTCACAGCCTCCATTTCGTTCTTGCCTGAGTTGTAATGTTGTATCAGTCCCAGGAATGCGACTATTTCTGCTGTGCGTCCAGCCTCCAGCAGCTTTAACGCGACTCCGGGTGTGTTTGTGTTCAGCCTCAGTGTATTTGTTTACAGCCAGCTTGTCTTCTGTCTCTGTCCCTCCTACCTCATATCCATAAGTGCTGTCCCCTCCTCCCTCTCTCTTCTTAGTTCTCTACCTGAGAGTGCTCTTTCTCGTCTGTCATCTGAGAGGCTGCCTGTGTGCTACTGGTTGCTCAGGTGTGGATGCACCACACCTACTCTACAGGGAAACAAAAGGGGGAGGAGGATGAGAGGAAAACAGAGAGGGAGAGAGAGAGAGGCAGCTGTGAAATTGTGACATCATCTATTCCCTCCCTCATTATCTTGGTCTGACGAGATTATTTTGGAAACTAAAAGCTCTGGATGAAGCAGAAAGAATGATAGGCTTCTGGGCAATCATCATATTTATGAGATCTTGATTGATGAGTATCTTATACTGTTCACACACCATCTCCCTGCATACTCACTGAAAATGGATTGCAAATCTGATTCTATTCAGAAATGTAACACTTGTTGGGGCTCAGTGTGTGTGATTATACACATTCTGCGTGCACGCATTCATGTAACAAAAGGAGAAAGATGTGAAGCACAATCTCCTGGGAGAAAAAACCAGTTTCATTCTAGCAGTGGCCAGTCTGTAGATAAACCTGTTTGAAACATGCAGAACCACTCCTCACACAAACACAAACACACACACACACATACACACACACACACACACACACACACACACACACACACACACACACACACACACACACACACACACACACACACACACACACACACACACACACACACACACACACACACACACACACACACGGAATCTGATCAAATTAATAGAAAAATGTTGAGTGAGACATCACCTTTTTGACTACTAACTGTGCATTCAGTGTTCTTGTCTCTATGTGATGGAAAATCTTCTAATGAGGCTTAAAATAAAGTTATGGGATATTTTTTTTGTGTCAATTAATATGTCCACAAACAAAGTAATTACAAACTAAATATACCTTTATTTGTAATATTATTTCCTCTCCATCATGCAAATGTTTACAAAGAGGATCACTCCAACAAGATAATACAAATAAATGATACTACAAACAGACACACACACACACAGTTATGGCTCATTCTTTTTATTTAGCAACATTTCTTTGGCTCGTAGCACACATTTTCACACAACCTGTTTACAAGGATTCTGTCATGAACACTTGAAAAAACAGATCCACTGCTCAGCAAGGTATTTGTCATAACTGAAAAAACAATACATTATAAATTACTTGCATTTTAACGTTATAATACAGAGATAAAATCTGAAGACAATTATAACTTAAACAGATATTGTGAATCAGTCACATAATCATCATTCGTCTAGTTTGATAGAGGGGTTAAAACATCAGTCTTAGACAGAAAATATGTAATACACAGGCAGCTTGAATATATAGCAGGCATATTTTAAATCTCACACATCATGGAGCACGTGAGAGTATTTTACAAATGAATAGTACAATTGTGTCAATACTGGTGTGTATTCACATATAGAGAAATAAAAAACTGAAAATATTCTAAACTTTCTAAAGACAACAACTTGCATCCAAAAGACAAAAACCCATGCTAAAGCCACACACTCATCATATTTACTTGAACACATTATGAGCATTGTCATTCTAGATGGCTGACTTAACTTCATGGGTCAAACAGAAAGGGAAACGTATATAAACTCTTATTTCTTTAAAACCGATTGTCCCAATTCTGCTTCCTGCTGTAGATCTAAACGTAGGCCTTGCTGCTGTGCTCAGAGCGAGTCTTGGCGTACTTCACATCGTAGTCCTTCTCAACTCTGGGGGGACAGGAGCTGCAGAGGAGCCCCCCGCCAAGGATCAGCAGCCCTGCGGAAGCCCAGCCGAGGTACAGCGAGGCCCCCAGTTCCCTCCTCTGAGCGTTGGACATGACGGGGTTGTAGAAATCACGAATGACGGTGTTGGCAGTCCAGCAGATGGGGATCAGCACCATGACGCCTGCGATGATAAAGATGATTCCTGAAGCGATGGCCACTTTGCTCTTTACCGTTTCGTCTTCTATAAAGTTGGTGCACTTGCCCCCTGCCAAGCCGAGAATGACCCCAAAGAAGCCTGTGATAATAGCGATGATGATGAGTGCCCTGGAAGCCTGGAGGTCTTGAGGCAAAGCCAGCATGGAGTCGTAGATCTTGCACTGCATCTGGCCCGTGCTCTGGGTCACACAGTTCATCCACAAACCCTCCCAGATCACCTGAGCAGTGACGATGTTGGCACCGATGAAGGCTGTGACTTTCCAGGTGGGAAGAGCGCAGATGACGATGCTCCCCAAAAAGCCGATGATAGCCAGGATAAATCCGAAAATCTGTCTTCCACTGGACACCATGATGAAGCTCTGTCTGAAGACTGTGTTGCAAAGTGAGTTATTTATATGAGGCCGACAAAGGAGCCGGTCGAGGTTTGTATTGTCCACTTGAAGGAGAAGTTGAATGTGGCTGCCTCACTTACACGTTTAGTTGTTGAGGGAGGAGTCAGTGGAGGGTTTTACCCATAGGTTTTACCACGGTTTCCTCTCGGCTGAAACTAGTTTGTGAAGAAATCTCACTTGACGAGATGCTTCTCAACCGATAGTGTGACACATGGGCCCCTTTAAAGGTAAAGTAACTGAAAAACAACAAGCTATGTTTCCCTTAAAAACACAACCTAAATGTTAAATGATTCACTTGTAATTAAGACAGTCTTTTGTTTGGAAGATACAAATTCTACAAGAGGGACCTACAATGTGACTATGTCACTGGGCTAACCTCAAAGTAAGTTTCAAAGTTTATTTTTGATACATTTGAAAGAAAATTAGTGTTTTTCACACCTCTGAGACCACACAGTTTCAATTTATTACTAATGCTGTTTTTTCATTCATATAACTTTTAAATACAAAATAACTTCCTAAATCCACAAGTTAAGAATTTCCTCTTAAGAAATCAACATTCTTACAGTAGCCTAGTTCTGAAATATGTGACATTCATTCACAGTGAATGTAAATGCTCAGAGATACTCTTCCACACTTCCTGAGTGATTACACTGCCTATCGATACTGGTACAGAGTGATGACATGAAGATGCTGAATGCTCACATGATAGCATTCCCCCATTTCCTTCTAGCAGATGGAGGTCAGCCACAGAGCTCCACCTGTGGACAGGGCCGTGGGAAGTAGGGGTGCTGAGGGTGCTGCAGCACCCCCTGGTGGAGGACAGAGGATCTGCACCTCCACAAGATGTACCGGCGGGGATTGTTGTTAGCTTCTGCTGCGCTAACGGATATAAGAAGCTGTTTCTACAATAACGTGGAGAGAGAGTTCTGTCCTGTCAGACTGAGAGGCTCAGTGAGGTAAAGGACTCTGAGGGTTTAGTTCACTTTAGTCTAAGTTATCTCAGTGGGTCTCAAACGTTTTGATCACAATTTATGTAAGCAAATACTTCAAAGGGACACCTTTATAATTATTAGGATAAATAAAAACAGGTTTGAAATCATTCCAATGTAGGCCTATACTATAGGACAGTAAACCAAAAATATTGTTTAAAACTGGAGAGATTTAAAAATATGCATAAATAAATGTTAACTGGTAAAATAAGATATAAATGAACCACAAAAATAAAACAAGTTAGCCTACATTTATTTGTTATTGGCTATGGTAGGTTATTGGTTATGTTCACATACAAACCGATCTTTTTCACATGGGTGTTTAGAGTTGTATCCCCTAGATCAGCCTCTAGTAATTGGGCGCTCAAAGTGCACCAGATTGAAGTATTTTACTTTAAAATGTTAAAAAAATCTTCCCGGGGGGACACCCCCGGACCCCCTTAGAGGATCTGAAGTCCACCCCCCAATTCAACATGTTCATGCAATACTAAATACATTTGAAGCCTTTTTATATAAGCTGTCCACCATATCAATTCGTTTCTCTTTTTGTAGTGTATTAGTCTTTTGTAGAGGTTTTTCATTGCCAGCTAAAATCTTGCCTAGTGCAACAAATTGGTCAAAACCGGCCCTGGTGTCATCCCCACACCCCCCATTTGAAACATGTTCCCACGGCTATGCCTGTGGATGTGGTCAGTATTAACTGTCTTGCAGCAGCTATGTGCTGCATTGTGCTGCAAAGATTTTCCTTGAACACAATGTAACACTTTAGCACTTTCTTGCTTTGTCGTGACATTTAGGAGGAGCTGACTCATTGCAGTTGATCAAACTAAAGAAAATAAATGAATACGGAGGAAGTCTTTTTTTCAGTCCTGCATATAAGATGAATCTGCAGTGAATCTGAAATGAAAATGTTCTTTCTTATAGAGTGGGATTTTACATTTTATAAAATTAAAATGTCAGTATCGCAACAGCAAGTATATGAATGAAGAACTGATACAATTTATGTTTGTCATTTGAATTCGACATGATAAAAAAGAACTTAGCTGAACATGCTTATGTATAAATCCACATGTTTTTTAATCACAACATGTATTCAAATAATATCTGTGGAGGAAGAAAAGGAAAAGTTCTGAATGTGAAACCTGACTCATGATTGTATTCAATGTGTACAGAAGAGTACAACTAAATAAAAGGTTTTCTGATCGTTTCCAAATAAGTAGCTTTAAATGTACTGAAATATGAATATTTCACAATGTTAGTATGTATTGTTTCATATTGTTCCAGTTTTTCATTGAGGTTTATGATGTGTTTAATGTTCAAACCTATTTACTAAATTAAGAAACTCCGCTAGAATTAGAAATAAAGTCTTCTGGACTTCTTGAATTTGTAATACCCACCACAAGCGTGTGGACGCTTGTGAAACATGCATCCTGAGGAATGAGTATTGATCTATCCAAATTAATTAATTAGAAAATGATCATTCTTTAACATGTCAACAGAAACTTAGACGTAAAATGGAATAATGCCCCACAGCTCAGTATGATGTATATTCAGAGAGTTGCGCTCAGGCAATATGGCTGCCGCGTCAAACAACCTCACGTCTGGTTCTGTAACATAAAACAAAAGTGATTGAGTGTCGGTGCTGGATGCAGCGTTGGAGGAATAGGGGTTTCTCTCCCCAGAGACGCAGCACATCACAGCACCGCCGAGCAGGAGCAGCATGGAGGAGCCCACCTCCCTCTTCGTGCCCGCAGTCACTGAGGGGTATTTGGTTGAGATGGTTGCTACTGCCGACCATCTGACTGAAGCCAGGCACAGGACGCCAGCTAGGACACACAGAGCTCCACCGAGTAGACACACCTGAAAAAACAGAGGATATCAGAGATATTAAACATCAATGATCAGTGATTCTGTGCACTTCTGAAGTTGTTTGTGTAAGAATGATGAATAGCAGTACTGGTGTCAAGGTGGGTTTTATATTAAGGTCACAGACCACAGTAGTAGTCAACAGACACACATATCCAGCATTTGTCCAGTGTTACAATAAATGTCAAAGTTTAGCCTTCCACGCACTGACCTAAACAGTGCACTCTACAGGCAGTTACTAAAATCAAAAGCAGAAAAATATATTATTTTATTATTTCCAAACATTTGGATGCAACTAAAAAAAAAAAATGTAAAAGGGGATTTGAAGGTGTGGAGAAAAGCATTTTGAAAAAAAGTGAAAAAACATTACAAAGTTTAACTTTTGGTCTTGTGTTTTGTATTGATTGAGCAAATAATATTGACAAAAAATAACTAAAATCTTAGCCACTTTAACTCGACACTATTCCTATTCAGTGATTCCTACATAATTTTGTATTTCTTCAAATTATCAAAATATTAAGATCATTAGCACTCACCCGGTGCCCTCCATTTTCATTGTTCTGGGACAGTAACATTTTAAAAAGTACTTTGCCATGATATATATTATTATCATCATCAATACAGCTTCCTTGCAGATCCCCAAACACAATTCTTCATGATTTGAATTCAACTTCTGCACCTTTATTCATGAATGAAGAGGTGTGGCATCACTGCAGTTGTTTCCGCCTCCTCAGAGGGGCGTTACTACGAAGCCCAGCAGGCCGGTGAAGATGGAGATCAGTGTGAGGGCACGTCCAGCCCAGATATCAGCGGTTTGGTGATGGATGTGTGTCTACTGCACTCCATCTGCCCTGTGTCCTGAAGGATACAGTTTACCCACAGACCAGCCCACACCTAAGACAGAAACAAATTTGTCTCAATTTTGAACATTTATAGAAAATGTACTATCAGCAGGTTGCTTGGTACCTCACATTGCAACTTTAAGTTTTAAATATGTTAAAGTCATGTTTTTACAGATGATATGCACAATTACATGTATTGGTGCATACTTCAAAAATCCTATTAGTCTTTTGGTATTTTATTTTTAGTCATGATGTTTAAGTTATTTAGAGGAAACTGAGCTTTTTCAATGCAACGCAGCATTTTCATGTGTCAAAGTTTGCAGGACTTTGACATCTTCAAACTTTTTTTTTTTAGCCGATTCAGAATTTATTATTTCAAGTGTAAAAAGTGTATTTGTTTTAGTGAAAAAAAAACATGGTTGATGATCAAATTTAACTAAGGAAAGTTTTTTTGGGGGGTGACATAAAACTTATCTGAGATGCACAAAATCAACTCACCAATTGTGCCTTTGCTCCCACAAAAGATGTCCGACGCCACATCTGCAGTCCACATGTCAAACACACTCCTAAAACTTCTATTTGAACCACGGTCAAACTCCCGACTTCTAAACACTGCCCTGCCATTTGAAGACATTCTGTTATGAAGCAAAAAGCTAAAACCATATCTAATTCACAAAATGTTCGACTGTGACCGTCTCTTTTCTTGGTTCTGCTGAAATAGATTGTAAGCAGCTCTGATCCGCTGTTGAGTTCAGAAGTCAGACGACACAAAGACTAACAAGGATATGTAAACATGGTCCAGGAGGGTACATTTACAAAGAGTATTCAAACACTACAAACATAGCAAGTTCTTCAGGCTTTCAAACTGAAATGGCTGATAAAGATAACAGGTTATCCTCGAGGTTACAATTACTTCTCTTCTCTTGCATCAATATCTAAACTTTTTTGGACTTGAAAACATTTTTCAGTTGTTTTAATAATGTTATAGACAATAATGCAGAAGTTTTTAAACAAATATACAAAGTGAATTTAATGGTTTGTTAACATAAAAACATACAAAGCATGTTGGCAAAGCATGCCAAACACATTGTTCGATTACTCAATACTAGGGGACAAGATTTGAAAAAGTCTACCAGAGAATTTTTTTGTTTTTTCCATTTACAATTCAACTCATTTCACAACAACAAAGAGTAAACAATAACTTTTATCAAGATTTTTCATCATATCTCAAACTGATGACTCTTGCATCGTGTTCTTCACAAATAAAAAATGATTACATTAACTCAGATCTCTGTATCAAACATCTTTTTAAAGTTAACATCCTATAATATCACATTATACAATTATTGGCTCAACTTAACTTCATTTGTTCATCCTTCACTTTAAAAACAACCATAAAAGTTGCATTCCCTGGTCATGCCATTCACTTTTCACTCCACATTTGCTACACACTTTAATAATTTACACAGATTAGAGATAAACTGTCATTATTGCATTTGACTAAGGTTGAATAACTCTAAAGTCCATTACAGTAAACACATTACTGCAACTACAGTATTTGACGAAAGGCGCCCCGTACTCTCCATTTCTCTCTTCTCCTGGTCCTCAGCATCTGTAAGTGCTACACAGCACCCCTCCTCCAATGATGAGCAGAGCTCCAGACGCCCAGCCGACATATATGGAGGCCCCGAGCTCCCCCCTCCTCCCCGAGGTGGGCAGAGGATTGTAGAAACCTGTGATGATGCTGTGCGCCGACAAGCTGACAGGAATAACACACAGGAGGCCTGCTATAATAAACACCACACCTCCAGCCACGCCGATATTAGCTTTGTTCCGCCTGTCATCATCATAGAAGTTGGTGCAGCGGGCCCCAACCACAGTGAGCCCGATCGCCACCACGCAGACAGCGATGGAGACGCAGATCAGAGCCCTGGAAGCCTGCAGGTCTTGTGGTAAAGCCAGAACGGAGTCGTAGGCCTTACACTGAGATTGACCCGTGCTCTGGATGACACAATTCATCCATAAACCTTCCCAAAAGACCTGAGAGGTGATGATGTTTGCCCCAACGAAGGCCGTCACCTTCCACATGGGCAATCCGCAGATAAGGATTGTGCCAAAAAAGCCGATGATTCCCAAACACACACCAACAATTTGTGTCTGCATTCTGCCAAAAAACAAATCCAAGGCACGTATTTAAGTTTGCCACAATGTCAAAGAGAGCAACAAAGTCCTCGAGTTAAGCTGAAGATCATTTTAATCACAAGCTTTCACCCGGCTGTAAACGCAGCAGTGGCTGTGTTTTGCTTTCTGGTTTTGCACTGCAGGTGTAAGAGCAAAAGGGAGGGGACTTGCAAGTTTGTGGATCAGGTTTCCTGCTTGTCCTGATTCCGGCTCACTGTGAATAAGTAGGAGGAGGAAGCTGTTAACAACAGCGCTCATGTATGAAAGACTGCTTTGTGATCCGAACAAAAGGCTTTAAAGTTTTACGGATTGAAGTAACAAATGTAACAATTTTGAGTAAATCAAAACTTATATCTGCAGGTCAAACTTTAGCAATCACTTTAAATCCTGAGATACTAAATAAATGCTTCAGTTTCGGAGAGAAGCATCCTACCTGAATGACCACATAGCTTAAGCCTTAGGAGAACAGAAGACTAGAAGAGTATCAAATTACCCGTTAAGTAATGTTCAGTGTGACAAGCTAGACAAAGATATTTTCATGAGCATAAAGCTGGTTTAATGTACTGCAGAAACAATCTTCCTTATCAATACTGGAGGCAGTTGTTTCATCTCTAAAACACTTGTAAAGTGTAGGAAAAACTCTTTCCAAAGATCAAATCATGTCTTTGCTGGAAATATGAGGCCATAGCCAGAAGGTGGTTAGCTTAGCACAGCAACACAGTTAGCCCGGCCCTTTCAGCAGTAGGCCTTACATTCACAAACATAGTTTTAGAGTATGTAGTGACTTATTTTTGTCTAGACTAAATGTAGATTTAAAAATATAGCTTGCCAATTGACTTCAGGTGATGGAAGGCAGGTTGTTAACTTTGGAGAGCGCTTAGCTAGATTTTGAGCAAATAGCTGAGGAGCTGTCATAACCAAACCACCATTTCAAAACATCTATTCACATGATGATCCACCTCCACAAAACAAGCAAGGTTTTGGGTTCTTATAAAAGTAAAATGTATTTGATTTAAACAGTAGAAACACTTTAAAAATCATGAAGTTAACAGCATAAACATTATAGGTCAGTCCAGTTTCATAGAGAGAGTAGGCCTATAGACTCCGCCACTGGCTGCGGAGCGTGGGGCAGAGTATTTGGCTGAGTATCCGCTGTCCTTACTCTTCGGGCACTGGCAGCAAAGAAGGGCACCTCCAATCAGCATAAAGCCTGATGCTCCCCAGCCGATGAACAGCGCAACTCCCAGCTCCCTCCTCTCAGCATCGTTCAGAATGGGGTTGTAGAAGTTTCTGATGACAGTGTTGGCAGACCAGGACACAGGGATGATGCACAGGATACTACTAACGATGAAAAACACACCTGCAGCAATGGCTACTTTACTCTTGGCCTCCTCATCTTCAATGCAGTTGGTGCATTGTCCCCCTGCAACGGCTAGCATGATTCCCATTAAGGCCACCAAGATGGAGATCACAACAAGCGCGCGGGCAGCTTGAAGGTCGAGGGACAGAGCCAGCACGGAGTCGTAGACCTTGCACTGCATCTGGCCAGTGTTCCTCTGCATCACGCAGTTCATCCACAGGCCCTCCCAATAGGTCTGCGCCGTCACAAGGTTGTTTCCAATGAAATGACTAACCTTCCACATGGGCAGGGCACAGATGACGATGTCCCACAGAAAGCCGATGATTGCCAGGAAGATGGCCAAAATCTGGAGACCTGCAGATACCATGTTTTCACTCTCAAGCGGAAGCTAGAAGGAAATGTAGCTGTTAGAGATCTCACCTGCAGCTTTTATACCCACATGGTAGGCTGTGGTCTCTACTGATTGGATGTTCAAAATTGTTCAAATTGAAAACACCTGTGCTCATTAAGAGAGTGTCAGGCACCGATTGGAGGAAGTAGAAATTAATGATTATGTGGTTACAATTTTTTTTTAAATGTTTAGCGTTTAATACAAATATAAACTCAATCAATACATTCTGAAATACCTCAACCAATTCCCAACAATGATTTATATATTAATCTACAATATTAGCTATTATTTTTTCTCTTAATGTTTTTCAACAGCGTAATGTTGGTTTAATTTACTGCAGAGAGATTCTTCCTTATCAATACTGGAGGCAGCCGTTTTATATCTTAAACACTTAGTTATAAAGTCTGGGAAATACACTATTTCCCCAAGATCAAAATCATGTCTTTGCTTGAAAAATGAGGCCACAGCCAGCAGGTGGTTAGTTTAGCGCAGCTAGGCTCTTTGCTAAGCTAAGCTAAACAGCAACACAGCTAGCCCGGCCCTTTCAGCAATAGGCCTTCATTCACCAATGTAGTTTTAGACTATGTAGCAGATTTATTTTTGTCTAGAATAAATGTAGATTTAAAAATATAGCTTGCCAATTGACTTGAGGTGATGGAAGGCAGGTTGTTAACTTTGGAGAGCGCTTGGCTAGATTTTTGAACAAGTAACTGAGGAGCTATCATAATCAAACCACTATTTTAAAACCTCTATTCACTTATAACATGATGATCCACCTCCACAAAACAAGCAAGGTTATAGGTTCATAAAAAAGTAAAATTTATTAAAATAACAGTAGAAACACTTTAAAAACCATGATAAACATTATAGGTCAGTCCAGTTTCCTAGAGAAAGTATACTCAAACGTATGCTCCTCCACTAGCTGCAGAGCTTGGGGCTGAGTATTTGGCTGAGTATCCGCTGTCCTTGCTCTTCGGGCACTGGCAGCAAAGAAGTGCACCTCCAAGCAGCATAAGTCCTGATGCACCCCAGCCGATGAACAGCGCGGCTCCCAGCTCCCTCCTCTGAGCGTCGTTCATAATGGGGTTGTAGAAGTTTCTGATGACAGTGTTGGCAGACCAGGACACAGGGATGATGCACAGGATACTACTCACGATGAAGAACACACCTGCAGCAATGGCTACTTTACTCTTGGCCTCCTCATCTTCAATGCAGTTGGTGCATTTTCCCCCTGCAACGGCTAGCATGATTCCCATTAAGGCCACCAAGATGGAGATCACAACCAGGGCGCGGGCAGCTTGGAGGTCGAGGGGCAGAGCCAGCATGGAGTCGTAGACCTTGCACTGCATCTGGCCCGTGCTCTGCTTCACGCAGTTCATCCACAGGCCCTCCCAATAGGTCTGCGCCGTAATAATGTTGCTTCCAATGAAAGCAGACACCTTCCACATGGGCAGGGCACAGATGATGTCTCCAAGAAAGCCGATGATTGCCAGGAAGATGGCCAAAATCTGGAGACCTGCAGATGCCATGTTTCCCCTCATGTCAAGTAGAAGCAACAATGTCCCACGTGACGCAGAAGCTAGAAGGAAATGTAGCCGTTAGAGATCTCACCTGCAGCTTTTTTACCCAGATGGTAGGCTGTGGTCTCTCCTGATTGGTTGTTCAAAATTGTCCAAATTGAAAACACCTGTGCTCATTAAGAGAGTGTCAGGCACCGATTGGAGGAAGTAGAAATGAATTATTATGTGAAGGTTACTCATTTGTAATGTTTAACCTTTAAAGGTGGGGCAGGTAATTTTGGAGAAACCAGCTCGAGTGAGCCACAATTTGCAAATAAACAGCTGGAAAAAATCTGCCACTTCCTTACAGAGCCCCTCCTCCAATACACACGTACGCGCACATGACCAATGAGGGCACGAGATAAGTTTGTGCAGAGATGGAAGGCTGACAGGCAGGTAGGCCATCCAGTTATTTTAGCCAGGCCGGCTAAAATGATTGGTCGTGCTTTTTACAGTACTACGGCTTCCAAAGATGAAATTTTTTTACGGATTTTTGTCAAAGCACTTAAGATATTCATTGCTATCGGGATGTTAAGAGCATTCCATGGAATATAACTAAAAGTGTATCTCGAGCCGGTTTCTCAAGCTTACCTACCCCACCTTTAATACAAATATAAACTCAATCAATACATTCTGAAATACCTCAACCAATTCCCAACAATTTATATATTAATCTACAATAGTATCTAACATGCTTTCTCTTGCTAGACAAAGATATTTTCAACAGCGTAATGCTGGTTTAATTTACTGCAGAGAGAATCCTCCTTATCAATACTGGAGACAGTTGTTTTATATCTAAAACACTTATATGAAGTCGGAGAAATACACTCTTTCCCAAGATCAAATCATGTATTTGCTGGAAATATGAGGCCACAGCCAGCAGGTGGTTAGTTTAGCACAGCTAGGCTCTTTGCTAAGCTAAGCTAAACAGCAACACAGCTAGCCCAGCCCTTTCAGCATAGGCCTTACATTCACCAACATAGTTTTAGAGTATGTAGCAGATTTATTTTTGTCTAGACTAAATGTAGATTTAAAAATATAGCTTGCCAATTGACTTGAGGTGATATAAGGCATGTTGTTAACTTTGGAGAGCGCTCAGCTAGATCTTTGAACAAAATAAATTGAGGAGCTATCATAACCAAACCACTATTTTAAAACCTCTATTCACTTAAACATGGTGATCCACCTCCACAAAACAAGCAAGGTTATAGGTTCATAAAAAAGTAAAATTTATTAAAATAACAGTAGAAACACTTTTAAAAAATCATGAAGTTAACAGCATAAACATTACAGGTCAGTCCAGCTTCCTAGAGAAAGTATACTCAAACGTAGGCTCCTCCACTGGCTGCAGAGCTTGGAGCTGAGTATTTGGCTGAGTATCCGCTGTCCTTACTCTTCGGGCACTGACAGCAAAGAAGTGCACCTCCAAGCAGCATAAGTCCTGATGCTCCCCAGCCGATGAACAGCGCGGCTCCCAGCTCCCTCCTCTGAGCGTCTCTCATAATGGGGTTGTAGAAGTTTCTGATGACAGTGTTGGCAGACCAGGACACAGGGATGATGCACAGGATACTACTCACGATGAAGAACACACCTGCAGCAATGGCTACTTTACTCTTGGCCTCCTCATCGTCAATGCAGTTGGTGCATTTCCCCCCTGCAACAGCTAGCATGATTCCCATTAAGGCCACCAAGATGGAGATCACAACCAGGGCGCGGGCAGCTTGGAGGTCGAGGGGCAGAGCCAGCATGGAGTCGTAGACCTTGCACTGCATCTGGCCCGTGCTCTGCTTCACGCAGTTCATCCACAGGCCCTCCCAATAGGTCTGCGCCGTGATAATGTTGCTTCCAATGAAAGCAGACACCTTCCACATGGGCAGGGCACAGATGATGATGTCTCCAAGAAAGCCGATGATTGCCAGGAAGATGGCGAAAATCTGGAGACCTGCAGATGCCATGTTTTCTCTCTTGTCAAGCAGAAGCAACAATGTCTCTCGTCAAGCAGAAGCTAGAAGGAAATGTAGCGGTTAGAGATCTCACATGCAGCTTTTATACCCACATGGTAGGCTGTGGTCTCTCCTGATTGGTTGTTCAAAATTGTTCAAATTGAAAACACCTGTGCTCGTTAAGAGAGTGTCAGGCACCGATTGGAGGAAGTAGAAATTCATTATTATGTGAAGGAGGTTACAGTTGTATAAAAATGTTTAGCCTTAAATACAAATATAAACTCAATCAATACATTCTGAAATACCTCAACCAATTCCCAACAATGATTTATATATTAATCTACAATATTATCTAATATTTTTTCTCTTAATGCTTTTCAGACAAAGATATTTTCAACAGCGTAATGCTGGTTTAATTTACTGCAGAGAGAATCTTCCTTATCAATACTGGAGGCAGTTGTTTTATCTGAAACACTTAGTTATAAAGTGTGGGAAATACACTATTTCCCAACATCAAATCATGTCTTTGCTGGAAATATGCAACCCAGTCTTACGGCATTTCGTGTTATAGCCACGAACTTAATTTAATCTATTGATTCGTGTTCACCAACACGATTTTCGCATTTTTTTCGTGTCACACAACTATTTCAAAAGCAATGTATTTCTATTTATGTTTCGTGCCTGCACCACGTCTTTTTGTCCAGTCAGGTCTTGGAAGACCGGAAGCTGTGTGGTTCATAAAAACATTTTCTTACCCTCAGCCTTTTATTTTAAATAGTATGTCGGAGTTTTTTTGCCATCCCAGAGGAAAAGAAATGGGGCTCAGAGCCTCAGAATACTTTAATCTGTATATTTTTTTCCTTCCAATTTATTATTTGCTGCATGCACGAAAAATAGGCTACTACCAATATAAATGCATTGCTTCTAAAATCGTTCTGTCAGAATACTGAAATCTGTATTTTTTTAAATCTCTTTCCTTCCAATTTGTTATTATTCACATTGCTTTTAAAATCGTTCTGTTTGACATGAAAAAAAATGCGACATTCGTGTTGGTGAACACAAATCAATAGATTAATTTCGTGACTATAACACGAAATGCCGTGAGACTGTTGAAATATGAGGCCACAGGCAGCAGGTGGTTAGCTTAGCACAGCTAGGCTCTTTGCTAAGCTAAGCTAAACAGCAACACAGCTAGCCCGGCCCTTTCAGCAGTAGGCCTTACATTCACCAATGTAGTTTTAAAGTAGGCTATGTAGCAGATTTATTTTTGTCTAGACTAAATGTAGATTTAAAAATATAGCTTGCCAATTGACTTGAGGTGATAGGAGGCAGGTTGTTAACTTTGGAGAGCGCTTAGCTAGATTTTTGAACAAATAACTGGAGGAGCTATCATAACCAAACCACGATTTTAAAACCTCTATTCACTTATAACATGATGATCAACCTCAACAAAACAAGGTTATAGGTTCATAAAAAAGTAAAATTTATTAAAACAGTAGAAACACTTTAAAAATCATGATAAACATTATAGGTCAGTCCAGTTTCCTAGAGAAAGTATATTCAAACGTAGGCTCCTCCACTGGGTGCGGAGGGTGGGGCAGAGTATTTGGCTGAGTATCCGCTGTCCTTGCTCTTCGGGCACTGGCAGCAAAGAAGTGCACCTCCAAGCAGCATAAGTCCTGATGCACCCCAGCCGATGAACAACGCGGCTCCCAGCTCCCTCCTCTGAGCGTCGTTCATAATGGGGTTGTAGAAGTTTGTGATGACAGTGTTGGCAGACCAGGAAACAGGGATGATGCACAGGATACTACTCACGATGAAGAACACACCTGCAGCAATGGCTACTTTACTCTTGGCCTCCTCATCTTCAATGCAGTTGGTGCATTTTCCCCCTGCAACGGCTAGCACGATTCCCATTAAGGCCACCAAGATGGAGATCACAACCAGGGCGCGGGCAGCTTGAAGGTCGAGGGGCAGAGCCAGCATGGAGTCGTAGACCTTGCACTGCATCTGGCCCGTGCTCTGCTTCACGCAGTTCATCCACAGGCCCTCCCAATAGGTCTGCGCCGTGATAATGTTGCTTCCAATGAAAGCAGACACCTTCCACATGGGCAGGGCACAGATGATGATGTCTCCAAGAAAGCCGATGATTGCCAGGAAGATGGCGAAAATCTGGAAACCAACAGATGCCATGTTTCCTCTCTTGTCAAGCAGAAGCAACAATGTGTCAAGCAGAAGCTAGGGAAATGTAGCAGTTAAGATCTCACCTGCAGCTTTTATACCCACATGGTAGGCTGTGGTCTCTCCTGATTGGTTGTTCAAAATTGTTCAAATTGAAAACACCTGTGCTCATTAAGAGAGTGTCAGGCACCGATTGGAGGAAGTAGAAATTAATTATTATGTGAAGGAGGTTACAGTTGTATCAAATGTTTAGCCTTAAATACAAATATAAACTCAATCAATACATTCTGAAATACATCCACCAATTCCCAACAATGATTGAATCTCAAATATTATATATTATTCTTTTCTCTTTGTGTTTTATTTTCATTTGCAACCAAAGCATTTTTTTATATCGTTGAATGTCTCAGATACATTTCTGGATGTGACTTTTGTTTTGTAGTCCATTAAATTATTTCACTGTCTGGCTTTCATCTACCATGAGAAGAAATAGAAAGATGTGTTTTCACATGAATTTTTACTGCAATCTGTCACCAAACTTTGAAATGTTTTCCTGATTTACATGTTGAGTGTCTATGAGGAACACTTTATTCATGATAGCCTGCATATATTTCCTTTCGTCATTTACCAGTGCAGCAATCAAGCTGAGTAATTCCACCTGTGCTGATTAGTCTGTGAGCCTCAGCTGACCTGAGGGCTGTTCTTGTAAAAGCAAGTTGGATTGAGCCAGGCTTTCCTTTTACAAAGCCTTAAACTAGTGATGGCTAGATGAAGCCTTATGAAGCTTTGAAGCTTTCCAGCCAATTGGTTCGCAAAAGGGTTCATCTCATGTGGCTTCATCATGGGCTTCATTTGAACACAAACCCCCCTGTCTCATACCGAGTTCCCAATGAGTAAAGCCTTAATAACTCTAAACAACGAACATAAAATCATATTTTCATGTTAACAATATTGTTTTTATTACAGTTTAATTATTGTGATTGAAAAGCCTAAGGAGTCTGGTAAACATTGCAAAGAGGAATTTGCATTCCTTAATAATATTCGTAAACTTAACCATGTTGTAGCCTGAGAAAGGCTAAACCATATCAAAGAATACATTTATTAACTACATTATCTGATCTAGCTGTAGTTGTTATAAACAAAAAAAAGACTTATGGACGAGTCTTTGAACCACGGTCAGGGACCCTGCAGTTGGGAGCCAACTGCTTTGCAGCTGAGCCACAGCCCATACACTGAATCTACCCGAAAACACTGCATACTATTTATTGCTGTATTTATTCATGCTTTTATTCCTACATTTATTTATGCTTTTATTTATTTATACTTATGACATGTTCCGAACTCTATATAAGTGAGGGTCTGAGCTCTCTTAATTCCATCGTGTCACCGGGCCCGGGTACAGGAGGGATAATATGAGCGTTGTGGTTCAGGGTTCAACCGATCTGAATCAATAGTGAATCGCTACCTGAAGCAGTCACGTAGTATTGACAGGCAGCGAGGCTTCGTTTGTCATCGATGACGTCACTGGCCCAAAACGATACAAGCCTCGATACAAGCTTCACAAAAAGCTCGACACACGCTCCGAAGCCTCGGCGCAATACGTAACATCACTACCTTAATTTAAACACTAATAAGAGATAATGTGTATCAGGACGGTGGTTATGGATGAGGTTATTTTCATAAGGGTATTTGCTCTTTAAAAAAAAGGGGGCTTTGGTGCATCGTTTGACTCCTTAACAAAGAAAAATAGACAGATCACTAGTGATGGCGAGATGAAGCCTTATGAAGCTTTGAAGCTTTCCAGCCAATTGGTTTGCAAAAGGGTTCATCTGAGGCTTCATTTGAACACAAATCCCCAGGTTGGTCAAAGTGTGTAAAAAATAACTGTGGGATTAAATAGATGAATAAATAAATACAATAATAAATAACTGCAAAAATAAATACATAAATATGGACATAAATACAGGAATAAATAAATAAATGTGGATATAAATACAGGAATAAATAAACACTAGAAAAAATAAACAAGTGTATAAATAAAAAAATATAAGTTAAGAACAAAACAGAACACATGTATCTTTAATGTATTTATACGTTTATTTTTTACTAACATTAATATATGTATTCATTTCTGTGTCTGTGCGTGTTTCACACAATGTTGTTCTGCTTGGCAACCTTGTATTCTGTGGATACGACAACATTTATAACAATTGTACTTTCAATTGCTCTGAAAGTTGTGGATGTGTCTTTAGAACACCTTTGGACTTTCTGTTTCCTAATCGGTTTTCTATGCAGTACCAGCACTGTGAAATGGACTTGGCAGCAAATCAGGGCTAAGGATGTAGACCTTCTTCAAAGTGGTATGTACTATTTAATGAACCTTCATCATTCATTTGTGTCAGTATACAGATACTCTGTAAAATGTTAATCTATCCTGCAGACAGGGAAAACATTAGAGGAGGGCCAGCTGCTCTGAAATGGTCTGTTGGAGCACTAGTTTACTTTTTAACAATCTAGGTCGGCCAATCCCAAATGGGATGAAGTGGGGGTGTTGGTACTGATCCTGGTGGCAGCTCCCACTACAATCCTACGTATAATAATTGGTTTATTCATGGGAGCCAAATTCTTGTTGTGTTCATTTGTGTGAAAAGTCTAACTTACAGTTGAAGGAGATACTTGTAACTTGTAGACTAGAGTAGGTTAGTAAGGAAGTAGTGATGGCCTAATTTATCAATGACACTCATCTGGTAGTCTATATTATCTGCCTCAGGTGACCTGTAACATTTCAATAATTTACTATCTGTGCTTGCTGATTTATTTCACATGGAGAGGACATTTGCAAAATTCCCCTCAGAATATGACATGACAAAAATAAGTATTGTATATGTATGTATATGTATGTATCTATAAATGTAACCTGAAGATAGACAACATCAAAAAGAACTGGAGAGGAAGAAACTCAAACTATATATTGAGAAATTGGAGTATGAGAAGAATGTATTGCAATACATTGTGCTTTATTTATTTTTGACATTGTAAGATTGTAACTTTATTTCCCCCCTTTTCCACAGCAAAGGCAGACATTAATAAAAAGTGAACTATCTCCTGGAATTGTTTCTGCATTTTGTTGCTTTAATTGTTCAGCTATTGTCTATATGGCTATGCCAGCTGGTTAATCAATGTTTCATCATTTCAGGTGCCACAAGTTGCACTTGAGGATCATCATTATTAGAATATATAGTATGTTTGAGCTTTTTACTGAAGGTTTTATATAAGCCTAATGTAAAATGCTGGCAATATCCACCTTAAAGACATCTTCCTTCCCTCAAACATATTACCACTAGATGGCCTTCTGCTTGTGGTGCTTGACAAGAATGGCAATTGTTCAGAAATCATGACTGATATAAATGTTTGAAAACGTACACAATGTCAGTTTGTAGTACATGGTATTAAAATATATAATCTGACTGTGTATACTGTCCTAGTACATTTGGTTTCATCCTAAACACATATTTAAATAAACACATCAACTTTTCTTCTGTTTACTCACTGAGTTTCTCAGTGTCTCAATATATTACTGGTTGGGACTATCTTTTGTTTGTAGTAACAAAGAGAGTAAGCGCAAAGCTCTAGATAAAGAAATTCCATGTTTTTAACTTTTCTAAAGTCTCCACAACGACAGCTATTTACTGTAGCAAGCTTTTGAAAGAAAGCTTATTTTCTTTCCCATAGCTGTGCTGGGGTATCAGAGGGCCTCTTTGTAGGAGAGAAACACGTTGGAACTTTGGCAGAATGATGGATCTTTATATTTGAGCATTGAAGCCAAAGCCCACCCAGCAGAGGGGGCCACATAGGGGCATTGGTAGGGCACATAAAACGTCCCTGCAGGGAGAAAGCTTTTAGTTGGCAGCCCAGTGAAGAACTGTAAGGAAGCAAAGAGAAGCAGAACCACCAAACAAAAATGGCATCTTTAGGGCTGCAGATTGTCGGCGTAGCACTGGCTGTGCTGGGATGGATTGGAAACATACTGATCTGTATGCTGCCCCTGTGGAAGGTGTCAGCTTTCATTGGGAACAACATTGTGGTGGCTCAGACCATCTGGGAGGGCCTGTGGATGACCTGCGTTGTGCAGAGCACCGGTCAGATGCAGTGCAAGGTGTACGACTCCCTGCTGGCCCTGCCTCAGGACCTCCAGGCTGCTCGGGCAATGGTGGTCATCGCCATCCTGTTCTCTCTGTTCGGCCTGCTGCTCTCTGTGGTCGGAGGGAAATGCACCACCTGCGTTGGGGACAAGGTAGCAAAAGCCAGAGTTGCCATGACTGCAGGTTTTTTCTTCATCCTGAGTGGGGCTCTGTGCCTGGTGACCGTGTCTCTGCCTGCTAATACAGTCATCAAGGACTTCTACAACCCCATGGTTCCTGACTCCCTGAGGAGGGAGCTGGGAGCGTGTCTGTACGTTGGCTGGGCGGCATCAGGACTTCTGCTGGTCGGCGGCTCTCTTCTCTGCTTTCAGTGCCCGGCAGGAGGAGGAGACCGCTACAACGGAGCCAAGTACTCTGCGCCTAAATCCACAACACCCGGGAAGGAATTTGTCTGAAATTCTGCGCTAAACAAGACGCACAACCTGACTACAGTACACACACCTGTTGCTTATCGAGTTGTGATTTTCATTTTTACTAAAAAACAATTCGAACACACTGTGGCCTTTTGTTTCTGAAATGTTCAAGAGACTCTACGGTATGTGCCATGTTATATTAATGCAACATGAAGTTGAGTTTGATGCTTAATGCTTTTATATTTGATTGTTTTGTGTTATAATTTCAGTATTAATTCAGGGTAAGACTCTTCTGATGTTTTTATTCATGTTTTTTGAAAAATAAAATAAAAATGGCACGTTAATTGTTTTTCCTTCAGACAAACTGAATGTATGTATGATGTATTTCATCTGGTTGAACACAATATTGATGTACGAAGCAAAGTATCGCGATATTTATTTTCTCTTAAATATCAGATGGAAAAGTTGCACTGTTTAGATATTTAAAATAAAATTGTTAATATTTACTTTGGAGTTTAAAAATTACACAAAACATATTGCATTGTTTAACCTATATAACAGTAAGGTTTAAGGACAGATGGTGTTGTATGCTGTACCGATTGTAAAGCCTCTTATTTGTTTTATTGGGCTAAATGCTGGGCAATAGAATTGACTTGACATAATTTAATTAAATTTGATCAGCTAAATCCTTAAAACGTTGCTTTCCATTCTAGCATAAACAATCCGACATTTTGCTGATAAAACGTCCGTACTTTTCCCTACATGACAATTAAGATAGGGACTTTTACTTGCTAACAATTTTTTTAGCACTGATACTTTTACTTAATGATCTGAATTCTTATTCCCCTGGCCTGATCTCATCTGAGTGCCTTGAATGGAAACGGACACAAGGGTGAGAAATTACAGCAGCGTCTTGTGTTTCTTGTTGGACTGGTTTCAATTGAAAATGTCTGTAAACAAAAAGAAAACCGTTAAAGAGGTTTACTATATATCATCCTGACAATACTTGGCAGATGTGCTTTAACTGGGCAACATGTAAATATCCATTCTTTGGAGATAAAGAGCAGTTCCTTAGCAACATGAATCTAAGCATACACAGCACATTGTTGTCTCTCGGTGGCAGTGACATCCGTTTTAGTCGAGAGAGACATTGTAAATTACCATCTCTGTACAAGAGCGGTGGATTAGGCCATGGCAAACATCTCAAGCAGATACAGTACATTCCCAGGAGGCTGTTCTCCTGAATTCCTGAATGCCTTGTCACGAGTGCTTTGAGAAGTTCAGTTTCAGTTTTATTGCTGTGTTTGGTGAAGGTGCAGAGAGAACATGAGAGAGCAATGTTGGAACAAAGAAGCTTTATTTCTGACATTTGAAAGCAATTTCAAAAGTCTGTGACCCTTTCATCATTATACAATTACATCAGATCTGCTTCAACTGCACATTGTTCAATATTAAAATCTGCGTATGATGTCAATTTTTCCAAAATGCTTTTCAGTCACATTTTTTTCTGATAAGAAGTCTAAATAATAATCCATTTAGTCTCATACTTTATGTATAAAACAACTCGTTATAGTAGGTATTATATTCCGAAGAAAATATTATTGCATAGAAATGTTACATCCTTAGATTCACAAGGGAAATATTTATTTGTGAAAGCATTGTCACGTAAAAATGTATATTTGACACCATGTGTCAATTAACAAAAATAAAAACAAGCAGACAAAACAACAAGGAAATATACTCGACTTAACTGTGCTGTCTTTTGTGAATTAAATGCTCCACATTTTTTTCCCCAAAAAACAAGTTTTTTTAAAAATAAGAATAAACCTCCCGACATTTCATGCTGCAGTTCCACTCTGAACACTCACACATAGTCCACATTTGAAGATGCGGTTCTTGCAGGGGCGAACTTGGCAGGTGTGTAGGGTCTGGTGCCTTCTCTTGGGGGGCAGTTATTGCAGAGCAGGCCCCCTCCCAGCAGCAGCAGCCCAGCGGAGCCCCAGCCGATATACAGAGCCGCCCCGAGCTCCCTCCTCTGAGCAGCGATCACCATGGGGTTATAAAAGTCCCTGATCACCGCGTGAGCTGACCACGACACCGGGATCATTATCAGAAATGCTGCTATTATGAAGATCACTCCGGACACAATGCAAGCTTTGGCTTTGACCACCTCGTCCTCCATGCAGTTGGTGCACTTCCCTCCAACCATGGCCATGAGGATGCCAAACACCCCGACGATCACAGCGATGACCACCATGGCCCTGGCGGCCTGCAGGTCCTGAGGCAGAGCCAGCATGGAGTCGTACACCTTGCACTGCATCTGTCCCGTGCTCTGGACCACGCAGGTCATCCACAGGCCCTCCCAGATCACCTGGGCCGTGACGATGTTCGCCCCGACGAAAGCGGTGACTCTCCACATGGGCATGGCGCAGGTGATGATGGTGCCCAGCCAGCCGATGAAGGCCAGCAGCACACCCATGATCTGGAGGCCTTGAGAAGCCATGATAACGCCACTGCAGCCAGGAATCAACTTTCTACGCCTCTTACAGAAATGTCTCAGAGGTTGTGCTAAAACTCAACAGGGGTTGTATTTGTTCTCTTATGCTCCTCTCTCACCCTGCATGAGGAAGGGTTTGCTCTGCTCTGATGCTCTGAGGTCGAACTGTGAGAAGATAACTACTCCGTGGTTCCAACTTTCAGGGTGGAGTTTCTGTGTCCGCGGACAAAAGGGGAAAGCTGAGACTTGATATCCACAAACCTTGTTCTCTCTCTCTCCATTGTTCCCACATACTAAGCTTTGTTACCCCAAGCAAGACTTTGAGACCGGGAACAATGGCCCCAGATCCCACCTGTGCTCACACACACACACACACACACACACACACACACACACACACACACACACACACACACACACACACACACACACACACACACACACACACACACACACACACACACACACACACACACACACACACACAAATTAAGCCTTGGGCAAACACTAAACTTCAGAGTTTGGGTAAACATACTTAGCAAAAAAAAGACCAGGTAGTGAATATTTATAAAAAGAAGAGAAAGATTTATAATTCAATAATTCAATGTATCATTTAAACTACATAGAGTTAACCCTTGACATGCTTTTTCATTTATATAATAAATAATATTAACTCAGAAATAAAATGCTGTATTAAATCTAGTTATATGGGTATATAATATTATATTATTAGTCAAGTATAAGACTTAATCATATTGGTCAGGAAAGATTTCTGGGGGAAGGAAATTAACTTTGTGAAAGCGGAATATGACATTTCCTGGTATTTTCATATGTAGGCCTACTTTCTTGACAGATTAAATATTGTTCCTACAGTTACTGTTTAAACCTCTTTGCCTGCAGGCTCACAGTTTGAACAAAGACAGGTTCTAACCACCTTGCCTATTTTTTCTGCCACACCTAAACCTGAATTACAAGAAAGTCGGACAACAACTGCCCTCAGACGTTATTTATTATTGTGTTTTTCATATTGACCTTGTTTTAATCGTAAAGTTTTGATGATCAGGCATTTATTTGTCAATTCATGTATAAAAATTACAATTAATGTGAAAATCAGTGAATACAATATTAGTTAAAGGATCTTTTAATGATTATTATATTGTTCTATTTCAAGACACACAGCTGTTGTGTGAATGTAAACATAAAAAAGCAAGCACACTTAAACTTTGATTTGTAAACAAAATATTTATTTACAGTGTAAATAGCAGTTAAACAAATCTCATACACTTAGTTGTAAAAAAAAAAAAGATACCCACATACAGCGTTTCAAATAAGATTATATCATTTTCATATTTCTATGAAAAAGACTTACAAAATGACTAATATTCATATTAACAACCAAACATATACAAGTAATTGTAGGAACAATTCAAACTGAATTTCCTCTTTGGGTGTGGTTCCTTTCTCGCTGTTTATTTCCTTCAACGCTCTTATGTGGAATAAAACTCAGGAATACATACATACATACATACATAACAATACAATAACAATACATACATCTGAAATACAGTATCAACACTCACAACCCAGTAGCACCAGTGCATCTGTCCCAGTAAACATTGCTTCAGGAAGCGTTTACTGATTCCTAGCTCTGTTTCAGACAAAGTCTTTGCCGGAGGCTGGTGCTGAGGCCTCAGATCTGGCAGCATTGTACTTTGCAGTGTAGGATCCTTCGTCCTTAGTGGGGCATTTGCAGCAGAGCAGCCCCCCTCCGATCAGCATCAGGGCACCCGCCCCCCACCCGATGTAGAGCGCGGCGCCCAACTCTCTCTTCTGGGCGCTGACCATCAGGGGGTTGTAGAAGTTCTGGATGATGGTGTGGGCCGTCCAGCAGACAGGGATTAGGCAGAGGACCCCGGCTATGATGAACATAACTCCAGCTGCAATGCCCACCTTGGCCTTGGACGCCGGATCCTCCACACAGTTGGTGCATTGCCCCCCGGCTACGGAGAGCAGGATAGCCAGGACGCCCACCACGATGGAAAGGATGATCAGAGCCCGGGCGGCCTGCATGTCGGAGCTGAGAGCCAGCATGGAGTCGTACACCTTACACTGCATCTGGCCCGTGCTCTGGTGCACACAGGTCATCCAAATACCTTCCCATGAGGTCTGCGAGGTCACAATGTTGCTGCCGATAAAAGCAGTGACCTTCCACATGGGCATGGCGCACACGATGATGGCACCGATCCATCCCAGGATCCCTAGAGCTGCGCCCAGGATCTGCATCCCAGCAGACACCATGGTGGAGGGCTGATTTGTTGTTTCAGTTGCTTCAGATGAAACTCAGGACTTGAAAGGCCTCTCTGTAGTTCCTCCCTGGTAAGTGACGTAAGGCTGTGTATTGTTTGTCCTCTTCTGTGGATGAGGCTCGTCTTCAGGCAGGTGAGTTTGGTAAATGTGAGAGGATACAGAGGAGAACAGGTACATATGTTCCTTTGTGAGAGTGAGGAGGGGCGATGGAGTTAGGTAGCTTTGTCATCAGGTCCACACCCCCAAACTCCACTTACCCATAACCTGTTTACCCTCCCCCAACCATCCTGTGTTATTAAGTCTAACAAAAGAAAACATGTGACACTGCTTTGCATATAGTGCCACAAGCCTGATAAAACACACCATTTAAATACAATCCAAGCTATGCTTTTTGCTTGTCGCATCAGAATATTTATTTAGATAATCTTCCCTCCTAAATCCCCCTGCCCTCTTATCAGTTTCACCTTAATCAGCAGGGGGGCGGAGTAAGGTTCTGACGGACAGATGAGTCAAGTCCGTTTAAATGACAATAGATGACACTTCTGACGAACATTTCCGACGGACCAAATAAGGTCTTGTGCCTGGTATTTTCTCTGTATTACACCTTCTCAAACTATGGATGACATGATGCGGGAATCTAAATAGATATCGGGAATGTCCTAACTTAACTGTGAAATATTTTCAGTGAGGAAGATTAAACGTCAAGAAAGTAAACATTGTCATGTGCTTTAACGCTCTTGACATTTTCAATATTTATTCAAGACCTTAATCTTTCCTAATATTAAACAAGCCTTAAGTATCTCAGCATGAACATAAAAAAGATATTGTGATTGATCAATCCTCGGTTACTCTCTTTGCGTTAAGTACCAAAAACATTTCTATCTTTAACACACCTCCAATGAAAATTGTGGATCACAGTGTCTCCACATTATAACAGTTTTGTTTTAAAATAGGTATATATGTAATAAGCAGAATCATCTACGGGCTTCAGCATAACTAACCATACTTCGAATCGTCACACACTTGAAACTTTAAAACAACCTTTCTGTTGTTAGATGATTACAGAGTCTGTGAAATGTAGACCTGGGTCTTTATTATTTCGGATATACATTTCCAGAAGAAATTGAATTGAGTGGAAACAAAGCATGAAGAGCACACGGTGTGGAATAAAAGCTGCGGTTGAGCTTTGAGCGCAGCTTTGTTCAGTCTGTGTGGGATCTGTGAGTCAGTCTATAGGCTGATTGTAAGTATGGACACATAAAGTATTTTTTTGTTCAGAGAAGATCACAGGAAAAGAGACATGTATGTGAATTGGTGTGGGCTGTGAGGGTAAGGGACGCATAGAGGAGTCAGTGTAAGTGCAAGTGCTGTGATATACGACGTATCTGACAGATCTGGATCCTGTGACTTTTAGATGTTGTAACTCTGACATGAAAGAAACAAGTTGAACTCTGTGACGTTTGGCTCTTCTGTCTGTGATTCTCACTCTGCCCAAAGGGAGGCAGCAGCTTCTCAGTCAGCCTCTGTTTCCTCTCAGTTAGAGATAAACCTCCACAGGGAAACATATGTGTACACCAACCTCACACACTAAAACAAACAAACAAACACACAGAAAAAATGTTTTGAAAGAAGAAGCTGGACTGATATCCAAATCATCAGATGTTGGGTTTAAATTATGTCAGTTTGGGTTGAACTATACATTTATTTTCAAATGTGTTTTTTTTTCCCACAGAAACAGAAAACACAACTTGGTTTTGTTTACACAAAGAGAAGGAAATGTCTCAGTGGTTGTGAAAGTGTGGAAAAACCCATTTCTCAAAGAGAATTTAACTGCAGTTTTTATGTGTCCACAAATTCCTAAGCAGCCATTCAATCCAAAGCTCCATTCTTCTTACAAAGGACTTATTACTTAGTAACTGAGTCCGAGTAGGCTACGCCACCGACCAGTGAACCAAGAACGACTGCCAGTAAAAATGCAAAACTTCCTTTGAAGTATGCAGTTTGAAATGTGAGACTGGGGTTAGGTTGATAGACATCTAAATTAGAAATACATATATATACAGTCCATGGAGAGAGGTATAATTTTGACAAAGAAAAAAATATTTTGGTGCCGAAATTGTTCAACGATATATAATTATATATTTTTTGTTTCACTATGTAAACATGAGCTGTAACATGTTTATGAGGTCCTTTCAGGCCAACAGTTTCTATGACATTATACTGTCACTAACTCATCTTGATAAACAGACACTCACTGCTTGTTATCTTTAATGGGATCGAACAAGAGGCATTTCAGTTTGGGAGTTTTTCCCAAGTTTCATTCTAGCCAACTCTGACCATTGTGATCAAAATCTTGCCCCTTTGACAAACATACAATTTTTCAAGATGACAAAACATGTTATATCTCTCACAGGCTCCGCCCTCTACTGGACTCTATAGGCGCGTTCACACCGAAGTACCTTTCCCCGTACTTTTCCCGTTTAGTTCCGTTAGTACCTTTTATTTTGCGTTCACACCAAAAAGAGTACTTAGTGACGGGAGTTTTTATCCCCATTTGTAGTGCCTGCTAGAGAGGTGGTACTATCCTGGGGAGAAAAAAGTACCAATTTCTATTGGCTGGGCGAATTGCAAACCACGCCCCGTAAAACTCTGAAAAGTTTTGTGAAGCCGCCATTGTATTTGCTGGCATTAGCATTATTAGCATTAGCACTAGCCCCGCGTACCAACGGAGAGAGAATAACTTATGGCAACACAAAAAAAACATGGGAGCGGTGGAGTGATGAGGAGGCGTCGGCGTTCCGGCGATTTACTCGGAGAGTAGAGGACCCCGGCTACGATGAACATAACTCCAGCTGCAATGCCCACCTTGGTCTTAGACGCCGGGTCCTCCACACAGTTGGTGCATTGCCCCCCCGGCTATGGAGAGCAGGATAGCCAGGACGCCCACCACGATGGAGAGGATGATCAGAGCCCGGGCGGCCTGCAAGTCAGAGCTGAGAGCCAGCATGGAGCCAGTCCCCAACTCCGGGGACTTCCGGCCGGGGACTTCGGGTCGCAGTCTACACCGTGAAGTGGTTTGCGGCCTGCCAGTAAACCCAAAGCGGAAGAAGAAGAAGTGACGTCAGCGGCTTCATTTGCGTAATCTTCTTATTGACCTCATGTCGAGGGGCGGACCCCTGCCAGGCAAGTGGGAGCTTCACCCGGAGGTGGTGAAGCGGATCTGGGCCCGGTTCGGGACAGCAGAGGTGGATCTTTTCGTGAGCCGGTGCAACAGCCACTGCACCCTGTGGTTCTCCATGGCTCTGAGCGACGACCCGCCCTTGGGGGTGGACGCATTCGCACACGAGCCATGGCCAAAGAAGCTGCTTTACGCCTTTCCACCGTTGTGTCTCATTCTCCCGCTCTCAGCCATGGTACTAAGAGATGACACAGATGAAGGTGGGCCAGCCCTGGGCGCTCCCCCAGTTCTGGGGGGCGATGTCTCAGGAGGCATGGTCAATCGGGGCGTTACCCACTCTGGGCAAACCTCTACAGCCTTGGATCCTGAGTGGGACAGGCTAAGACAGGGTGGATTGTCTGATAGTGTTATTCAGTCTATCCAGGCAGCTAGGATCCACAGCCTGTCACAGACTGAAGTGGCTTAGATTCCAGCGATGGTGAGGAGCGGAAAATAGAGCCCCTATCTTGTGAATTGAGATCTATTTTGTCGTACTTACAGTTATTGGTGGGCAGAGGACTTGCTCATTCCACAGTGAAAGTGTATGCAGCAGCCATCTCGTCCTGGCAGGTCAGCCTTTTCTCAGCCACTAATGTTACGTTTTTTACGGGAGGTCAGGAGGCTACGTCCAGTGGTGCGCGCCTCCGACCCCGCAGTGGGACCTGCCGCTCTGGTCAAAGAACCATTTGAGCCTCTGGACCTCTCCTCCCTGAAAGCACTGTCCTAGAAGACAGCATTGCTGCTTGCCTTAACGTCAGCCAAAAGAGTGTCCGAGTTAACCGCTCTATCGGTGCACCCGAGTTGTTTAATGATCCGGGGTGACCAGAGCGGGGCGACACTCAGACCGAACCCCTCCTTTGTGCCCAAGAGCCTAAGGTGTGCGTTCAGTTCGAGGGCCAGTCAGTTGGGGGGCTTTAATCGTCCACCCCATAGTGGGGCAAGGGATGCTAAATTACACCTCCTCTGCCCGGTGCGTGCGCTAGCATGTTATGTGGAGCGCACGGCTGGCCTTAGACGCACTGAACAGCTGTTTGTGTGCTTCGGGGGCGGGGTGATCAGGAAAGCCCTGTCCAAGAAACGTCTGGCAGGCTGGCTCTGCGAGTGCATTGCACATGCCTACGGACAGGCGGGGAGAGCCTTCCCCACGGGGGTCCGTGCACGCTCTACACGAGCCATGGCTGTGTCAACAGCCTTATTTAACGGTGTGAGTGTGGAGGACATATGCACGGCGGCATCTTGGTCAACGCCAGGCCCCTTCATAAAGTTTTATCTCTTGAAAATGTCTGGCTCCTTTTCATCGTCTGTGCTTGCTGGGGCAACGCAGCACTGGTGAGGAGGGAGGGGGGCTGTGGGTCAGTGGGCATCTGACCCCCTCCCCGGGCGTAATGCACGTATGTTTTCCCGGGGGACGTAACGCGCACATGGGCCCATAGGCCTCTTTTCCCCCTGCTTTAGGGCAGGGGGGGAGTCCTCCAAGTCATAGCACACCTCCGCGGGGTTAGCGCGTCAGGGTTTGCTCTGTCAGCCGCAGCCTCAATTTTCTCCACGGTTACGACCGAGGGAGAGGTGAGTGAGGCGCATCGGCTGCTAACCAGAAAGCCGGTCAGAAACAGTGAGATGGAGCAGTGTTGTTGTGGGACAACAGCGCGTGTATACATCGGAGCCTGTGAGAGATATAACGAGGGGTTACGTATGGTAACCCTTGTTATATAATCACAGGCGGAGCACTCTACCCAGGGGCCCTGTCTGTCCTATGCTGCTTGCTGAAGAGAAGTTTAGGATGACAGTCAGGAGGCGAGGCCTCCTTTTATACGGTGAGATGCGCGCGCATTCAGGTAGGCCAGCCCCGGGGCCGGCTACGTCTAGAAAGTCTCAGTGGATGAATGCTTGCATGATAGGATCAAGGGGAAGTGCCCAAAGAGTCCAGTAGAGGGCTCCGCCTGTGTTTATATAACAAGGTTTACCATACATAACCCCTCGTTTTATCGCACCGTTACTTAAATCAGGAATTACGCAGTAAACAAACATGCTTTGACGGAAGTGTTTAATGGAAAAATGGGGGGAAGTTACATAAGCTATCAACAATTAAGAGAAGTCCACATTGTCTTCTGCATAATGAATTGCAGCGCAGATACAGATATTGTTATAGTTTCTTTTTGGAAAACCGGTTAAATGTATTAATGCTGTGTAGACAAAGAAGCAGAAACTGCAGCCAGTTGCATCAATGTGTTTAAGTCAAATACAACGTATATTTTAACTAAACTAAAGTTTCCCTTTAACTACACTTTAGTAGATATAGGTTATGGAAGTATGTTGTAACGTCAACTCAAGATATAGCATACATTTTACAAATGAAGCTCAGCGTAATTTCTTTCAGGAAGACTGGTATTCATTCACTCCGCAGCTGCTTCTAATCAGATCATCACGGGCTTTCTGTTAACCTATTACATTCACCTCAATCTCAGCAGCCAATCATCATGCTGCAGCCAAACTTTAAAATGGTTCTCCTCTCTCCTGCAGTCAGCTGTGATTTCAGGCTGTCATGCTGCCGGCCACCTCCTCCCCATCCACCTCCTTTCATCATATCCAGTGCCAAGAGAGCTAATCCAAAGACCTCATCACATCCCCTCTTCATTCCATCTCCTCATCAAATCCAGATCTTCAGCATCATCACCGGTGTCTAGACCCCGGGGGGTTCCCTATATGCTCACGGCTGCATTTCCCCCTTTAGATATACGATTTCAGGATTGGGGTTTTATCGCCAAAGAATTAACATTTATCCTATGGCGTGTGTCAATAAATGTTCTTTAAACAAAATGAAGTCTCTCCTGATTGAACTCCCTCTATGTGAGTCACTTCTTCACATGATGGAAATGTATAAAGATGAGTGTGACTGACAGTAAAAGAGTCAGGTGATGGTTTTATTCTTCCATACTTACACTGATATCAACAGGGACATGTTGCTTTCACTTGAGATTGGATTTATTTCTGTTTCCCTCACGTATTTAGGTTACTGCAGTATAGTTATTGGCTGTGTCTTCTGACCCATCTGAATTTCCTGTTGGCAGCGAACCAAATAGATGTTGTTCATAGAGCATGCCTTTTCCCCAAATCACCTCTCGAAACATCATTTGTCTTCTTGGAAGTTGGAGCGCAAATAGAGACTTGGTTATTTTATAATGTGCATTCGAATTAAATGATATGTACCCATTTAGTTGGTATTACATTATATTAGTTATAATATATTTGATCTACCATTAGCTTTTTCTTATTTCATATTAAAAATGTGTCTTTGTCACAACAGCCGACTGGATAACAAACTGTAGAAGTGGCTGTTTGTCAGCGACTACAACAGCAAATATGTCTTGTTTAAGCATGCAAATAAAGAATTTGATAGTATTAATTCAGAAATGATTTGAATTGTTGGCAGATTGTTTAGTTCCTTCCTAAATGCCAGGATAATCTCATTGAATTGCCTTTTATCAGGCGTTATCTTATCATGGTTGGAGGCAAGTCATTCTTCAGCAGACGTGTTTGACTATGATTGTGTGACAATGTGTACACGTATACAAGATAAAATCTCAGAGTGTTATAGTAGTATTGTATTGTGTAAATAATCTGTTTAACTCACTTGTATAGACGTGTGGCACATGAACCCTCACTATCAGAGTCATTTAAAAGAGAAACCTTCAAATCATACATTTACATAATGGATCATACAGTTCAATCTGATTTGAGTAATATCTAAAGAAACTTTCCCAGCTGTTGAAATGAGAGTTAGTTTTTTTAACTAAACTTTATCTGTGACCATATATTGTTTTACATTTAAGATTAAATTATTTAGAATGAACCAATGTGCTGGGAGCTGTGTGTACCAATTATATAAGAGAGGTGAAAAGGTTTGACAGACCAACTATTCCATGTTGTTTTTTGCCTGTTCAGTTGAGTTTTTATGTGTTTATTGCACTGTTGTTGCATGGAAGCCCATATGTACTCCTAGTTTGCGTCATAAAGACTCCCGTATACGTGAAAACGAAAAGGCTGAAGTATTGCACAGAGGCTGTAGTCACTTAAAATATGTTCCAGTTTTTTTTAGTTTGTCATTAACTCAAATGTTACTGTCTTATGTGTGACCCAGTGCAGATGGTGTGTGTTATGAAAACTGCATAAGAAACGGATTTGGTCAAATCTTGTTTTAGTTGAGACTTTTAAGACATCACAACAAATATTTAACAAAAAACAAATGGAGAAATCCTGCCAATATATGACATGTGCCAAAGGACTATATAAACATAATTCCAATCTATGCGTGCACACACACACACGCACGCACGCACGCCCGCACGCACGCACACACACAATGTGTAAGTTTTGGTTTGGAGTTTCAGAAGTTGATGTGGTCACCCATCTAACACATAATGAGCACTGCTTGGCCACTCATTACCTACTGACAGCAATAAAGCAGACACACCCAGAGCTACCATGGGCAAAAGGTTAAACCATAAAACTTGTCTTCATTTGAAAACGCACACAAACGAGCGCTAACAATCCCAGGTTGTAAATGTGACCGAAGCCCAGTACTCGCCTGATTGGCTCGGTTTGACGTGTGATGTCATCGCTTAGGAGGCCCTGACAACTTGGTAATAAAACAATACCAAGATAAGGGTCATCAACTCCTTAAAACCAACAGAACGCAGGAATACTACGCCTGAGTGAACACGTAGACGCAGGAGGAAGCACACCGTGACAAAAGGACACTGTATTCAGTAGCAGGTGCAGTAGCTACAGCTTGAGGAGTCGTACCTGGTGGGAAGACGAACCAAAAAAGAGGAGGGCAAAATCAAGAGGATCTTTTAATACTTGCTGGAAAATAAGAGGGGGAAAGAGAAGGAAAACCGTGAGAAAGAAAATCTGATAAAGACGAACCAAGAAGAGAGGAAGGACAGATAAAGGAACTTTTGATTCAAAGAGGGCGCTTCTGTCTGAGTGCACGATGGTGTCTTTGGCTCTTGAACTGGTGGGCGTCATCCTGTCGGTGGTCGGCGTGGTGCTGAGCGTGACCAGCTGTGCTTTGCCCATGTGGAGGGTCTCCGCCTTTATTGGCTCCAACATTGTCACAGCGCAGGTGTACTGGGAGGGCCTGTGGATGAACTGCGTCTTCCAGAGCACGGGGCAGATGCAGTGTAAGATGTACGACTCCATGCTGGCCTTACCTCAGGACCTGCAGGCCGCCAGGGCTCTCACCATCGTGTCCATCATCGTGGGGCTGGTGGCTTTACTCATATCTGTGGTGGGAGCAAAGTGCACCAACTGCATCGAGGATGAAGGGGCAAAAGCCAGAGTGATGGCCGCCTCTGGGGGCGGGTTCATCACAGCAGCTCTGACCCAGCTGGTGCCAGTTTCCTGGTCCGCACACACCATCATTATCGAGTTCTACAGCCCACTGATTCATTCCGGTCAGAAGATGGAGATCGGGGCGGCGCTGTATCTGGGCTGGGCCGCCGCCTCATTGCTGCTGATTGGAGGGTCCATCCTCTGCTGCAGCTGCCCTCCGAGGGAAGATAAACCGACGAGGTACAGCATGCCCCCCCAGAGTCGCATAGCCTACTCCGCCGCACCGAGGTCAATTGCTCCCAGCTCCTACAACAGGAGGGACTACGTGTGAGGGAAGAGGAAAGGACCGAGGGGAGAGAAGGAGGAATTGGGACCTCCATTATACTTTTTACAGAAATGTAGTGAAATATTGAGTGTCTTAGTTTAACTAGAAGTAGTTGTTCAATGTGAAGAGTTTTTGAGACAAACCAGTTTGAGGACATTTAGGATCAATAATGCGTGTAAATATGAAGGCAGTTTTGGAAAAATAGATATAGAAGCTCTTTATAGATGTTTGATGATACTGTTTACAAATACCTTGGTCTAAATCAAGTTTCAGAAGATTTGACCAAATAAGAGATGTTTAAAAAAGTTGTTCATGTGGACGAGGAGACTTTCTCCCATGTATATTTATTATTGTTCCTTTACCATTTACGTTATAAATATTCTTTATTGTACTGACCAGTGTGTACAAACCTGGTATCATACTGTCAAATATTGTAAAGCAAGTAAAGACATTGTTGATAATTTAGTCGAGCAAAATGGAGCTCAATGTGGGCTCCAAAGCAAGGTCAACATGGCGAAGGACTGTACAAAGAAGTGTTGTTAAATGATCATGTTTGATATGTCAGTGATTTCCTATCTCTTTCACATGATATGGCTGTGTTTAGACAATGTCTACATGCTTTTATATAACATGGGTTTCGTTTCATTAACATATGTTTGCCTATAATCAGAGAACATTTTGAGTTTGCTTTAAGAATGCAAATGTTTTTTTAAATGATTAAAATAACTTAAATAATAAAGTGATAAATATATTCACTGTGAAACATTATTTGAGCCTAATTTATTCTGGTCCAATTTAAGAAGGATTAAGATAATCGTTCAACGTTTCAATACTTGGCTTGAAAGAGGAAATAAATCATAGCTTTTTTACTAAAGCTATGAATACGTTTTTTAATCCACTTAAAAAAGAAGGGTCACATTTCAAAAAATGTAAAAGAAAAAACATAATGTGCCATCAAACTGTTTTTTGGTTTTTGAGTGGCCAATTATTTCCCGGGTCATACATAAACAAAAACAAAAAAGATCACAAAAAAGGTTTTAACTTTATAGACAATAAGAGCTTGAATATCTGTCTTAACAATAGGCTTAAATAGGTACTTGTAAGATAAATCAAAGAAGTTCAGCTACAATAAGCAAAAGTACAATTAAAATACAAATGGTTCCTTTCCTTCACAGCCCAAAATAGATTATGGATTCATAAGACAAAAGAAGGAAACAAGTCATTTTAACACATTAATCCCTTTACATTTGTTCTAACCTTCTTGGATTTGATATTTGAGAACCTTTTATGACCACTGCATAAAGGAATAAGTTGATATTGTCACATTCAGCCTTGCGTGTGACGGTTTACTTCCTTTTAGACTCTGCTGTGATGAAATGTCAAATCTAATGTGTGACTCAGTGTCTGACCACAGATACCAGCTCTTTCCTGTTTTGAATAGTCAAAGTATCTCTCTGTTTTCCAGCAGCTGTGCTCAGGTACAGCAGAACGCCTCAATTATTCACCAGGAACATAAGAGCTGACCTATTTCTGCTTCTCTGAACAAAACGGAACAAACCTTTTTAATTGAAGTTTTTTTAACTAACTCTTTTTTTTAAATAATGTCCAGCAATAAGTAAGTATAAACACAAAATATAATATAGCTTACTTTCAGTACCAAATCTAGAGTCATCATGCATACGTTTAAATAATGAGTATTATATTATTTGATTTAAATGACTTATTAATTAATATGTTCATCAATTACATTTTGCAGCCGGTAAAAGTGTTACTCATTTTAATGACTTTGCTGGACATTTTCCTCCAGAGATCCACAAAGTCTTGTGTTAACCTGTTATAAGACCTTATCATTTATTATTTGACTATATATTAAATCATTAATATGAATCCTCCAAAATCCCTCAATTATAGAGTAGTAGGAGTATGAAGTTAAGTTTAACTACCTCAAAATTATACTTAAAAATCGTACTTGAGGGTAAATATCCTGAGTTACCTCCATCTCATAATTTAAACTCATAGGCCTTAGTTACTGAAGATGCTTTCTTCCACTGGAGTGATAACTTGCATGGTTTGATACAGGACATTTATATTTACTATAACAAAAACAGAAGCAATACGATTTATGTTAATGTTCCAGCTTTTGTTAAGGTGCCACAAGCAGCTGGTCAACAGCTGTTGTTACATAAACACGTTTGCACGACAAACAGAGCCTCCCTGTTGTTCTGCCTTGGGGATTGTTTACGTGTGATGTTGCTTTTATATCTTTTAGATAGATAATTGTGGCTCCCCATTCATTATGTGAGGTGATTTGAATACCAGTTTGTATCAGCCTTTTAGGGATCAGCAGTTGTCGCCTCTTGAGATTTAGGTATGGAGGGGAGTGATGTCTCCAAATAAGATAAAAGAAAAAAATGTGAAATGTGTCTTAAGGCATGCATGGAATTGAACATATATGCAGAATAAAAGTGCCATCGATGAATAAATAATGCTTGAAATTTTACTTTGGGTAAAGTTCACAATTTTTTTTAAAGAAAATCCCAATTTTCAGCTGGTTTATTAGGAAATTGTGTAGCAAATTGTTTTAAAATGTTGCACCTGTCAAAACAATGTCAATATGAAGTGTCGTTATGAGTCTAATTTAGTAACAAAAAATGTATCTATATGCAGGAAAATAACAGTATGACTCGCCTTAAAGTCTAACACCATATATCTATTTTGCTTATTAAAATAAATGTTCAACTATTTAAAAAAAACTAAAATCATTTCTGACCCAAAAATACAAATTCATATGTTCTCAATTAGAAATAAGTTCTCACATGGAGTACTAACATGGATTCAAATGATATGAGGAGCAGTATTTGTTTCTGTACAGTAGTCTCATCCACGTGTTCCCCAGAATTAAATGGTCAAAGAATAAAGAGTTTAACCGATACTGTGAAGATCACGCTGTCTGTATGCTCAAGGTGTCAGAGAATCGGCCTATTATGTTTTCCCTCTGCTCCTATTTGCTCTGGGTGCAGTTATACCGGTTTCCTGCAGAGCTTCTGGGATTGTTTTCCTAAAACTGAATCCTCACTGTTTAAGAAACCCACACGACCAGAACCAGGAAGTAACGAAGCTCAATAATGAGACAGTTAGTCTATAGCCTGAGTGTGTTTTTGCACCATTGTGTGTGTGTTTGTGTTTCTATGCTTACTCACAACAAGCTCTCTAAGTAGCCTGAAGCTACCTCTTTGTTCTCAAGCACAGTTAACCATGGCATGTATAATGTAACTCTGTATTTATGTTTAAGGAACTATAGCAATAGTTTTTTTGTGAGTATTTTAAACAGAATTTCTCCTTCCCTTGAGATGAGGTTGCCATTTTACCAGGGACCAACCCAACCTTAGACACACCCTCCCAATATCACATCCCTCTTTTCCCCCCTGCCTCCAGCTCCCCTCCTCCATTACATGTGCACAGGTGGTGTGTTTTTAATTTGTGAAGACTTCCTTCAGTTGACATCATCACCGGGGGACTCCTCCTGCTCCCTTGAGCTATAAAGGATGTGTTTCCGTGGCAGCATCTCATAGCTTCATCACACCCTCTCACAGGTGCTCTCACTTTGCAGGGACACCTGAACAGAGAAGGAGGATCTTTACTGACAGCTTTGTTGGAAAATCCGTGGACTCAGTATTTCAGTTTAGTTCTGTCATCACACGGAGAGCCAGCATGTCGATGGGCCTGGAGATCGTGGGCATTGCCCTTGGAGTCATTGGTTTTGTCTTAGCAATAGTGACATGCGTTCTGCCAATGTGGAGGGTGACGGCTTTCATCGGTGCCAACATCATCACCGCTCAGACCATCACGGAGGGCCTGTGGATGAACTGTGTGACCCAGAGCACGGGTCAGATGCAGTGCAAGATGTACGACTCCATGCTGGCCCTGGCTCAGGAGCTGCAGGCCTCCCGGGCCATGATGATCATCGCCATCATACTCGGGATTCTCGGGGTCTTGATCTCCATCGTTGGTGCCAAGTGCACCAACTGCATCGAAGACGAGGGAGCCAAGGCCAAAGTGATGATCATCTCTGGAATCTTCTTTGTCCTGGGTGGCCTTCTGGTCCTCATCCCCGTCTCCTGGTCAGCCAGCGTCGTCATCCGTGATTTCTACAACCCCCTCCTGACCAGCGCACAGAAGAGGGAGATTGGGGCCTCGCTCTACATCGGCTGGGGCGCGGCCGCCTTGCTCCTGATTGGCGGGGCATTGCTTTGCAGCAGCTGCCCACCGAGAGAGAAGAAGTACAAGCCAACCAGGATGGCGTACTCCGCACCGCGCACCACCAGTGCAGGAGGAGGGTATGACAGGAAAGACTATGTTTGAACAAAAGTGCCTGACAGATAGATGTGGAAAGTAGGATCATTTTTTGTTGCACATGAGTGTTTTTGTTGGTCTTTGTTGTATTTTTGTGTTTGAAACTACAGGGTAAACCCCTGCAAAAAGACTCCGCGATGAAGAAGTGTGTACAAATGTTGATCATAGTGCTTTGATTGTTTCATTTACATAACCTGATCTCTGCTTTAATCCAGCAGTGTTTGAGGCTTCAGTACTGACACATTCAAGCCTGTCATCCAGTAAAATATAACTTTATGCTTGGGACATTTGAAACTGCATCACTCTGACAACATGTTCTTATATTGAAGCTAAAGGGGCATTATGTGAATCTGAAAACACCTGCTTGCTTTTTGTGTGTGTGTGTGTGTGTGTGTGTGTGTGTGTGTGTGTGTGTGTGTGTGTGTGTGTGTGTGTGTGTGTGTGTGTGTGTGTGTGTGTGTGTGTGTGTGTGTGTGTGTGTGTGTGTGTGTGTGTGTGTGTGTGTGTGTGTGTGTGTCATTAGCTGTAGGCCTGCTGGTGTTGTATTTCACTGAAACCTACAGTTAAAATAGTGTGTGTGTGACTGGCAATGACAAAGAAAAGCCAGCTCTCATTTTACATGGATTTGGTGGTGTATTTGTTCAGTTTGTGCGTGTGTGTGTGTGTGTGTGTGTGTGTGTGTGTGTGTGTGTGTGTGTGTGTGTGTGTGTGTGTGTGTGTGTGTGTGTGTGTGTGTGTGTGTGTGTGTGTGTGTGTGTGTGTGTGTGTTTTGCATGTACTATTTGCTTAGGAGAGTTTCTGTCGAGACTGAAACTGAAGATGGATCCATGATATGGCTCCAGGTTACAGCTTTATCTTGTTCCTCTTAGTTTCCCTTGTCTGTTTGTGACAAAGAGGAGATTGTTTCAATTACCATCACTTTTGTTTATGAACATATGTGTGAGTTTATATTATATTTCTGTAATAAAATGTATTTGTTATGTATTCTAACGCTCTTTCATTGTGCTTATGTGTTTCACATAGATTTGACTTTTTATATATCTTATTTCTGTTTCTTTTGTAAATATCATAAACAACAGCCTGTATGGTCTTTGTGTATCAAACAAAGAGCCAAATGACCACTTTATGTGTGTGTGTGTGTGTGTGTGTGTGTGTGTGTGTGTGTGTGTGTGTGTGTGTGTGTGTGTGTGTGTGTGTGTGTGTGTGTGTGTGTGTGTGTGTGTGTGTGTGTGTGTGTGTGCCTGAGGGAACAGGACTACAGCTGTTATAGGATGTTTGTTTCAACATCAATAGGATGTATATGAGTTGAGTAGATTTTTTTACTTTAGTGTAATTCAAATATTGTCGAAATAATATAAAATGCTTTGTAAAATGTTTTATAGCGCTTGAATTGAAACGTGTTGAAATGTCAATAAAAGTCAAACTATGAATAATGTGGGGGGGTTTTTCTTGCTATTTGATCAAGGTAGAAAGTTTAAGCCTTTATTAAAGCGCTCTAAGAATACAGGAGTCACATAACAAAGCATACGTTACTAAAACAAACGTGGTTGAGTCCTAATCAAATAGTTTAAAAAGCTGTTGGGTTGGGCTTTGGGAGTTGGGTTTCTTTATCTGATGAAGTGACAGCCCAACAAAGTGTACGGCTTACAAAAAACTGTCAAATAAGTTTGTCTGTTGGCTTTATTATGGGTAAGAGTCAATAGACCAAAGACTAAAAATGCAAAATTAGTGGATGAGATGAGAGAAAAGGAAGCGTTTTTTAACCATTGTTGATCAATTCAACAGAAAAATGTTCATTCAGTGTTATTGTCTCTGTGTGCTGTGTAGTTTTTCCTAATCTACACAAACAACAGGTGAAAATTAAGTTTTGGTTTGGAGTTTCAGACTCAGAAAGTAAAAAGAGACTCAACTGTGTGCTCTGACACCAAACGACCAAATGACTCAAGGTTACATTGAAGACTGAAATACAAATATAATCTCTAAAATTAGGTGATTGACAACAATATTTATATATTATAGTGATAACTCTTTATTCCAACAGTAATACAAACACTTTTATTGTGCCAGTTTTGTTATGTTCTGTTTTTCACTTTTTAATCTCATTCTTTTTCTTTATTCATGTATAACGTTGCTTGTGTGTGTGCACACAATGCAATCATTAAACAAGAGTTCAATCTCAAGGGATATCAGATATTTTTCACAACCAGAGCCAAAAACAAGAATCAGAGTTGTGCTCTGCAGCTGTGTCTTGAAATCATTTAGACGGTTTTTTGTAGCACTGTTACTGGAATGGTTCTGTTGTTGATTTGTAAGATGTTGCTGCGCTTTTGAAAGTATTTTTCATTGAAGGAGAAGATTGTTTTCCTCATAGATAAATCTCTTATTTGGGAGCTTTGAGCTGTCTTTTATGACTTAATGTGTCTTCAAAGTAATTATATATGTAAATACATTAAAGATACATTGGAGCTGTTGTGAATTATTAAAATAAAGACTAATTGGAATAGAATATGAAAAAAGTGAATAAAAAAGATACAGAGAATGGTATTTTACAATAATAAGTCATTTAAGTAGAGTCTGGCTTTTTCTAAAAATAAATATGTAAAATGTGTCCCTATTCATTTATATTAAGACCCTTTTGAAACCCAATAAATATCTTCCAAGTCTTTTTAATGAAAACAAATAAGGTGGAAATTGGCCAGACACATGTTTGTAAAGGTCACACACGCACGCGCACGCGCACACACACACACACACACACACACACACACACACACACACACACACACACACACACACTAGCAAAGTCCACCAGAGAAAGTAGAAGTGTCAGTGAAGCAGAAGTAAAAAAACAAATTGTATTTTAAATAAGCAGTATTTTGGGTAGACTGATACCATACAAGAGCGCTTTGGGTCAACACATTTACATGCTCCTGCTAGTATTTAATGTATGATAGCAACTTTTTCAACTTCTCTGACCTTTGTTTTATGACATTTTTATTTGTGTGTGTATTTTACTCTTGTGTGCACACATATCACGTAGCAGCAAATGTCCTTTTATTCTGTTTTAGTTTGCACTTTATCAACTAAACAAGAAAAATGGATGAGAAAGGTAATCCCTGTCCAATAACCTAACAATGTCAAATTAAATTAAAATACATGCTCAATGAAATATTTAGGAACGTAAAGGTATAGGTCAACTGCAATATCCTTCTTGCTTGAATGAATCACTCTTACAATATATATGTATTTTAAAAATTAGGCAACAATACAATCATTGGCTGATTGCACTCTTAGTAGTCAAAACCTATGGTACCTTTAATGAAGATTAGCGTGCATTCATATAATTCTAAATTAAGAAGGAAGATAACACAACACAGGGAATTAATCATTGTTATCCCTACATGTAAGTGTTTTAATGGGAAGTTAGGCAGTGGGATGATGTTGTACATTAGTAAACAATGTGAGAACTGGAGTTGCATTTTAGGGAAGCAAAAAGCAGTTGTGACAAAGGTCATTGTTCATTTTGAGTCGTCATTTGTTATTGATAGCACGTTTGAATGTCAACTTCACTTTCCAGCAGGAACACGTGCAGGTGCAGTTGACGGGTAGCAGATTTCTCACAAACAAGAGGATGACTGAACAGCAAAGTCCAACCGGTACCTGATAGAGACTCTGGAAAGTTTTAGCTCAGGTTATCACTGATTTTTTAACCTTAAGGAGTTATTGACTGTAAAGTTGTGTAAAGCAGATAAACTATCTCTTGGAAACCCTTCCTTTGGCATGTGTCACTGAATATGTTCTTAGGCAAATGAACTTTCTTTACAAATCTTAGAGGTGTCAGAACAAATGTGGCCGTGCAGTGTGGTAACACCAGTACAGGTAAAATATTAAAATAATAAGATGAGCATATTTTCTTCTTATTAATTACATTAAAACTTACTTTGTTCTTTCTTTCATATATTTATTTGTGTATGTGTTATGAACACACTATAATCTTCAATTTTAACCTGAGGATACAGGTCACTATGGTTATTTGGAAATAGCATGCAGGCTCAAGCTGTGTTTCATCAGAGTCAACGTTTTTAAGAGGAAAGAGTTCAATCTCAAGGGATATCAGATATTTTTCACCACCAGAGCCAAAAACAAGAATCAGAGTTGTGCTCTGCAGCTGTGTCTTGAAATCATTTAGATGGTTTTTTGTAGCACTGTTACTGGAATGCTTCTGTTGTTGATTTGTAAGATGTTGCTGCGCGTTTGAAAGGGTTTTTCCTTGAAGGAGAAGATTGTTTTCCTCATAGATAAATCTCTTATTTGGGAGCTTTGAGCTGTCTTTTATGACTTAATGTGTCTTCAAAGTAATTATATTTGTAAAATACATTACAGGTACATTGGAGCTGTTGTGAACGATTACAATAAAGACTAATTGGAATAGAATATAAAAAAAAGTGAATAAAAAAAGATACAGAGAATGGTATTTTACAATAATAAGTCATTTAAGTAGAGTCTGGCTTTTTCTAAAAATAAATATGTAAAATGTGTCCCTATTCATTTATATTAAGTGTTATGATTTCTGTAAGATCCCGGAAAAGGTAGGACCCAAATGCAGACTACTAAAACGGAAAAAGGTTTAGAAACAAAAAGCGAGCTTTATTTAAAAGCTGATAACAAAACATGGCATGAATCAAAACGGTAGCTCAGGAAAAAAATAACACAAAAACTGACCGTGAAAAACATGGAGGAAGACCGGAGAGAAAAACATGAAACGGAGGACAAACAAACAATGAACCGACAGGGGAACACAGGAAGAGACTAGGCTAAATACAGGGAGGGGTAATCAAGGAACAACAAATAGCTGGGTAAAGGAGGGAGAAACACAAGGGCAACAGGTGAACACAATCAGACACACCAGGGAAACTAACGACAGGGAGGAAAACACAGGGAGAAGGACCAGACAAGAAACAAGGAGGAAAACATGAAACAGGGAGAACAGAACAGCAAAATAAACCCAAACCTAGAGATACAAAACAAAAAATGTGACATAACATAAGAATCATGACATTAAGACCCTTTTGAAGCCCAATAAATATCTTCCAAGTCTTTTTAATGAAAACAAATAAGGTGGAAATTGGCCAAACACATGTTTGTAAAGGTCAAACAGACACACACACTAGCAAAGTCCACCAGAGAAAGTAGAAGTGTCAGTGAAGCAGAAGTAAAAAGAACACATTGTATTTTAAATAAGCAGTATTTTGGATAGACTGATACCATGCAAGAGAGCTTTGGGTCAACACACTTCAATGCTCCTGCTAATAGCAACTTTTTCAACTTCTCTGACCTTCGTGTTATGACATTTTTATTTGTGTGTGTATTTTACTCTTGTGTGCACACATATCATGTAGCAGCAAATGTCCTTTTATTCTGTTTTAGTTTGCACTTTATCAACCAAACAAGAACAATGGATGACAAATGTAATCCCTGTCCAATAACCTAACAATGTCAAATTAAATGAAAAATACATGCTGAATGAAATATTTAGGAACGTTAAGGATACGTCAACTGCAATATCCTTCTTGCTTGAATGAATCACTCTTACAATATATATGTATTTAACTATCATATATATATATATATTATACCACGTAGAAAGAGTTTCAGTTGGAAGTCAAACTGAGAAAACATTTTACTTTCAACTTGACTCTGTTTACTTTCTTCATGGCAGGAGAAGTTTCATAAATCCAGATGTTTCACCAACTTTCATGTAATGTGTGTGTCCATGCAGGCACTATAAAAAGGAGCAATTTGAAAACCAAGAGAAATACTTTATTTGCTGTGCTCTGTGTAGCATGAATAGGAGCTGACGTTGACTGTTTGGAAGTTCAGCTTCGTCACACAGAGGAAAGCCACAGTACTCAGGGGGATAAGGGCAGGGATGATAACAATTCTTCAACTTTTAAACTGTCACTAACAACATGTTCTTGACCCGTCCATCTCGACAATCATTACGTCAAACGTTCAGTATTTCATCAGTCTTTTAATCATTTTATCTTTTTTTTGTTTATTCGACCAATGTCTATTGGATTATTTATTTGTTTAAATATTGGAGAATATTTAAAAAGAACTGGCCTTCTTCTCCCCTGCATACTTTTTCCAATTTGAAATTAATATGGATATCTTTATGCATTTTATTATAGTATTTGTGATTGTGTGATTAAACAGTTAATATGGTTATTATTGTCCCTTTGAACATCTTAATTTTAGATAAAGGCATCCCTTGAGATTGGACAATATTGATTTAAAAACTTAGCATGACAATCATTGAGTTGGGAGTGTTGAATAAAAAACTGGAGTTATGAAACAATGTTTAATGTGATTAAAAGTGCACACTCATCCACCGATAATCTCTTCCTGAGTCGGGTCTGTACCGTGATCTCCCTCTGTCTCATGCTGTCACTATGGTGACGGCTCACAGCATGCTTTATCCCTGCAGACTCATCTCCCATAGCGATGAGTGTTTGGAGACGCGGCAGGGGAGGCCAAGCTCTCCAGACCCAAACACTGAAGAGTTGTTTTTAAGTTCCTGTATAAGAGGAGCCATGAACACATAAGAGCAATACAAAATAATCCAAAACGTTTTAAAATGCAATCAGTAAACTATCCAGTAGAAAATCATATAAAATGCAGCAGGCCTAGTCGTACTCCAATGGTATTTTAACGTTTTCCAAAATGAATCAGCAGCTTCGTGAAGGTAACATTGATGAATCGAAACAACCTCTTGTTTTTTCCCCATAGACTTGTTTGTTCAAAACAATAAATGACCTGTTCATCTACTGTGAGCTGTTCTCACAGTGGGAGCCACTGACAGGGCAGTGAGGAATTCATTGTGTTGTTGATGATGTGTTTTACTTTGTGCCATTGTGCCGCCACCCAGTGGCTCTACAAGTGCATATGTTTTCATCTGTTGCTGCCTTTTCCCATTCTTTTTTGCCAAGATGCAATGTGCATAAAAGTCTACATTTGAAAGAAAAACAGTGTAGGGAAGAGTGGGGTAAGTTGAGCCATTTTTTTGTTATGCTGTCCTCTAAGCAAGGATAAATGACACATAGTAAAAATGAAAACACACACCTATAATTCAGGATGTCTCCTATCAATGGCAATGATAATAATTAATATTTGATCAAGGGCAGTGAAAATATTACTTCTTAAAAAAAACGTGATGGATGCTATTATTTGGCTCAACTTGCCCCAGTGTAGGGGTACGTTGATCCAGGTCAAGGGGTAAATTGAACCACTGTTCAAACCTGGGCATACCTACAACAAATCTTAAAGGTAACTATAAAAAAAGAAATAACAAACCAAATACAAGCTTAGTTTTTCAAATATTTTTAATATAAATTTCGATTGAATTGATTGATTTTTTTTTTAACATGTTAAAAGGAAAAGTAATCATACAAATGGTGATACAATTGCATACATATTACCAATCAAAGACAGGGTAAATTCAACTTTAAATGTAGCCTACAATGAGCTCTTATTATCAACTTGGCCTACTTTCATTAATTTCTCCATTGAAAAACTGGCTCAACTTACCCCAATAACCATGGTTCACTTTACCCCATAGCCACCATTTTAGAAAAAATAGCCTAGCATTACAATTCAGAGTCATCTTTAGCTTAATGATTCACATGGTTTAATACGCTGCCAACACACCAACATATACAATATATGTGTTTAAACCTGTATACTTTTTCTTTTTTTTACATGACATCTAGAAAATGTACTTTGACAAGCAAAAAACGTTTTTTTGTAAAAATGTTTACTTACCAGACCACAATGAGTATCTCTCTTTCACAGGCAATGAGAAATGGGTGGAGCTTGCATAATTTCTGATCACTTGATTACAACTATAAGGCGTTGCCTGGTTACAGGGGGTGGTTCAATTTACCCACTGGCTCAATTTACCCCCTTCTCCCCTATTCAGACGAAAGATAAAATAATTGTATATTGATGTAAAAGAGAAAAAATCTACTTTCACAAGTTACATTGAAAACATGTGAAGTCCAGGGTCGTTTCCAATAAAACATATATTGATAAAGCAAGTGCATTGTGTCACCTGTTAACTGGGGGCTCAAACTTAAAAACGACATACTAAAAACTTCAAACAAATCATATTCCAAACACTACTGCCCTTGACGCATGCGCAGTCCTTCTTAGAGTACGTCGTTCCGGTGCGCTCTTGAATCGCTAGTCGATTGCTCGTCCTCAACCCCAGTCTCCAGGCAAAAAGAAAAGGAAAATATCAGAAATAAAGTCATATTAAAAGAGATTAAATTCTGAAAGAACACGTATTTATTTTGTGCGTGCTACGTCACGACGCAGCATCAGCTGTTGACGGAGAGAAACTCCATTCAATCGGATCTTGCGGCTCTCACTCTCACTACGGACTCTCCGCTGCAACTGTGACCGTGTCTGTGCAGTCTATGGTTTAACGCACACGCTGTTTGTCGAGAGGTTCGGTAACGGAGCATATGCTGCCATGAGTGCTTTTTGTCGTCTGTTCCAGAGGGGTATGCTGTCGTGTCGTTTGTTCGGCATTCAGCCGCAGGATGTGAGCGGTGTGGCTCTCCCAGTCCGAGCAGCCAGCTCATCCAGGTATGTAAGTGCTAGCTCCCGGCTAGCTGATGCCCTCTGTCTGCCTTACGTGTAGCGTGGTGTGGAGGAGGTGCTGGGTGCAAATGACACCCCAAATGTTTCTTTAAAAACAGCCCGTTATTCAATCGTAGTATTTTGTCATCGTGTCTGATCTTTCTATCTTTAGAAACCGTTAACTTACACTATTTACTCAAATGACATTCAGGCGCCTGGTTAGCAAGAGGGTTAACCTGCAGTGGAGATATCATATATATTCCGGCTGTCTGCTTTATCCTATTTATTTATGTAGCTAAATTAAAACTATATTTGCTTTCATGTTTATTTAGTCCGTGGTATGCTACTTGCAAGCTACGCTATCAGTTTAGTCAACCAAGCTAACATCGTCGTTGTGTATGTAACACAACCCCCTTTTAATTTATCAAATGTTTATGAATTTTACACCGTTTTTGTTAAAACTGGTTTATAATGGAATTTTTTTAAGTTAATGCCTGTAGTATTGCGTTATACTTTATATATTTTATTTATGTTATTCAACTCAATTAAAAATCAAATAGCTTTATTGGTATGACCTTAAGGACATATTATTCTTTCAGTATTATACTGAGAGGTGGGTCTATCATTTCCATCTGGGGTAGACATTTAAAAAACACCTATATATCTCCGTTCAAACAGGCCTTTTAGCACCTTCATTGCAGGGCTATCGGTTTAGCTCATGATATTATATAGTAACAACAAATACTGAATTATACCAGTAAAGTGTTACATTTTTTAGTTAAAACGATAAGCTGATTAATCAGTTAGTTGATCTACAGAAAATAACATTGTTTGGAGTATATTTAAAGCCATTTAACAAACAGATTGGCCAAATGTGTTATGGTTCTAGCTTCTTTAATGTGAATATTGTATGTAGTTGTGTGTTCTCCCCGTATACCCTTATGTTAACATCTACAGTGGCACATTTGAAGTCAAGGACATTTTTACTGTGCATTTTCAAATTAGAATAAATGTCCAGTCAAATGTTCTGTTTCTATATAAAAAAAACGTAAACCTGTAAAGAGCAACGTAATTGTGCACGTATGCTTACATTGTGTTGTACCAGTAGGTGGAAGCAAATCAGTTAAATAAACAAGCGACAAGTCACTAAACAATGTTGCCAAAACCTCTTTCTGGTTGAATGGGTCTATTAGACCTCTCCATGAAAGTTTCATAAGTTTGCAAAATTGTATAACATACATCTATTACCGTTCCTGACATGATTCTCAGCATTAATTGTTTTCTATCTAATCAACAAGGATGTTTTTCTTCCCCAGCCCCGTCAACTTGACCTATGATGTCTTCGATGGGAAGGGAGAGAGCACTCCCCTGGTGTTTCTGCACGGCCTGTTTGGCAGCAAATCTAACTTCCACTCCATAGCCAAGTCCTTGGTGCAGCGCACAGGTCGAAAGGTAATGCAGTGATGAAGACATCACACTTGTCTGTTGTTACACCAAAAACAGTTTCCCTTTATGGGTTTGAGTTGGTTCTCAGCAGCCTGACAATGGCCCTCTTACAAAAGCAGACAATGGAGTACACAATCAACCAGTGTGCTGCCAGTCATTTGATACAACTCTCCAGCAGTCTGTACTATGGTAATAAATACTGATAAATAATCTGCTCTTTGGCTTTCTTTAAGTATCTCTTCACCTCATTTACTCAATAATGTCTTTGTTTTCCCCCCTGCCTGAGCTTGAGGCTGGAGCCAAAAAAAACAGATACAGCTGACATAAAAGTTTCTTTGTTTCTGCTCTGTTGGCTTGTTTCAAGTCTCCTAATTGTCCTTTGTCCAGATAGGTGCTGACTGTAGATGCCCGTAACCACGGTAACAGCCCTCACAGCCCGGAGCTGAACTATGAAGCGATGGCCGAGGATTTGAAGCACCTCCTCGCTCAGCTTCACATTGAAAAATGCGTCCTCATCGGCCACAGCATGGGAGGAAAAACTGCCATGACGACCGCTCTGACACAGGTGAGCAGCTGGGAAATGTCACCGTGATTTAATGGTGACTCTAACAGACCTTTTTCTGGATATCTTTTGACCTTTCTCTCTCTACATTCCTCTCCTCTCTGAACTTTATAATCCTCTGTAGTTCCTGCCACACCTAGCTGTCATGTTTACTTTTTGTCATTGGTTTCCCGACTATAACATCTCTTTTCCTCCTTGTTCCGGGTTGCATAAGGTACATTTTTACTAGCTGCCATATCAATTGTTTTATTTTTAGGGTGTATAGTTATTAATAATATTAGTACAGCACATGTGCAGATATTAAAAGAGGTGAGATAAGTAAGATGGCTCACCCCTTAGCTACATACATCAGCAGCTCTGAAAAAAAATCTGGATAGGTACAAATCTTTCTGTCCCCCTTACAAGCCCGACATGCCATCGTACTTTCCCCAGGTAATCCTTATTGTTAAGCCCTGGTATACTAGGCCATGACAATTGTTATAGTATAAAATAATAATACAAATGGTCATAGTATAGTATGCCATAAATCATCATATAAACTGTCATAGCATATAAGCGTTTGTCTTCAAAACATCTTAAAAAAGATATTGTATAGTATGCCATCAAGAGAAATCAGAAAAAAAGCTGTAGTATAGGAAAACTCCATTTTAAAATGTGTGTTAACCCCAATCTATGCGTCTGTTTGTAGGCTGGTTTAGTGGAGAGGCTGGTGGTGGTGGACATCAGTCCAGCCCAGACCTCCACACGCACCAACTTCCGGTATTACATCAAGGCCATGCAGGAAGTGAAGATCTCCAGCGACATCCCGCGCTCCACCGCCAGGCGGATGGCCGAGGATCAGCTGCGCAGTTTGGTCAAGGTCAGGAATCCCTTTTTGATTTCACACTACTCATTGTTTGAAATACATAGATGTTCAATCTTTCTTTAATCAAATTATCTTGGAATGTAATCTCTGTTTAAGTGTCAATGTCATTTCCTGTATCTCATATTTTATCCTGCAGTAAATAATAACTGATTTGGCATTGCAAACTTGAAAGTGACTAGTTAATAGTCCTCCCGGCGAATGTTAGTCTAAAATGCAGGAATATTTATTCCGGCCACTTTGAGATCAAACTCTGAACCAGTGATTATATTCAACTGTCCATCCCTCAGGAGCGCTCGGTGCGTCAGTTCCTGCTGACTAACCTGGTGGAGCAGAACGGACACTACGCCTGGAGGGTCAACCTGGAGTCCATCTCGGCGCACCTTGAGGACATCATGAGTTTCCCCAGCTTCGACACCGTCTATGATGGACCGACATTGTTTTTGGGTGGAGCCAGCTCTGCTTATATCAGGTAAAATAGACCCAGATATTACATTTTTTGTATGAGCAGATGCATAAGCAGAGAGTACTGAAAATGCTACATATTATAGAGGTAATAGCTCAAAAGAATATGTCTAAACAACCTAGTTATTGCTCTGAGGTTTATTATATACCAGCAGATCCATATCTTTGAGCCTTGTGTTTATATTAACCTTATATTTAACTTATTCCGGATTGAAATCCCAACGATCAAACCGTTCTTGTACTCACATAATGTTTTTATATTTAGTGTTGCTGTGCAACATCTCCATCAATCAGATCTTCTTAAAGCACAAGCAGCATCAAATGGACATAACATGATATATACATATGTGAGATTGATGATCTAAAACAGATGATTAAACTGGACAGCCATTGGCTGTATCCCTATAAATAATACTCTTTACATCTGCAATAAATAGAAAAAACAAATCTCACAAATGTATCATTTGACTAGGTAAAATCATGAGGAAAAACATCTCACTCAGATAACATCATAAATCACTCCATCACCCTTTTTCTGTTTTGTGGCCATCTCCTCTTGTCTCTTGTGCCTCACACCATTCCTATTTCTCTGTAACTCCTGATCCAGCTCTGACGATTACCCAGAAATCCAGAGGCTGTTCCCTAACGCTGACATCCAGTACATCCCAGATGCGAGCCACTGGATCCACGCAGATAAACCTTTAGATTTCATCAGCTCCGTTAGCTCCTTCCTCCAGTCCTAGCTGCCTCCTGCCTCCACCTCAGAACTTTTTAACGCACCCCTGAGCGTGAAAATGACGGTTAGTATTCAGCAGCAGAAGGAGTTGTTGATGATGCTATTATTTGCCAACACTGGACCAAACTCGCCCTTTTACAAAAGTCAGTCCTTTAAACAATTCTAGTGAAGCGTAGCAAAGGTGAACTTTTCTTTTGTTTAGTCTCTGCCAGTCAGGTAGTGTTTCTAGATGTGTTTTCATTGGTTTTCTGGTCAGTAGGTAGTAGGTAGACAATATATAACATAACAGGGCTGTTAATGTACTAATCCAAAGAAACGTTGCACACTGCTTTCTTGATGTTGAAACATTAAAGCCAGTACAATAGCGAAGTGGTGTTCGGCCGACATTAACCAGGGAATGCTGAAGTGGACCAGCAGTCAGGGGGTTGGATGTGAACGTTTTGACAGCACTGGAATGAAATGCATAATGTTTACCGGAGCAGCTGAGTGAGGAAAGTGCAAAGCAAAAGTTTTGGGGGATTTTTTGCACAAGAGAGTTTGGTATCATGTCAGGAGGTCAGAGCTCTGCAAAGAGGCTGTAATGCAGACTTTGTGTACAGGTGCTTTGTTGTAGAAACTGATTTTAATGTTGATGAGAGTGATATATACAATATATTGTTCTGGATCTTGATTTCTCACATCCTCTCCTCTGTATCTGCTCTGTCAGAGATAAGGATTTACATTTCATTGACTTTGCCACAACTCGAGTACACCGAGAGCGCTGGTTATATTTTTATCAGGATTATCATCCATGAAAACCAAGCTGAAACATATAAATGCAGAACTGTCACAATCTCTTTCCTGAATATCTCAGGTTATAGTAATTATAGGATATGCTAATTATTAACAATGTAAACTATTCTCTTGTCTGTCTGGCAATAAGCCATGATCATGTCGTTGTGTATTCGGTCAGTCCATCAGTGTTTTAATGAAACATGTTTTACTGAGTTGTTATCCATGTCTCGCTCATCTAAAAATGGATATCTTACAAATATATGCTGAGGCAATGTATGTTGTTATCTAATCGTACTAGTGTTAATATAAGTTCTGTTTTCATGGGTTTGAGCGTTATGGTCCAGTAGTGAAACTGCCATCTTAATGAATAGGGTGTTGTAAATCTGTGCCTCTTTTGTCAAAAGCTGCTTTTCTCTATTTCTCTAAAACTTGGTAAGAAATACAAAATATTTTATTCTACAATTACAATTAGCAGACTTTAGATTGGCAGCTGGTTTGCCACTTTTGTGTGAATTCTCTCACAAGGATCTTAACCGGTGTCCCTTCATTCCACTAGATGTTTAAATCAGTGTTTTATGTCCGTTTGATGTGAAAACAGAAGTCAGAAAAGAATCGGAATTGATTTAAGTGAAACTCTCCTCATTTGGTTCCTTTTACAAAGCTCCAGTTAGAAGAGACCCCCCCCCCCCCCCTCCTCTTCCTCCTCAACCAGGACAGTTTTCTTGTTGCACAATATGAATAGATTGTCGAGGAGGGGGTCCCCTGATCTTGGAATCGGGCCCTGCTTCAGCTTCTGTAGCTTTACTGTGGGACAAAGATCTTTTAAGAGCGAACTCTGTGTCAACAATATAAAAGAGTGAATTCATGTAATCACATTGAAAAGTTTGAAGACTGTAATCATCTGTGCAGGATAGTATATTGTTTTACTTCGAGCATGCCTTTTCTCTCTTGTCATCAGGTGTAACTTTGTGCTTCATGCATCCGTTTGTTGCCCAAAAGTGGCACTCAGTCTAGATAATGTCATATTTTAAATAAATGTGGACAAGGAGCATATATATATATATTGGATTATATATTATTGAAAGTGTACAGACTCAAATCCTACAATAAAATGACAAATCTGCAACAAAGTGTTTTTCTTTTTTTCCTTTAATCTTGAAAATGCAACTTGCTAAAGTGCCGACCGTGCAGCATTTAAAGTGATGAGGTGGCAAATAAACTGCACTTTGACTCTGCAGCAGGTTTGGAGGAGCCTTTGCTTAAGAAATAGATGTATTTACAAAATAACAAGGATATTCAGGAAATTAAGAGTAAAGCATTCAAGTGTTACAATATTATCAATGACATAGCTCGTTTATGATCACATTTACATTTTATACATACATGACTCAAAGATCCAAAGCATGTTTTCATACAACAGTGATGATAAACCACACATTTTGAGCATCAGAATGAAAGTCATTCCTGTTTTAATCAAGTGAAACGACCTGGAAACCTTCGTCGCCCTCGGGCTGCGGCTCCACTGCGTCCGGCTCATGGCGGCTGATCCTCGGCCTCCTCAGCTTGTCCATCCAGTGGCGTGGGGGGGGCGGCGTGCTGGGAGCCGTGGAAACAGCAGATCTGGGGACGAAGATTTGTTTGGAGTTGGTTGTGGGAGGGACGGGCGTAGACATGGGGAAGTTGTTCGGCCGCTGGATGGGTGGTTTGTTGCTCCTCCTCAGGATGCCCAGGCGGGAGGGCTTCTTCTGGGCCTCCGCCTGCTGCTGGGCCTGCAGCTGCTGGTGGAGCATCTGCTGGACGTCCTCCTTGAGACAGAGCAAACACAGGCTGTCAGAGCACGAGGAATAAAGACTTTACCTACAACCTCAAATCTACATAGAAATGTTACAAGAAATGGTTAAGTATCTCATTAAAGTTAGTATAAAAAGTCGTAGCTTTGTATGTTATTTAAATATTTAAAAAAGTAATAGTATGTTATAAAGAGTCAATTGTATATTATGTTTAAAAAAAGATTGTGGCAAAAATAGAAGTATAGTATGGTAAGAAAAAGTGAAAAGAATTGTAAAGTATGACATACAAGATCCTCAGGAAGTTATTGTCTATTCTGCCATAAAAAATGTGAGAAGTAACAAGATAGTATTTGATTAAATAGAAAACAATAGGATAATGTGACATACAATTGTGTGTGATTTGGTTACTTTTCTTAAAGTTGATTTTGGTGAAGTTATTGGTAGTTTTACATTAAAAACATAATGGAATCCAATCATATCCAGAGAAGGATTGTACCTTTATGAATATTGTAACAGTGGTAATATAATTGTAGTAATTTAACTCTTTCTTAGTTATTTGTTTATTTCAATATTTGAGTTGGCTAGTTAAAATCTGTTTTGTACTCCAAGTGTAACTGGATACCACAGAGCAGTGTAGTATCAGATTGAATGTTTAACCCTGCAGAACACCAGGTGCTGAACACATGGGCCCGGGCCCAAATCACTGTGGAAGGAAACCAGCTGGCAGTAACGCCTGCATGTACTGAATGAAATGTGTTTGGATTTTAATTGCAGTTTGTTTTGTGTGTATAATAACATGTGTAACCCTAATGATATGTGTGTCTTTACTCTGTGTCCATTTGCTCATCATGGCTCATTTTGTTCCATGATACGACTACCCTTAGCACATTATTGGCTGTTTTTGTCCAACTCTTGGTAGTGTTTACCTTCCAGTTCTCGAGCTCCAGTGACAGCTCCAGGCGTTTCTGCACGGCCTCCAGCAGCTGGTTGTTCAGCAACATCAAGTCCGTTTTACTTCGCAGCAGCTCGGCCTCCATCGCCTTTTTCCTGCAAAGCGGAACCGAAAGAATGACACATTTCTCAAAATAGATTCATGTTTGTCAGCTTCCATTTTTCCACTTGAATCTGGATTCATTTGTGTGTGTACTCACTTCTCTATGGCGTCGTCTCTGTCCCGTAACGCCTGCTGCAGGATAGCGCTTTCCTCGGATCCTTTTCCATTTCCAGATTTGGACTTTAAAATGAACAAAAACAAGGGATATAGGTTCAGTTTTGTCACAACGTTTTATTGATATAATGCCACCATCAGTCACAAAACTGAAGAAAAAGACTGGTGTATTTCTCTACCATGCAGTCAAAGATGGCTGAGATCAGGTCAGGACACATAGCTGAGCGTCGACACTTTAACAATGAGGAAGATGCCTCATCTGCTGGGAATGTGTGCCTCCTGAGTCAGCTAGGAACTCAATGCACGCGCTTCACTTATTATTTTAAGGCTTGTAGTTCATTAACTCCCTTGTTGACGATATAAATGATTTGCTGCATTGCCAATTGCATTTTTAAGAGTCTTCTGGAATTGGCAGGTGAATACTTAAGATGCCATTATCTCTTTGAACCTCTATGTATTTGTTAATGACCACCTCACTCAGTGTTGCCTTAATCAATTGAAGAGAATTTAGTACATTCTTGTTGAATCGAAGGGAATGGGGGGTGGAATCAGTGTAGAATGATCTCATTCTAATTTCATATGTATATATCTTAACACATGCCTTTCTGCCAAAACCCTAATATTTAAAATGCTTACAGTGTGTATAAGCACTGCAGTACTTGCACAGAGAAGTAGCAAACCTGCAAAAGTGTATGCCTGTATACGCCTACGTGTAAATAGTACCTTTTTAGGAATAAATGCAATGTTTGTGAAGCAATTAGCATACAAATGGATAAATTAAACTTTGATTATACTGCATAGTGTAAGAGTTTGTACACAGAACTTTTCAAATCGTTTTGGTGTGGTTGAACGCACCCCCCATTTACTTCGATTCATTAAGAAGTTGCTCTGCCTCTGATCACCATGGAGTTTGTGTTTAAGCTAACACAGGGGGAAGTATAGTTTTACCAAGATTCATTTTAGGCGTGCAGTATTTCTTTAGTTTAGCCACATTTTTGATAGAAATTGAGAATCAAAATTCAGGATTTCTCAGTAGTCACCTTTCCTTATCGTTTCCCTTGTATGTACAAAGCAAACATTCATCCAGGTAACATACCAGCTACAATCAACTAAATCATAGCTATGTAACATGATAAGGGTGAGGAGCTTTATCCCTACCTGTTTGTTTTGGCTCAATGCCAGTTTGCAGGCCACTGTCTGCAGCTGGGCCAGAGAAGCATCTAGACGGTTCGTCCCACGGGGGGGTTCAGGTGGGCTGGACTCGGACTCTGTGAGCTGGCGCAGCAGCTTCAGGATTGACTGAACCTCCTCTGTGACCTGGAGTAGGAATAAACAGAAATATAAATAAGAAACCTGCAGAGTTGTGTTGATGTAAAGGACGCCCTGGTGCTGTGTGTGTGCTTCACCTTCTCTCTGTGCTGGCTCCATCCCGGCCCCTCTCTGCTCTCCTGGAGTTTGTCCACCTGCGCCTTCAGCTTGATACTTCGTCTCCGGGACAGCTCCACCTCTCTTCGCACTTCTTTTAGCTGCAAACAGTTGCAAAATCACACCAGTACATTTATTAAAAGTCCCCACATGTTGCTGTTTAGATCATTAAAGGCCCGCACACAGAAAGTACAACCTTGTGACATTTCTACTCAGTGTAAACAGATACTGCTTATCTAGATTGCTGGGTGAGACTGTGGACAATAAATCCAGTCGTACAGGCTTGGGAGTTATTCATCACTTGCAAACACTGCAAATATGCACAAATGATTGCATTCATAGAAACTCAATGACGCATCAAGATAAGTAATGGACGTTTTGAACTTTATGTTAGAGGCATAAAGCATCTCCTAGCAACACTGTTTCCATCTTTACACTCATAACCACAAATCAAACCCTGCCATCCTCTATCATAACAATTCTATGCAAACTGAAGTTAACTGTGATCTGACGTCAGAGCAACACACTGATTCTGATCACACTTTGTTATGTTGCAGTTTTTGATTTCTTGGGAACAACTTCTCATCTTTAATTATGTGCTGTTGTGTTTAGTCAACTCCTCTGTGACTTTTAGGAATGTCTCCTCCCAGTATAACAGGTTTAGTTGTCTGACAAGACTTGATGAAGAATGAATTTGAAATGCATGCACTGTCAAAGAATGTTTACCAGGAAACCAACAACCTTTCTCTTATTCAAATAGACAGGCGTATATCAAATAGTTTATCCTACCGTGTCTGAGACGTGTCCCAGTGTCCGGCGCCTGCTGAGCGGCCTGCCACCGTTGACCAGGTCTGGTAAAGCTCCATTTATGTAGGTTCTCTGAAAAGGTCTCCTGCCTTCATCGGCCAAGGACACTGACTCTGGGACCCCGGCCCCCTCTGACTTCAGCTCCCCTGGTTGGTCTTCCTCAGAAGAAGAGGAGACGCTTCTGTCCTCATCACCCGGTTCATCTTCTCCAAAATCTGATAAGTTTAACTCATCGATAAGGAAGGAGTTTTTCAACAGATCTGCAAAAGTCCCTTCATCAGAGACCTGATCTCCCTCCTCTGAGGTGCTTTCAGGCTCCTCCGGGTCTTCTGGTTCTGTTTGGGTCAAGGAGGCTTTTGGTTCTGTTTGGATCAAGGAGGCTTTTGGTTCTGTTTGGATCAAGGAGGCTTTTGGTTCTGTTCGGATCAAGGAGGCTTTTGGTTCTGTTGGCACGACTGTAGGTCGGTAAAATAGGTTTCTGCGGCTGAGCGAGCCCATCTGTCTGTCCCCCATTCTGTTCTGAGAGGAGTAGAGCTGAGTGCTGGTGTTGGAAGAAGGCCTCAGCCGCTCGTTCAGGAGTGAGAAAGGCTGAGCATGGTTCATGGTCTGCTTGGTAGAAGTCAGAGGGAGAAGTCAGTTACACCCTCCGACGATACTGTCAGACTAAATATAAATAACAAAGAGCAAGAGGAAAACCAAAATAAAGGAGGGAGGGTGACAAACAGAATGTCTACAAACCAGTTTTTCCTGAATGGTGCGTCTCTTGCCATGACATGATGTGATGTCACCGGAGGATGTGGCTTCACGCGGCCGTGTGGGTTTCTTGCTTCTTTTCAGTGGTTATACAAACACATGACGTTCAAACATACCATAGCTGCATAGAGAACAAATAGAGGAGGTCTTTTGATCCTTTTTATAAACTCAGATTATTAAGGCCTGACGCAGGATACCTGATTTAAACTGTTGTTTTATTAAGCTACGCAAATACACAGAGCAGAGGGTTGGAGATAGGAAAGGATATTGAATCTCTATCTTGTCACTTATGCATTTTTTTCTTCCTTCGCTTAGTCACTGAATTATTTTTTTTGTTGAAATTATTCGGGGAAACCACCATTAGTCATTCCTTCCTTTGAGTTAAGAGGGTACTTTTTGGTGACAAATATCCAGCATGCATATATATTTTTTTTAAACATGTAGATCATCTGTCACTGTCAATATAAATTGTACATGCTGTATATCCATTACTGCATATAGTTGTATTACTCTGCACTACTTTTACAGTTAACAATTTACAGAACACTATGATTGGCCGGAATGCGAGACGTCATAATGAGAAAAGAAAACACAAAATACAATACAGTATACTCAGAGTACTACTTCAACAACAATGCAAAACCAAGGAGATACTTGTCAACTTGAAAGCACAAGCCTATTTACATTTATGGAGCTGACATGAAGCTGTTGTAAGCGCTTTGAGCACCAGGAAAAGCGCTTTATAAATGTAATGTATTATTATTTTTATTATTATTGAACAGATTTAAGTTTCTGGGAATCATCAAAACTTTTAGGTAAAATGATTGACTTTAACGGAGTATCAATAGAAAGCATCCTGACCAGAAACTATAGAAACGGGCATGGGGTGTGCTTGGGACAGGAGGGCTCTGCAGGGAGTGATCAGAACTGCCCGTCTGTCATTGGTGCTCATCCACCGAGCTTCAGCGATATTAGGGTGAAAAGGTTCCTCAAGGATATTAAGGACAATAACCAGCCTGCTGCAGTCTGGCAAGAGACGCAGAAGTAGGACCAGACTACCGAGCAGCTTCTAAGCTTTGACACTCCTCCAAGCTCCATCAAGAATATAGCAATTTGTTTTTCTTATGTAGCAGAATGATAGAACTGGGTTTCAAAACCCTGTGTTGTTAAATGACAACGAATCATCCTTCTATCCTTGTTTGTTTCCTTAACAATGGACTTGGATAGATATTTAATTTCACACCCATCTATTCATTCCACAGACATTCTGCCTATTATTGCCTTTATTTATTCAGCTGGTGCCTAGTTTTAGGTACATTGAGGGCGATGCAAAAAAAAAAAATCAAATTCCTCGTAAGTGCAAAAATACTTTGCAAATATTGTGATTCATCAGCCGAGACGAGGCAGTGACATATGAACACGTCCCATTTTATAACTGAATACTTGGTCTTTGTTTCCCCGTAGCCCAGGAGGATATTATTACTTTTATTCACATGCAAGTTGAATTTAAGGTTGCCGTCAAAGATCTACGTCACAATTATGTTCAGTCATTATACTGCAAATAAGTGGCATTGTTCAGACGGCCACATATTGTTCTGCTAGCTTTAAATAGTCCACACACACACACACACACACACACACACACACACACACACACACACACACACACACACACACACACACACACACACACACACACACACACACACACACACACACACACACACACACACACACACACACACACACACACACACACACACACACACACACACACACAGTCTTAGGAGTAAAAGTGTTGTTATTCTTCTATCTTTTATCATCTACAATAACTTCCATTTTATTCTAAAAAAAGGTTGAACTTAAAAAAGTCAGTGGGAAACTTTCTCTTGTTTCAGTATTGTAAAGAATAGATATTAACAAGACAGAGAAATACAAAATCCTGCGAGATATTGTATCAAAAAGAGAACAAATCTATGTCTATCTAAGTCAAGTTTGTCCAAGTTTCTTTGGGCACAATAAAAATGTTGTCTATATAAAAATTGCAAATACTATTTTTTCACGACAACCAAAACACTTATTTGCTCAAGGAATAAACACTACAATAACAGATGCTGGTACATTTGTTGATATAAATATAATTTAAAAAAGATGTTGGCAATGAAATTATTCTAACGAACTATTAACACTAAAACATATTTCAATCCACACGTAACATCTCTGGATTGTGTAATCAGTAGTGGTCCATTTGTTGGCTTTACACAGTTCCTTGATACTAAAATAAAAGTGGAGTTTAGACACAAACATAAGCGGGGTTGAACAGATTGAGTCCAATCAGCCACTCAGCTGGCCTCTTGTGATGAGAAAGAAAACAAACAGACAAAGACAGGATTATAGGACACTGAGATTTATCCCATGGACTAATTTACTCTCCAGTCACATGCTCACCAAAACAGACCCCAGCATGTGAAAGCAGGGATGCAAACTCATCAGGTATGAAAGAGGTGACAATGATCCGACCCCCCGGCTCCCCCACCTCACGGAATGTTGGCTTTAAAATGAGGAATAACAGGATTTTAGCAGTCAGAACAACTAAAGCAGCAGTGTTAATAATAACAGAAACACCAAAGAGTCACTTCTAATAGAAATATATAAAAGCATTTATTTTAATTGTGTAGCAGTCAGTTTATAATTTTGGCAGCACTGTTGAGCATTTTGAAAATGTATTTTCATGCCTCTGTGCAAGGCTTAGTCTTTCTATCTTTATAGCCACTGGTGTAAAGTAACCAAGTTCATAAACTCAACAAGTACTATACTTGGGTACAATTTTGAGATACTTGTACTTTACTTAAGTATTTCAATGTTTTGCTACTTTGTTCTTCTACTCCTCTACAGTTCAGAGGTACATGCTGTACTTTTCCTCCACTCCATGTATGTAATACCTTTAGTTACTTCACAGATGTGGATGAATGATGTGAAATATAATCAAGTGTTAAATCAGACTTTAGTTCCACCTGGAGTAAATCCACAAGCTACCCTGCAGTATACAAAGTCATTCAAACTAGCTGCACCTTTACCAGCTTTGAGAACACTTTCATGATCAATCATTATAAAACCTATCATATCTATTATTCTGAAATGGACCAATCTGCACAATGACTACTTTTACTGTCGCTACTTTCACTATATTTTGATGATAATACTTTTCTACTTTCACTTGAGGAACATTTTGAATGCAGGACTTTTACTGTAACAGAGTATTCCTACACTCTGGTACTATTACTTTTACTCAAGTACAAGATCTGAGTACTTCTACTTTTACTCAAGTACAAGACCTGAGTACTTCTACTTTTATTCAAGTACAAGATCTGTGTGCTTCTACTTTTACTCAAGTACAAGACCTGAGTACTTCTACTTTTACTCAAGTACGTGAGTGCTTTTACTTTTACTTAAGTACAAGACCTGAGTACTTCTACTTTTACTCAAGTACAAGACCTGAGTACTTCTACTTTTACTCAAGTACAATATCTGAGTCCTTCTACTTTTATTCAAGTACAAGATCTGTGTGCTTCTACTTTTACTCAAGTACAAGACCTGAGTACTTCTACTTTTACTCAAGTACAAGACCTGAGTACTTCTACTTTTACTCAAGTACAATATCTGAGTCCTTCTACTTTTACTCAAGTACAATATCTGAGTACTTCTACTTTTACTCTAGTACAAGATCTGTGTGCTTCTACTTTTACTCTAGTAGGCCTACAAGACCTGATTACTTCTACTTTTACTCTAGTACAAGATCTGAGTACTTCTACTTTTACTCAAGTACAATATATATATACTTATACCACCTCTGTTTATAGCCTATGAAAAAAACTATTAGAAATAGAAGGCTAAAGCTAACGTTAGCAGATAGTGACAATGTATGCTAGCTAGCTAGCTCAACGATTCCTTAAATAATATTGCCACAGAAAAACATTTCAGTTTACATCACGCTCTGCCGCTCCGACAGGGAGCTCTGCTCTGAACACCTGAACGGCCCGTTCTATCAGCTGTTCACCAGCGGTCCAGTCTGTGCCACTCCGGACGCGCAGTTAATATTAACGAACGCACCCGTGGGTAATGTAGCTGCTGAAGCTAGACCATCATCTCGGAGCAGCAGCCTTATTATACATCTATGAGCAGAGCCGACAGGCAGGAAGACTCGAGCACACAGCTCGTACTTCATTATAATATATAAAAAAAGAACACCATGCGTGTCATGATGGCACAGAACAGCTCACTGCCGCAGATCACTCCGGGTCCCAGACCCCAAAAATATTTTTATTGCAGATCTACATGAATCACACAAACGACCTATTTTGGATTCAAAACGGCGAATTTCGCCGAAAGGTGACAAGTTTGCATCACTGGAAAGGAAGTGTCCTCTTTCTCCAGTCAGTGAAATGAGTCCATGAGCAACAAGAATCTGCAGTCAAGCCAGTAAATCCCTACGTTACAGCAAAAAAGCTACAAGAAACTTTTCTTTCTTTCCATTTTTTTTATTTCTTGGATGTGAGGTATGTTATTTTTTGTAAAAAAGCTAAATTCTCCACAGGAGAAATACAGTTTGATTCTACACTCCTGTCTCCATTTATTAAAATTCACTGTAAGTTATCGATACCTGATTGGTCCCTGTTTTTTTCCTACTAACTTTTTTATCATTCACTTTATATTTCCTGCGTTGCTACAGTTCAGTTTTGTCTTTTTTCTTCCCTTGTTTCTCTCCATCATCATCGGCACACCTGAATCCCAGGTTGTCAGAGGCAGAGTCCGGAGTATTGCCCATCCTGCAGGACACACACACACCATCATCAGTCAGAAGGCCATACTAAAAAATGATTTAATTGTAATTTTATAAAACGTACCTTGTTGTGATTCGCGCCTTATGATTGGCTGAGCCGTCCAGCGTGTCGATCCAGGAGCCGCCTCGCAGCACAAAATGTGGCTGAGCTGCAGGAAAGGGTGTGGAGGTCCATTCCCAAGTGTTCCCCATCATGTCATACAGCCCTGCCGGAAGAATCCAAATCTGTTTTAACCTTTCTGTCACATCTATTGTTTTAAATGAAAGACCTCTCTGGGACAATGTAGCACTTCTCATGTTGTATAATCTCAATAAGGTTCATTTAACTGGGACAGTTACCATAACTGTTCTGAGGAGGAAATGCTGTGACAGGAGAGACGCCATGGTAACCGTCCTCTGCCGTGTCTCCGTCTGGAAAGGATCCCTAAAACATAAAGATAATTAAGTTCTTATAAAAGGCATTTACAAATGTCACAAGCAATTACATAAACATATGTTTTAGGAGAAACCATGACAATATATCTTCAATATCTGTTGGCATTCACTAATTTAAAGAGTATGTTAAACCAAACACACATTTTGCAACATTCTTAGTATTTATGTTAATTACATTTTAGTCAAATCATAAAAAACATGTTTCATTTCATTTAGAAATGTCTTATATTGTTTAAAACTTGTCGCAACTGAAATTGTAGCTCAATAAAGTCACAACCATCTGCAGAATTTAAAGGCAAACCCTCACACATTAACATGCATTATTGTCGTTGGCTGACCTGCCACAGGTTGGTACGGTTGGCCTGGAACTTGTTTCCCCACGGGAAAATCCGACCTGGAACACAAGAGGAAGGAAAGTTTTAACGGGATTGCAAACAATGAAAATATACTGGTACTGATTGCTGAGGGTCATAAAAACTAGTTTCTCATCAGTAGCTCTTGACTTGAAGCTTTAAATCAATCGGGCTCTGGCTCAAGGATGTCAGTCAAGAGTAGATGCAAACAAAGTGTGAAATAGTAGAATATATAGGGGTGTAGAACAATTTGGTTTATGTTTTTAAGATACTGTATGAATTCTCAAAAACACACCTGATGTCTACTGTGATAATTGTCCTTATATTAAAGGATGAAATGGCCACTTATTGTTCTTGCTGACGGTAAAGCAATACTATATATTGAATCATAACAACTGTATCATGATACGTATCGCATTGGCAGATTCTCGTGACTACACAGCCCTTGTAGAAAAACATATGGTGGCATGTATATTATTACTTCTTGTCTCTGAGTTTACCTTGCAGCCCCCCTCGTGCAGCCCACTCCCACTCCTCCTCAGTAGGGAGTCTCTTGCTCTTCCAGAGGCAGAACGCCTGAGCATCGTTCCAGCTCACCTGAACCACAGGGAAGCTCAGACGCTCCCGAATGCCTGAACCAGGTCCTGCAGGCTGAACAGTGTGGGGGGGGGGGGTCAAAGGTTTGAAAGGCAGACAATGAAGGCACTCTAGCATAAATACCGAAATACAAAGGAAGAGATAAGGTTTCATTCGTCACCTCACCTGTCTCCAAAACACCCGATCAATAGGCAGCCACCAAGGAGCAGACTGGATGGGAAGGAAAGATATACATCAACTTCATTTTTAAATGATGGTCAGTTCATGTCAGACTAAAAATTATGTTTTAATTTACTCCAAAATCCCAGTACCTCAATCTTCTGTGTGACTTTGCTCTTCAGCTCTTCTGACACAAAGTCTTGAAACACAAAACTCCAACCAAACGTCTCAGCTTCAGTTTTGTACTTCTGTGCTCTCACAAAGTCTCTGTGGGGAATGAAGGCCAAGTCAGTGGATTTGGTTTATTCTTTTTAACTCATTCTGAGCTGTGGTCGAAAATTACCAAGTACATTTATTCAAGTATTGTTCTTAGGTACTTATTTGACATAGTTGTACTTTACTTGAGTGTTTTCCTTCAATGCTACTTTATACTTCTGCTCTGCTACATTTCAGAGGCAAACATTGTAATTTTTACACCACTACATTTATTATAACACTCATAGCTACTAGTTACTCTGTACATATAAAAACAAATGATAAGCTGATGTGGTATAATGCAGTACTGTAGGCCTACTACTAATCTACATATTATTTATAGTACCTTTCTTTGGTCAACGTTGACAAACTACAACAATAAAATGCTCTTACATGGATATAATAACCATAATAATATAACACTTTCAAAAGATCCGTCGTGCATAACAAGTACCTTTACTTTGATACTTGAAGTACACTTAGCTGATAATACTTACGTACTTTATATTATTCAGAAATGGGACATTTTGCAGAATGAGTAGGCTACTTTTAATTCATTTTAAGTATATTTTGATGCTTTGAAATCAGGACTTTTACTTGTAAGGCCATAGTATTGGTACACTTTATTAAAGAATTTGAGTACTTCTTCCAACACTGATTATAGGACACCTTGATATCATATTTCAAGTTGTCTTACCTGAAATCAGTATTTGTCACCGGGTATTTGTCCATTTTAAAGGGCTTCACTTTAACCTCCTTGACGGGTCCCTCTCCATCTCTCCCATCAGCTGCACTGGTTCCCATTACCATCTTTCCTTTGGATATATTCACCATCTCACCCGCTGCTGTGTGTCGGGAGGAAACATGTCCATTGGGCTGATTCAATATTAATATCATTTATGTTTTAGTTTGTTCAGAAATGTGATTCCTTACCCGCAGCTGCCAGTGAAAAGACCGCAGATATGACGAATAATACTTTGGCGTTCATTTTGACAAGCTAGTTTTACCTTACAGTGATTTACCATTAAGCATATATAGCGTTTTTTATACAGATACGAGTTTAAAATAGCAAACAAGCAGCAGAACTTCTCAAACTTCAATGTAACAGTTACATTTCTGTCGGACACATTTCCCCGTCGCACCGGAAATGGGTTCAACGATACACAGATTCCGTGGAAAATAAAAAGTTCCGCCGTTTTATAAGAACTCAAATTCAACTCAAGAGTTCATTTAGTCATATAAAAAAATCTAATAATCCATGCTCAAAAAGCTAAAACATGCACTTGTTGTGTTAAACATACTTGTCTTGAGACCAAATGTATATCAAGTGTTAGAAAAAGTGGTTTTACAATATTATTTAAATGGTCAAATAGCTCTCGAACACCCCCTAAAATGGCATTTTTCTCTTGTCCCCGCTTCTTGGTGACCAACTTGCATGTCAAATATAACATTTAAAATAGGGATTTTATTTACTTTTTTTGGGGTATTATTCTATTGATATAAGTCTCTTGTAATGGTCAAATCAATTTGTTAAATCATAAACATATTTTAAATAACAGTAATTTTGCACAGAAGGTGTTTCCCTCAACATGCGTTCAACCCGGTTCAACCCTGTTACCCAAACCTTTTTAGATTGGCAGAGGAAGTGAAAAGACTGTAAATCAGATGACACAGTGGAAAGGACATCAGCAAGAAGCCATGTGCTAGTGCCATGGGTAGACCAAAACTAAGTCCTCTCTTTTATTTTTCATATTTTAACAATCTTTTCAGTCTTAAAAGAGTGTGGCACTTTAACCCGCTCAACCCTGTTACTCATATTATCAGAATAAAGCATATTAATTTTAAAGTTATCTTTCTTTCATTAGATATCCAAGTTTGTCCTTGAAAGTAGCATTACATGCTACATCTAGCAATAATTCCTGAGGTTAAAGCTCAAATTAGCATTGATTTTCAACCCTGTTACTATAATTAGAGGAACGGCAGTAATTCCTCATTGGAAAATATACCTTTGATGCCCTAGCTGGGCAAATCACTTTTTTTTGATGGTTTATCTGTTTTTCCTAAATACATAACAATTATAAAATAAAATGTTCATTTTTCAAAAATGTTGGTGTGTAAATTGTCCTCCAATTCTTGAATGACCCATAAAGGGAACATATGCTGTTGGCTGTTAATGTATTCATGGTTCATTTGAAAATAAACTAAAAATTACAAAGTCTTTACCTGAAATAAAGTAATTTATGAATGTTGATACTAATACAAAGTCGACTATTTAACACCTGAGCTTGGACTATTTGAATCGTTTTATATTGACAAACCTGCAATCTAAGTTGTTCCTACATTACTGAATCTGAGTCTAATTTACTCTAAATGAATGTAATACTAAATGATCCTCCAGGTTCTTGAGTTGATCATACTTTAAATATAAGCTATGTGCAGTGGAAAGTGAATGCCCCTTATCGAATAGGAGTTCGATAAGGAGTTATTTCTGATGTATTCGGGTGCAAGAAGAATTTGATGCAACTGGTAGAGAAGTTAGGTTTCACTACTTTGTTGGAAAGCTTTGATTTTAGTGACACTCAATGCAAAAATAATCTTCATTTAAAAGAATCAAAAGGAAATAGCAGAAAATGCTTAAGTCCAAGTAGCAAACAATGGAAATGATTTGAAGTTGGACATTACATTTCAATATTTTATTGTGGTACTATTTTTATAGCTCATTACATCAGAGAAGTTTATTTTTGAGTTTGAGCACATTCTCACTCTCTGAAGTCATTTTCATTGCATAGATACAATTACTCTTCACGACAAACACAACCACATCTTTCAAGAGCCATGAAAATCTTTAATGGGTAGAAACAGAACCGAGTGGCAGGAGTCAGTGCTTTTAACAAAATCTCATAAATAAACCAAAGGGAGGCGTCGACAAATCCATGAAAAAAAAAACCTGTGACAAGCATAACAATGGTTTCTGACTGCCGCTGTGACGGAGGCCGTGGGAGTACAGTGGGCCGTCCATCTGACTGGGGGGGGTGGCTTTCAGAGTTCCTATAGTGGGAACACGTTGAACCGTCAGGTAAACAACTATCCCTCCAACTATCCCTCCGAGTATGACAACAGCTGCGGCTTCTTCTGATGACCTTTAACCTTTCAGAGAAGACATTCCAGCTCTCATGATCTCATCCACCAGCAGGATGTTGCTGGCAATGACCGTGCTGTAAAGGAATGAAACGTCACGTAATAGATCGATGAGGAGAATTTCAAATATTCAATCCGTCTTTTACACTAGAAATATGTTACTCACCATGAATGGAGAAGCTGTTTCTTTACACTGTAATTATCCCAAACGCCTGCTTCTCCTGCCACCATGGGTTCCCCTGAAGAACAGATATCAAGTTCAAAACAATAAGCTTGAAATATATGTGCAATATGACCCAACCGAGTATTTAGGGGCTTAGCAACAGGAACATTCTATGACTGTACCGTATCCATAGTAATACTAAGAAGAACGAGAATCCACAAAAATACAAAGCAAAATATTTGTGTTGTCAGAACAGCCGTGTGTGCAGATGGCACTTCACGGGACAAAAATAGATTTAAGGTGTAAAAAAACAACAGGTGATCTTGTAGACATGCAACTCACAGAGGCAGTGTGGATTCATACATTTAATAGAATGGAAGTGTATCTGTTCTGTGATAAGCAAGTGAGGGACAACAATAACACTTTAATTATTATTTTGTTGTTCTGTCAATAGCATGCTGTGGTTCTCACCTGTGCTGAGATCCACTCCAACACACTGCCCAGACTCTTTGTACTCTGTCTGCAGCTTCAGGAGGGTTTCCTGGGGGTCGTAGCCAGAGTTCACGGCCAAAACCTACAAGAAAGACGCACAATTAAAATACAGAGATCGATACAGTAAGAATGCTAACAGATGGCAATCCTCTTTTCAAATGTCCCTGTCTAATGTGTAGCTTTAGAAGGAGAGTAAATCATATGGAAACACTTAAGGCCTTGGAAGAAAGTAGAATCGTGTACCTTGGGGATGATTAGGAGAGCATCTGCAAATGCCTGGACTCCCAGCTGGGCTCTGCCCTTCACGTTGGGCTTGTGTTTCACCAGACCGTCGGCCACAGCCACCTCGAAAGCACCGGCGCCAGGCACCACGCAACCTGAAGGAACACAGAGGGAGAGAAGAGACTTAGAAAACACAAGTATACATTCCTTGGCTTAATAAGGCATAAAACAATGTTAAACTCAGGGTCAATGAGGAGTTTGTTCTGATCAGTTAATACATGTAGGAGAGACTGAAACGCTCCTAATGCAGAGGAACAGTTCAGAGTCACTGTAGCACAGACATGAGAGCCAGGGAGAGCCATGTTAGCATCCCCGGGTGTTCGCTGTGCAGAGGACACCAAATGCATTTTACATAAAGATAAAATTCATATTTATTTTCTAACTCATTGAATTACATTTTGAAAAAGGTATGTCTGAAAAAACAAACTGGTTTCAACAATGTGGGGGAATCCTAATCTGCAGAAGACTATTGCCAACTATAACTTTGATTTAAATTAGGAACGTCGAACACACAGTAACTGATAAAAACAAAGTCAGATGATACGGACACATGGTAACATTTTGGATGGTCTTACCATCTTCAATGGCGTTCTTGACGGCCCGCAGACCATCCCTGACAGCATCTTTGATCTGTGTGAGGGTGTGTTTGTTGGGTCCCTTCACCAGCAGGGTGACGGAGCGGGGGTTGCTACAGTCCTCGATGAATGTGAACTTCTCCTCTCCCTGCAAACCAGGATAGGGGCAGATTAACAACTCTGCCTCAATATCCTATGAACGAAAAGTAGATCTTAAAATATCACACCCAGAAAAACACTGATAGGTACTCACCAGTGTGTGTTCATAAACCAACCCAGCGTGTCCCAAGCACTCGGGTGTGAGGTCCTCAATTGAATTCATGGCAATGCCACCGCAAGCGAGGGTCAGCCTGCAGAGGGAAACACAGACTGTATGTTTCACTCAGCCCTCGGATGTCAATGATGACAAACATCACCAGTGCAAAATGAAAGTATGATGACTTTACAAAGTCAGCTATTTTGAAAAACAATGATGCTTTTATATCTCATTCAACAGGATCTTTTTGGGTTGTGGACCCATTGCTAGGGTTGTAGTCTTCACCTTTTTATTGCATATACAGACCAAACAACTTCTCTAGAAGCCAAATGGCACATTAATCAATAATGAAAGAAAATAATGGGTTAATTAACATTTTTAACAACCCAGAAAAAGTAGAGATGGTTCATCTCAGAATCAAAGCAATTGATATAATACTAGCAGGAAAGACCAAACCCAAAAGAACATCTCATATATTTGATGACAGAAAAGACATAAAAGCAAATCAGACGAGGGATGGGTATCGTTAAGGTTTTAACGGTACTACTACTTTTATTGATACGGCTTATCGGTCCGGTCTTTTAACGGCACTCTTATCGGTTCTTTTGGAGAACAAAATAAGGTGAACTAACTAAACAAATTGTGAACAAAACTAACATTGCTTTTTATTTAAATTGAATACATAATATTTCACATCAAAAGAAACAACGTTTTAACAAATCGTATTAAATAATGTGATGACAGAACTGTAAACAGAATATCTGAAACTTTAACAAAATAAATAACTCAGTTACCTCTAATCACTAACCCATGTTTGAATAATGAGTTAACTCCGTGTGTTGCTGCTAGCATACATAACACCTGACGTGGAAACGTTACTCGTGGATGGGGGTGCCACAGAGCTACTAGAAAGACAGTCGAACCCGGTGCATTCCTCCGTCTGGATGTGGTGCACTTTTGCTAAATGTTTAGACAAATTGCTCGTGGTACCGCCCTTACATGCTAAACACTTACTTTAGGTAACGAGCATTGTCCACATCGAGACGGGTAAAGTTTAACCGCACCTCGGAGCGCGTTCTCTCTGCCATCTCCTCCGTGTGTGTGTGCGCGTGCGTGCGTGTGTGTGTTGCTGCATGTAGCAGCTGCCTGTGTGTAAACTGCCCCGCCCCCTCGCAAGCAGGCGGGGGAGAGAGATCTCTCGCCTGGGTTGGAAAGATCGAAAATACTAAAAAGATGCATTTTGCACACTTTTGCATTTTAGAAACGGAGTTGGCAACACTAAAACTGCAATATAATGTTTGTGTAGCAACAATATATATACCGTAATTTTTGGACTATAAGCCGCGCCTTTTTCCCCAATTTTTCGACCCTGCGGTTTATATAACGGTGCGGCTAATCTATGGATTTTTACAGCTAACGGCCACTATGGGACCTCCTAAATCTATTGATTTTACAGGTTACAGTCCACCACCTTTAACTCTATGGGCGGTCCGCGCCCCCCACCTTTAAGCGGCGGGCTCCAGCAGGAAAAGCTGGAGGCCGGAAAAGAGTGAGACAGGTAGCGCGCAAAAGTAAAAGTGGAACCGAGAGTGGTGCGAGAGGCAGAACGAGAGCAAGACAGACAGACATTACGAGAGCGAGACAGTTTGTCCCCGTACCACTGGTTGAAAACCACTGCTGTAGATCACTGCCGGTACGTGCGCTGGGAGCGCACCGTTTAAGTTTGAAAGTTGAAAAGTTTGTGTGTCTGAAACGCTATGTGATACAGTACAGTTTACACAGCACAGTACATGTTCTGTAGCTACTATTGCACTAAATGGTAACACTTGAATACGTTATGCAAATATGCAACTTGTTTGTTGAAATGTTAATAAATGGGAGCTTCCTCAAACAGCCATCTCTTTCCCGACAATCCCCTCTGTGCACGAACCCTTACATATGGTAATGAAACATTAAAACACCTGCGGCTTATAGTCCAGTGCGGCTTATATATGTACACATCATTCAATTTAGCTGCTGCGGCTGATATTCAGGTGCGCCTTATAGTCCAAAAATTACGGTACATATTTTTTTTTACATGTCTCCAGTACCGATAAAAAGACCGTTAACGTCAGAGCTTAACGGTACCACGGTCTTTAATAATTCAGCCCCGGGGCCCGTTTAATACTGGTGCTCGGTACCCATCCCTAAATCAGACTGATTATAATGAAGCCTTCTTATCCCCACGATAGCTAAAGGGCGCTCCCTTATGGCCAAGCAAAGTATGACTGTTGATGGAGCAGGCGCTATGTGATGATGGCAGAGTTTCTATCCAGGAATTGCACTTTAATCCTTTTTAGACCAGGAAGATCTGTGCAAATCGGATATATTTAAATCTGGGGGGTGTTGAGCTAAGCTACTAAGCGTCTTTTTTGCCTCCTTAAATCAGAGGAACTACACCGTTTGCATTGTGAAGATGAGGCCACTTATATTTAACGGTAGATGTGTTACGGTCTCACCTCTCCATGTTCCTTCTCTTCGCCCGGCGCAGGGCCACGATGCCTTCCTTGGCGAGGGTGTCCAGGGAGAACGGGTCGATGCCCTGCACAACAGAGAAAACAGGAAACTTATATTTATCATCAGCTAGAGAAATAAATCAATGTTCATTTATGTCAGCTTGGGTGGTAGTGAGTGTTATTCTGATCCGTTGATGCATGTAGGTGAGGAGGGGTCTCTCCCAATGCAGAGGTACAGATCAGATTTACTGTGGCACAGAAACATGAGACCAGGGGAGCTACGATAGCATCCTGGGGTGTTCTCTGTGCAATTCATAACGGTTCCATTCTGCCTTTAATTATCAAATCCATTCTGTTTTTATAGAAATGTAAAGCTTTGAGCATACCTTCTGGTTAATGACGACGAACCCCTTCTCTCCATTGGGACAGACTTTGTTCTTGAAGCTGATAATTTTCTGCACGCGATCCTCGATGAACTTCCTCTCTGCAGCCACAAGCTTCTCCCTCTCCCCGGCGCTCTTGTAGAAGAAACCAGAGTTGACTTCTGTCTTTTCGTACTCCAGAGAGAGGTTGCAGGTCAGAATGTAGGCGTCCTCCACCCTCTTCTTCATGTCTGGGTGTCTGGCTCCGTGGTCCAACACCAAACCTCTGATCAGCCTGAGAGAGAAGAATAAGCAAGAGCCTTTAAGTATATGGGAGCACTACACAGTACCATCAGTAAAGAGTATTCTCTGTATCCTGAAGAGTTCAGTTGTTATTCAAACTCACTGTGTGTCGCAGTCGGTCTTGTGCTTCATCTCCATGATTTCCACCATGTACAGGTCGATGGGCTCATTAGGTTTGGAGATGGCCAGCACAGCATCGACTACAGCCTGCAGAGAAACACATCACACAGGGAGCTTGTGTTATTAGGCGCTTTTCACACCAAGTACTTTGCCGTACTTAGTTCATCAGAACTCGTTAGTTCTGATGAACTAAAGAGCAGATCGCGTTCACACCGGAATAAGTCCTTGAGGGAGGGTTAGGCAAATGAAGCCGCTGACGTCACTTCTTCTTCTTTGGGTTTACTGGCAGGCCACAAACAACTTCACGGCGTATACTGCCACCCGAAGTCCCCGGCTTTAAGTCCCCAGAGTTGGGGACTGGCTTCAGTAGAAGCTCCCATTCAGAAATGGGAACCTTTTTCTCCCATGAAAGTACCTGCTCTCTAGCAGGGACTGAAAGGGGGGGGGGGGAAGGTTCTCATGAACTCATTTTAGTTCCGGACTTTTTTGGTGTGAACGCACATTTTCGGAACTATATCAGAACTATACTGGGAAAAGTACTCTGGTATGAAAGCGCCTTATGATTATTAAAATTGGTGTTGCAAATTCTTCTGATTCTTTGTTTAACTAACCCCACCACTCTTAATGTTCCAGGACATTTATCTTACAAGGAATTTACCTATTTCTAAGTGATATAAAATGATTTAATTTAGAAAATGTTTGTTTTTTCAAAGGCAAACATAACGGCCTAAATGGGTTGGATTGTAAATGTTATGTAATTAAAGCAATGCAACATTTAGATTTTTTTATTATTACACTATTGCTCTTTAATAGGGTATGGTAATGCTCATCCGAACTTGATGAAACAATCAATGGATTACTTGATTTCTAAAAAAACAATGTGCATGTATCATTTGATATAGCAGCCCTATGTCGCACAAACAGATGAAGAAATTATGACGGAAAATAACAACCAGCTCACGACCATAGTAGTTGTTTGACTGACATCCCTTTGGGCTGTGGTAGCTAATGGTTATCATTTACCATTATTTGACATGTCACAGCCAAAGGGATGAGCATGTCAACAAAATCAATAACAAAGAAAAACAATACGTTTGGTGCCGTAGGATCAAATCCTGGCCGTCAGCTCTCCACAGAGCCCCAGCTTCTCGAGTCTCACCTCAGTGAGCAGGTCGGCCAGCTCTGCGTAGACCTTGGTCCTGAGGGAGGTGCGAGCTACGTGGATGAGGGTCTCTCTGTCCATTTCCTTTGTCACCTTCAAGTCCTCCAGAAGAGCCAAGGCTTTCTCTTTCGCCGACTCAAAGCCCTCAGCAATGATTCTGGGATGAAGACCCTGAAGCATAAAATCAATTAAGTTGTGGTATGAAAACGTATCTGGATAGTGACATGCCTTTTAAAAATGAGGTTCGCATGTCAATATAGGTTTAAATAAAGTGTACATTCTCAGAAGTGTCAGACAGGGACATTGAATTTAGAACTTTTAAATGACAAACGGCCATCTCTTACCTCTGACACGTACATGTCAGCCTGCTTCAGCATCTCGCCGATGATGAGGACATTTGAGGTGGTCCCGTCTCCTGTGATGTCGTCTTGGGCTGTGGCAACTTTAGCAATGAGGGATGCTGTTGGGTGCTGAATTTGCTGCAAAATGCACAATATAAAAAAACGTAAGAAATCATGCAAAACTCTTTCACACTTAGAAAAATGCAACAGGGCTGATGCAAATAATGCTTACTTTCATTATAGAGGATATTTGATGAATGAGGGGGCAAGATTTTTTTCTAAACAATATATCCTTTATTCATTTTGTGCCTCAATTAACTGGCAAAGATTGTACTCTGGGTGCAATATTAAAATCATAAATGTTACAGTTTATTATTGTTTAATGCGATCATGGGACTTGGACACAGGCAGATATGGGACACATGAGTTAGGGGTGTGGTCACTCCCAACAATGAAGAAGAAAGCCCAATAAGGAACAACACAGTGGGACAGGGTTGGTAAATGTAATCCACAGTTTAACATTTACTTACCATCTCGTGTAACAAGACATTTCCGTCTTTGGTCAGCTTTATGTCTCCTGCGCCAGACACCAACCTGCGTAGCAAAGACAGGAAAGGGTTAATGTTAACAAAGCAAAAGCTGTTGCGGAACAATCCACAGCCACATTTATTCAAACTTAAACTTTTTGGACTAGCAGTTCAGTAATATTAAGTTATATTCTGATCCGTTGATGCATGTAGGTGAGGATGGGGTCTCTCCCAATGCAGAGGTACAGATCAGATTTACTGTGGCACAGAAACATGAGACCAGGGGAGCTACAATAGCATCCTGGGGTGTTCTCTGTGCAATTAATACAATTAATCAGTTTCATCTTGCATGTATTTTCAGTCAGCCCTGCATGCATGTTTCAGTCAGAAAATACCATATATGTTCACAAACTGACGGAGGCAGAAGCTGCAGACTGAACTTCCTGAAATAATGCTGCTGATGCTGAAATCGTACTACCGATAAGTAACATAACTGTGAAGTCGTTCATTCATTCATTCACCTTAGAAATCCAACTAGTCAATGCCAAAGTTAAGCCTACAGACAGTTTGTGATTTAAGAGTCATAGACGAGGTTTATTTTGACGATCTCAGATAACCGGCTTTGCTAATATGCTAATGTTAGCTTGGTGGTTGTCAAAACGGATTGTGACGATGACTGGGCAGGGCAACGTGCGCCGCTAAATTCCGTTATCCATGTAGCTTGTATAGGCCTAACATTGATCACATGTATTTACTTAGCGGATAACAACACAGTGGTACAAAGAGGGGGCTTTCCAATGCTTAAATACATTCATAATCTTGTGATTTCAGTAGCACATGTGCAGACAATCTGCCGGTGAATTGTAGCTAACATTAGCTACAGTAGCATTGCTAGCTTAGCCCGCATGCTGCACAAAGGGCTCCACTCACATTTTCATGGTCCCCTTCGGTCCCAGGTTACTTTTCAGCACATCCTGGAGCCCCCGGGCGGCACTGATGTTAACCGCCAGTGCGGCCTGGGCTCGGGCCACCTCCGCTTTCGGGTTCAGAGATTTAATGGCAGACATGGCGAAGCAGCTCAACCAGCGGAGTCAAAGTAAAAAGTAGCGCTGGCAGGGAGTTCGCACTAGTCGGGCGCTGAGGAAAGGAGCGTCGGCTTCCAGAAGGCTCCAGCACGTGTTCTCGTGCTGCCTTTAGGTACATCTCAAGGCTCGGAAACTTCAAACTCCTCCTTCATGTTACTAAAATAAGATAAAATTGACCTTTATTAATCCCCGTGGGGAAATTCAGTGGTTCTAACAGCAACAGGGTAAGGATGAAACACAGGACAGAACAGATTCACACAGGTTAATATAAATAAAGATACAAATAAAAATGATGAAACAGTGTGTTTTACCCACGTAAAAGGAGATAGAATTGGCATCAAAATACACACAAATATAAAACAGCTAAATTCCTGCATTCAAAATGTTAATCAAGTGAAAATACAAAAGTATTAGCATCAGCATATTCTCAAGGTACCAAAAGTAAAAGTGCTCATTATGCAGATTGGCCCACTTCAGAATGATATAAAGTATATGTTTTGATTTTAATTATTGATGCATTAAAGTGTTATCAAAGCTGGCAAAGGTGAAGCTAGTTGTAATTCCTTTGTATACTGCAGGGTAGCTTGTGAATTCACTCAGGTGTAACTACAGTTTTATTTAAGGGTTGATTATATTTCACATTATTAATCCAAATCTGCAAAGTAACTAAAGGTATCAAATACATGTAGTGGAGTAAAAGTACATGATTTACCTCTGAATTGTGGGGTATATATACAGTCTATGGGTAGAACGTACAGAGTAGCAAACAACTGAAAGTATCCAAAGAACAGTACTTGAGTAAATCTATTTAGCTATACTTTACACCACTGAAAATAATCCTAGGTGACTCCGATTACCAGTGTCACTACAATGAGAAGAAAGACACAGTACAGTAAAAAAAAAAAACATACAATAAAAAAAGAAGGTATTTGATCATTTGAAAGAGCGGTAAAAGATAAAGTAGATACAATGTTATCTGGTCACAAAAGGAGATTATGAAGTGGCAGAATTTATCTCCATTGTCAGATTTTAATAATATATATCTTATCTGTGCTGATTATATCCATGTGACTGTTATTGTATGTGGAATACAAGTGTCTGTAAAGGTTTGCATGGTTAACATTTCTGTCGTGTTTGTTTATTGATTGTGCTTACAGGTTCTGTACGTTATATAAAATATATTCCAACTATAACTAAGAAAGCTAAGGCGGCAACTGTTGTCTCTTATAAATAAGACTACAATTGTTGTACAACCTGTCACTTAACTGTTCCTGGGGAGGCAAACTGCCATCTTTAATTATAATCAACTGGAAAACAGCATTTTACGCACTGATCAATCACTTAGTCGCAGCTGCTTTTTGTGCGCTTTAGAGATCTCCGATTTACACTGAAGGCAACATAAGTCACACCCAAGACGACGCGCGGATTACGTCACATTAGCGACTGTCTTATCATGGTAATGTTTACAATCATTTAAAAAATACACCACAAAAGGAGACCAATAATTGTTTTGTCAATTTTCATCAGAATTTTTATTCATTATGTACAACTAATCTCATAAAATCACTGCAATTCACATTTACCACGTAGGGTTTTACTTATTTCCTCTGTCTGTTCATCAACATCAGACAGTTCATAAAAACCCACTCAATTTACAAATACTGTATTGACCAAGCTCGAGACTTAAAATCTGACCATTTAAAAAAAAAAAAAACATTAATCTCAGTTAGAGCACACAGTCCCCCTGTTGGCATTAATTAGTTTAGACCAGTCAGTGGACAGCAATTTGATCAGATATGATTAGTTACGCACAAATCAAAACCCGTTTTCATCATTGAATCATCTCGGAAGAGGCAGAAGTGTCGTGATGTTAAAGTTAGAACAGAAGGAGATTATATTAGAGCCAAATTATTTTGAAACAAACAATTGGTACAAAACATATTCAGTTGGCTGCATCAAAGCTATGTAAACATTATGTCACTTTTCCAAATAGGTGTTGTACTTTTACTGAATATAAACGGTAGCACTAAAGGCCTCTATCTCATCAGCCTCCATTCTTGAACACTGATTTATATATCATGCTCCTAAAAAACAGACCTTCACCTGTAACACATAAGAAGCTTGCCAAATTAACCTCAATATTGGGGTGTTAATGAAGTGTTTGTGTTGTGTGAAACTGGAGGCAGTTTTGTTTGAATGGTTATTAATGCTAGTGCAATTAGGCTTGGGTGTCATTTTCCTGAAAGACCATCTGACATTCTCAGCCCGTGTGACCAGCACTAGAACTGCTAAATGTTTAATCTCTTCTTGGTAACACATAGACAGTGACGATTTTATAACATGATGTCAAAATAAGGCTCTTACTATCTGACCCTACACAAAATAGAGACAGTGAAGAGGAGGTACAATTAGTTTTGGTCTACAAAAAGCACTATAATGGATCAGAATTAAGACATCAAGGCCCACACAGCAAAGTACAGTAACGAAACAAAGAAGACAAAGAAACAACACGTTGATGTTATGCAGTGAGCATCTGATGGTTGGTCACGATCTTCAAAGTGCGACTCAGTGACTGTAGAGAGGCTCCCCCGGCGTCTGTGCTCACTTCAAGGGAGAATTCTTCATGGGAATCATTATTCTAGACTCCATGTTTTGAATAAGAGGGACTGTAAAGTGTGAAGAAACAGATTTATTTTTGCCATGCGGAGGAACACAATTACGTAGGAAAGTGGACAATCTGTTTAAATGAACTGTGGTAACTTCATCAAACCATTTTATTTAACTTGGTTCATAATTCACGCATTTGTTCGTTTTTTTTCAATGGAATCCTACTAAAATCCTGTGATGAGTAAGGCTGGAAGACCACCTACTTAAACTAACACAATCCTTTGTTTACATAATAAGTTCTTGTTTTTTTATTGTATGTAAAGCATCACCTACCCTTGAATAACCTATCCTTGTTGAAACACCTTTTTGGATCTATATGATGAAAGGAAGCATCACTATGTTTAATAATATCTTCTTTCATCTGACCTACTGCCATATTTTTCCTGTCTTTCCTGCGTCTTCTTTTCATGCATATGCAATGTAAAAATATGTAGCGCTCCAGAGAGGTTAAGGTAGGAGAGAATAAGACAGCAAACTAAGATGTACCTGTGTAATAAACAACCTCATCCCAGCCGTCATGCTGCCAGACCAAGTTCCTGGTGTTTTCTCTGGACTGAAGGTCTTTGTAAGCTGAAAGATGAGGAATAGAAGATAATGTATATAATACATAATGTACATTTCCTGAAAAGTAACACAAACACTTGGTGGAAAAATATCTAGGGGACATCCATCCATCCATCCATCCATCCATCCATCCATCCATCTTCTCCCGCTTGCTAAGCTCTTGTATATTTATATAAAAAGACATTTTGCAATCATTTGTAATACGGTGATGTATTTGTAAATGTCTTTCAAATGCAAACTTGGTACCTAAACTCTGAAACATGCTCACCCCATAAGTGGTGAACTGTGTACAGCTTTCCAATCTGTGAGAAAAAGCCTCCCACCGCCTCTTGGTTCTGCTGGCGAAACTCAATGGCACGCGCCCTGCAGAGCACCAAAGAGTTATGATACATAAAAAAAACATTTACAACATTTAATTAAAGGTTTGTATTGATTTAACCACCAGCCTTAATTAGAAACCTGCTTTAAAGTTCAAAGGAATCTGACCTTCTCACTTATCCAAATCATTTATTTAGATCACAAAATCAAACCTCCATGTAACAACCTCTTTCAAAACCTTTTTTAAAGCATGTTTGTTTTATTATCTTAGCAGGCAAATTAATATCAAATGATATCCGATACGTACATATATTATAAACAGTGTACAAAGTTAAATTATGCTTGATATTTACACATTTTGTGAGATATATCTTGTCATGCTTAGGAGTCATGCATAGATTGTCTACCCAAAAAGTACCGTTGACTGATATTCATCTGCTACAATCTGTGAAACCAATAAAATAGTAGTGAGGAACTTTTTTAATGGTAAATACTGTAATAATGGTAGTTCTGCAAACACAAAAACACTTGTGAAAAATCTTATGGGCTCTCAGACTAACTTTCTGAAAACAAATCCAATTTGATGACTTTCTTATGCGATATAAAAAAATGACCTACCAGTAATTTCCCCACTCGATCATCGTCCCGGGCTGAAATATGAATGTGAAGGGTGGAGTGGAAAAGAAGTTATTATATTTCACATATTTGTGCATAATGGGAGGAAGATGGTACATTCCCTTTGGAGTTACCCTGAGTTGGTACGATCGGAGCTCATAGATGTTGGGTCCTGGGCGGGGGACGGGCTCGTTCCAGAAACTGAACTCCAGCAGCAGCTGGTTCCTACGAGACAGCAGCATCTTCCCCCGCTCCTTCCGGTAGTCTGTAAACTCCTACAGCGACGACAAACAGCAAACACATCACTCTGTGAATCTGCCTCAGTCTACCAACAAAAACATCTTTGACAATATTAAACTATGGTCAAGGAGCAGCGGTAGAGTGACACGAAGTCAGCTACAGTACTAGTTGCAGAATATCAATTAAGATCAGAACATTGATGAGATTAAACAATAATATACCTAATGGATAAGGCAGGACCGGGTCCATTACCTGCACATACAAATGTAATATGTTTTAAAGATCATTCCACCTACAGTAAATTACAATCACACCACACAGCTGGAAAATGTCACATACTGTAAAGATGGTGAAACATATCGGTGGATGAATGATCTGTGGATATACTTTTGGGGGTGCCACCTGCCATTAAACTAATCCGAGCACCCGTTACCTTATTCTGCCTGAGTTTGCTCATGACTTCAGTGAGAGCCGGGTATCCTCCCCGATATCTCCACAGGTGAACTAGAATAGAGAAGCAGAAGAGCCAAAATAAAAATAATGCAGCTCTCTTTGAAAAATATATTATTTTACATTAACAACTGTAGATTCCTTATTTATCTCTTTAGACAACCTGTGATCAGTTTCTCTGAGCCCCAGGGTGCTTAACTTTCTTCTTCTTAACATGACTTCAAAAGCACAGAAATATTTAATTTAACCTTAAAAAAAAAAAAAAAAAACGTAACAAAGCTGGAATCGTTTTGATTGTTAAAGGACTTTTCATACAATTCATAATTTGATGATTGGTTCATCAACTGATACTTTGAACACTACTTTATGGTCTGTGATTTGTAATGTATGTTTTCTGTTTTGAAAAGGAAATGTGTAACTTTCATCCACAAAAGGGGTTTATTACTTGCACAAGTGTAAAGTACTAATAGAAATGCAGCTTGATGCTCTTACCAGCCTGATCCTGTTCTCCGTACCACGTGTTCCAGGTGCCCACCAGCTCACAGGGGTATTCAGGGTCAGCATGAATGGCAGGCAAGATTTCCGCACTAAAGTTAAACACAACACACACATAAATGAGCGAAGACCCGTACTGTGTCAGCCGCGTGACAAGACATCTGATTGAAGGTAATTAAGTGACGAAGGCTTCTTACCAAAGTTCGTTGTAATCATCAAGGCACTCAGGCTTGACATTGTGAACTGCAAGGAAACAACAAAACATGAGTCAATAATACAGACTCCAAGCATACTATAAGATTGTTCTACCAAAAAAAAAAGTAATCCATCTTTGAAAATGGTAAACTTGCAGTCAGGGTAATATTTTGCAATGTACCGCTATTCCAATCACAAACAATACATACATTGTATTTTGTACAGATTGTTGTCTTCCTTCTTGGCGAGCAGATGTGAGTGAGCGTCTTTTCGAGGGTCGACCTTTCGGACAAACAGAGACTTGATCCAGCTGTCTTCACCAAAACCTGAGAGGCTCCTGAGGTGAGAAAAAAACAGAACACAAACGTTTGTACTCTACTGTCGTTTTTAAAGTCACTGACACATCTAATGGTTTGGCTCTTCGGTACACTGCTCTGCTCACATCTCAGGTGGAGATTGCTTTCAGATCCTCCTTTTCTCAATAAAATAACAACTGCCTAATACCTGTCAAATGTTTTAAGTTTAAAAATACATGAAATGTTTTCTATTCCAGGGTCGTTTACTGTCTTTTATTTAGTAGGTGTTTAATGTACGCTTTATTCTTTTGTTGATGATTAATCTTTTTTGTAGGTTTGTATTCTGCTGTTCAGAGCCATATTTATATATCAGCAGATCAGGGTTGCAAATAACGAATATTAGGTTAAACATGTGAATCAGCGTTTTAGAAGCCCAAGATGATGTACTCAAATTTGGTTTAATTGTTAGTCAATTATGACGTAAAATAAGAACTTTGCACAAATATATTTAGACTCTTTCATTATGAAGTAACTCCAACTCTAAGGCCAACAACAGAGAAGGCTCAACACAGACTCATGCACAGCTGTCCCACATTAGGATATCGTTTTTGGATATTAAACTACATTTTAAAGTGCCAACAAGACCTCTATACAATAGTTACCTACAGTTGTTTATAAAAAAAACACTCCTTTGACAGTTTGCCAGCTGACGAAAAAACTGTTACCTTACACAGTGCATTAAAAGCAGATTTAGATAACATTGCATCGCAGTTTCAGATGTAAACGTTGCACACAGCTTGACCTTATCTTCAGTATATGGTTAGGACACACTACACAACTGCTGCAGCATGAAACTGGGCCACACACTTATCAACACAAGTTGTGCTGTGCAGAGATTAATTTATTGTGACCTTGAAGTTTTGGACTGACACAAACAGAAAGTTGTGATTTTTCTGCAAATGATAACTATAACTCAACACACACAATTATGAAGTGTGCCATAATAGGTGCGTGCACAAGTTGCTTTACAACTTAATGGCAGGGTAATAATTAGACCAAAGTTAGCAACTTTAGAGCTAGAGCTAATGCTAGCTACGTTACACGGAGATCTAAACGTAAGCAACGTCCATACGTTAGCTTAGCAACCTAGCCTACCGAACTTTTGTCATTTGGGTGAAACTTTACGAAAGATAAACGCAATACAAGAAGCATGTATGCATTTGCATTGGTGCAGAACAGTTGCAAAAGTCTAACCTTACGAGAACCGTGACCTGCCCGTTTGTATGTAGCCCATTTTTCGTCTGTTTGAGGCCTTTGCCCACTCTTTGAAGGACTCGAGCCGCCATGTTGCCTCTGAGAGCTGCTGTCAGTTGGAGGTTGACTCTGTAGACAGGACTGTTCCCAGAGGAGCTGACGTTACCACATTAACAGCGAATTAACTTTGTATATCTGATTTACGGTGTGATGTTAGTTTAATAACCAAGAGGAATGAAGATAGAGTTAAAGAAGTGGCTATTATTACAGCAGTTGATCAAAGTCATGAATTCGATTTTCAATCCAGCTCTACATTAACGTAAATGTGCTGTTTTTCAAGTTTCTATGCATTACAACATACCTGACTAAAAAATAAACTATGTTGCTTTTTTATAGTTTAATTCTACTTCTAAATATAACTTTTTTTTCAAAAAATAAAAGCTTTACCCACATTTTAGAACATTTTCATTCATTGCTGTATCATACTAAATACATGCCAATTTCAAAGTAAATGTATGAAAAGAGCATCTTGTGTTTTACAAAAGACTTACAGAATACATGATTATAATAGTAATGGCACGTCAATAATCAACGAAAATAATTTGAACACTTGTTGTATACACAATTTTGACAGATATGAACACCATGCATTCTCATTGTTGTTTTATTGTTAACTCCTCAGAAATGTTTTTTTAATTAAACTCCGGTAACAAAGAAAATGCATTTTCCACATGAATTGAGATATTTATATTGATGACTGGTTTATACATTTATATTTACAATGGACACCTGAAACATAATTGTAATTGCAGAGGGACATTTAAACTAACATTACTTCATAAATATAAGGCAGTTTTTCATCATGAAGTAGGATTTTGTGCAGGAGGGGAATCAGCTCCACTGGGGGCGGTAGAGATGTTCAGCTCCTGCAGTTTTTCTGATAACGTCTGGTCCTCTCCCAGGATAAGTGGCAGGTCAGTCGGAGGCTCAACAAACTGTGTTCCTTCAACGCTCATTCCTGTCAGTGGGTCAACTACCCGACCAACTTTGTACACTATCTCAGCAAGTTCATGCTTCACATGTTTGGACCTGGCCTCTGGCAGAGCCTTGAGAAGAACGATGTCTCCCTCAGTGCACTGTCGCAAAGCATCATGGGCAAAGTATGTTTTCCTCTTGTTGTAGTACTATGGAGAAGAACAAAACCATATAAATACACAATCAATGTACAGTACAGTAATCAATTACCATTCTTAAAGTAGGTAAAGTGGTTATACACAATAGGGATTCATCTTCATCAAATAACAGCCCAACAGCTAATTGCTGTTAATCAGACAAAAAAATACTAAATGTATTCCATTTAAATGTGAAACAAAAATGAGCAAGACTGCCCCCTTGTTGTCGTTAAATTGGTTGTTTTGGTTCTTAGTGACAAAGATTTTTTAAATTATTGTAAATGCTTTTGTTATCCAAGAAACTACTAAACCCATTTTTAGTTAACAAGATTTAAAAGTGGTGTAATTGCATGCTTATTTCTGGAGAAACTAAATAAATAGTCAACAAAGACAATATGACAAGAACAAAATAGCCGGCAGACATCATAGCAAAATGACCACATTAACATATTTTTCGTAATTCCTCCCTGAATTTAAAAGTAGACTGTGTAACATCGTGCCACCCATTCTTCAAAAATACATAAGCAATGAATGAATGTTGTTAAAAGGTTCACCTTCAGCAGGTAAGGGTCCAGCACCAGCCTTGTGACCCTCACTTTGGCAGTTTTGTACATCTTTGTCCCTATTACTCTGCCAATGATCCATTTGGCATGGACTGATGCATGCTTCACCGACATACTGAAAATCTGGGTCCAACCCTGTAGTACAGGAGAGACGATGAGAAGTTAAAAACAGGCATTATCTGAAACATGATGATCAGATGAAGGTTCAGTACCTCTTGTTTAAACTAAATGTCGGGATACACAAGAATAATAAAATATCCTAAGTCAATAAAATTAAAAATATAAGTCAAGAAATGTAAAAAATCTGATATTGTTGTATCAATAACAGTTTTTTTCTGAATTAGGAAATGTATTTAAAAGCTGTTAGTAATTATGGAAGTGTACATATTATAATAACGAACCTCTATTGCGTTTATATGTATTGCAGTATTAATCAATCAGCACTGCATAGCAGCTCGGTCCAGTTTGTAAAACATCAACATCAACAAAAACAGTTTGTATTAATAATATCATAACTTTACTATTGTGTCAACGTCAGATTACAGGAGGCTACATGGTTAGCCCTGCTGCAGCTAACGTTAGCTTTCACTTTACCACCGCATTAATTCTAGTGCAGGAATTTAAAATGACACCCACTTTATTTGAAAATAACAAAGAAATACAATGAAAATATATTGTAAAAAATCAACTCACCGAAACGACTTAAAAGGAATAAATTCAGAAGGTCAAAAATGCTCCAGAGAGGATCCTACATGCTGCTCAGGTCGGCTTGTTTTGATGACGTAAACTACGGCTGGCAACAAGGGACAATCCGCGCGATGTTTACATGCACAAATTAAAAAGATAATTACATTTTAATAACATGAGATTAAATGTATAAAGTATACTGTCAACTAATGTTGATATTATGGATTATATGGACGCTGTTAAAATGAATTTTCCATCAAAGCAAGACATTTTAAATGACTGATTAATGAAGTTTTCACTTTGGCCACCAGATGGTAGCAGACATCACTTCCCAAACAAAAGCCTAAAGAAGATAAATATATTAATTATTTTTGATTGGCTCAACCAGAAGTGCAGATGAGACTTGAGGGGCTTTGAGAACATTTCATCCACCCCAAAGGAAAAAGAAAATCAGTATCAATAATATGTCAACATCCACAATCATTATGGTGCAAAGAAAACTAAAGCATGTATGACACAAATAAATTGGTATTATGAAAGCTGAAGGTGACCCTGGAGTGCACAAATTCTTCCCTTCAGGTTATCTCAAGATCACTTGGAACTCTCCTCACTCTTGGGAAATCTAATTTGCTTTCTTAAAATATCATTCAGGTTTCTTGTTATGCCAAGATCACTATCGTGAGCATGCATATGGATGCTTTGGACAACGCCAATTTTTTAAGGATATCCATCAAAGTTGATGATGACTTTTCTGTCAATTGACTCCAAATAATATAATAATCTTGTTAACTTGTAAATAAATACCCTTAGTTTTGTTAACAAATAATCATGAGAAAAAACAACCTTTGATTTTGATATCAGGATGGATGGAAAAGATGAATCCTTAAAAAAATCAGTATGATGGAACATTAATAATCCTCTAATAATTATTTTGGCTTTTATTTGTGATGCTTTTATACCAGACTTCTGTTCAAGGACAACAACATAACCATTACACTACCCAGCCGTTTGCCAATGGTTCTTTAATGGATCTTCACTAAAGCAGGTATAAGTGGCTGAAAAGAGGGAGAGCTTAACATTGATGCTTTCAAACCACAAAGTTAACAGTGTTGAACATGAGTAAGAATTGGCAGTGGCTTAGAGCTAACCACAGGCAGAGCGATCTGGTCCTAATCAGAGACATGTTGTAGTAAAGCGCAGGTCTGGGTCTCTGTTTCCCATTTAAGGCAGTGCAGCATTGGTATACCTCTGCCAGAATTACACACTGAGAACACTGAGACAATTTACATTTCCCCCACTGTTTTCATAGTGTTCCCTGTTAAACAAACGTGTTGTCTCATATGACGTAAGGCTAAACTGATATTGGGGAGCGTTCCACATTGCCACCACCAAAAAACATGTATTTAGAGGAATATAAAATAGCGAGTGTGTTATATTTAACTTTTAATATTTAAAAAAGTACCAGAGCTGCTTAGGTCTTATCAAATATGCGGGTAGGTGTATATCACATGGTATCAATTGCCATATTGCAATATTTTCCCAAAGATAATCACATACATACCTAATGCAGTCTATGTTTTTTGATATGAGAAATGATATGGTCTAAATCGTGTGAAACCATGGCTGCCGTGACATAACACAGAGGCCCGATATCACATAGACCGTGTGATTACACATGTATGTTTTCTATGATAACACACTGACCCTTTAATCAGCCATTTCTACATGTTCATGCTTGATTAACATGCAAGAATAATGTTGGCCCACATCCCCCTGTGTCAATTATTAGTCTCCAGATATGACATACACAGTATATCAATAGATTACACTGTTCAACCAGAGTGTTAGTGTTTCACTTTGAATAAATCTATTGTTGAATTTAATTCAGCCCTTAGGACCTGAGCATGGGGTCGTTTTAAAGCTGCGAAGAATTGAGGGATTGTATTGAGGAAATACTCGGAGAATGTGGTTATGAGAGAATGTTTTCTTGTTTTTCAAAGTTTAAACGAAGGTCACAATATCCCACAGAAAGAAGCTGGGACTGTTTTGCTTAAACGTATCTCCTTAAACAGCAGTTCTACATAGGCTGTATACTCCCACCAAACTCTACCAATGAAATGCTTTATAAATTGCTATGGTTAGGCCATGCTTTGGATTAAGTTTACAATGTGTACTTCAACCCCATCTGAAGTTTTGAGTCTGAACCAAAACACAATAACTGAAGGCAGTATGAATCAAATCGTCTCCATGAAGGAATTCATGATGTTACTCTTCTTTGTGCACACAAGAAGCGTGATGTAGTGGAAGAAAAAAAAATAGGCAGCTAGGAAATAGAAGTTGGAACCTGTCCTACTGTCACACCTTTGCGAACCTTGCAAATGGATGTTTTACCTTAAATAAAGGTTATTGTTGCACGACTCGGAAATTGGGTTTCATAAGCTTTTGGACTTTAGGCACTTTCTTTTTGTTCTGAGACCTTTAGTGTTGGCTTAGCAGCTGCAGAATGTAAGACTTGCATACAGCCTGAAAGGAAAGCCTACCTGGTAGGCAACTAAGGAGAAAAAAATCCCCTCAACTTGGCCAACATTCAGAAAAGCTTGATTGTAAATCAGGATAATCACACACATTTAAATCTAAGAAGAGTCTTAAGATCCTAAATGGAGTGATAAGGGTGCATATACAACCTGGGACGGATCTAGATATGATGCAGTGTATTCCTTACCGCGTGTGCAGTCTGTGAAAACGATGAGGTCACGCAGTCTTTGCTTCATCCAGCTTCCAGCATTAAGGGTGAAAAGGTGAAAGCGAGATAGCCCGATGATGGCAGAAAAAAGCGAGGAAGGGCGAGGCATGGTGGGCAGGAAAAAGCTCAGTAACGCTAACATTTGTGGGTAATGTGAAAGTGCGGAGAGTCAGAGATTGGCTGACTAATGTGTTTGTTTTTACGGTGGATGGACTACAGGGTTAATGTAAGTATTCCCCGTTTGGGCTGCAGCCAAAAATGTACACGGAGCTGGTGATGATTAGACAGAGGTGGTTATCCCGGAGGCCCTGTTTGTCTCCCGCTATCTGTGCACCTTCTCCCATCCTTTGTTCTCCTCATTACTGTTTGAGTGTTGGTTTAACCCCCGTTACTGAGGATTTGTCTTTAAACAACAAGCAGCGGCACGTGGCAGATAGTCATGAGCAGAGTTCACAAAGCACCATCGCTAAAAAAAAACATGTTTGTTCGGCTTTGTATTGTTTTGTGATAAGATTAGATCATTTTGTTCGGTGCCCCTTACGCTTTCTACAGTATAGAGCAAATATTTACTTAAATGTTTAACAAAATATTATCAAAGTTAGATGAGAAAAATGTGGTGTTTAGAATGAAATATATGAAAAACAGAGCGTAAGATGCTAAAAAAAACAAGATAGAGGTATTTGAGCAATGAGGTGAACATGTGACTACCCCACTTGAAAAATAAATCCAACACATATTGATTAACTTAACTCACACATGATGCACACTTACCCAAATACCATCAGGTGTTGTACAGGGATAGTATTAGTGGAAATCACAATTAGTTTACTGCACCAATGGGTTGTTGTGATAAGTTGCCAGTATTTATCACTACAATAGCTGTGATATTAAACAAATTAATATCACAGGATTTTATGTTAAAAAGGCATATGATCATTTTGTGTTTGCAAATCCTCCTCCATAGGCCCTTTGGTGCAAGTCATCCCATCCTTCTCCCTGTCATCCTGCATCTCTCTTTCCTAAAAAGAGCATTAAAAACCACAAAAAACGTTGCTGGAAACAAGTTCTACATTTTTCATGTATTTTAATTCCTGACACAACTACAGTAAGCACAATCCATATCCCCACTGTTAGGTCACCACATCCAGTATGGACATAAGTCATCTTAAAATCAACTTATGTATTTAAGGACTTAACATTTAGCAATTTCACATGTATGATGATGACTCCTATACCTCAGCTAGTATTTGTCAGAGTTGAGAGCGTTTTAACTGAGCTACACTCTTTGACAGCGTGACACTGTCACAACACCCAACATCCTGTCTTTTCTTTGGCCTTCACACCACATTGCCATCATACAGAGCATTACAAAGTGCTGTTGTAGTGTGTCCTCACTCTCCTGCCTCTTAAAACACTTGTTGCCACGGCTGATGACGATAAATAAAAGAAAACTGTTTATTTCATATTTCGCACGCGAGTGAACGTGAGTTGAATGTGTCCCCATGGTGTTTATGCTGCTGTGTACAGTCCTCTGTCTGTACCATGATGGACGTGAAGCTATTACATCAACATGCTGCTCTGGGTCCTCAGGGAGGGGTGCATAAATCACACCAAATAGTGTACAGCTTTTCTAGATCATTGGCAGAGTAAAGATTCATGTTCTCTGTCTTTTGCATTCTCTACTATCAGAAGAGAGGCTGTGACACAGCATGCCTGTTTAGTTTGAAGAAACGCTGTGACATCTCAATGTAGTTGACATTTTAATATCTTGTGTTGAATCATTGTAGATTGTTCCGTATTCGGTGTTGTCATCACACATTAACTTACATCATCTCTTTCAGAGTGTAGGTGTAATGTGAAGGTTTCAGTCTGCACATAAACTGGTGCATACAGTTGTCCAATGAACGTAATTGAACAATAATATCTCTCAAAATATTTTCATTCCTATTAAATGTGTAATTTTCCTGTCTCTCCCTTCATATTTCCTGTCTATATTTACCACGTTAACTTAAAAAAAAAAAGTAAAGTACAAGTAACTCAATGATGCACTAGAGTACTGATAAAAGGCATTAAACAAAATATATTATAATGTACAGTACTGGTGGAAAGAAACATGCAGAAACAGGGTGGGGTTTCAGTTTCAGTATTCGGGCCATCTTGGGGTCTTCTGGGTTTATGAGGATGCTGACCGTGTAATGAAAGAGCCCCATTTCTAATTTGTTTGTTGACCTTTGTTGAATCCTTCCTCTCTCGCCTCATATCCTGTAATCTCTCTGCTGTCATCTTTAAAACAATGTAAAACATAGTTTATTATGCTATTATATTATTCTTGTGTTTGCAGCTTTAGCTAAAATGTATTTGGATAACAGCATGACAAGTTTAGAAAAGTAGCAAAAAGCATGTTACAGTTAGTTGGCAGTGGTGACAAATTGGGGTTGAGCCGGTTGAGCAGAAGGTGTGACAGCGACGCCGCTGAGTCATGTCACCCTGCATGTAGAGGACACCAGATTCATGTTCAGTGCCATATAATCTTCCACGAACAGACATTAAACATTTAAGTAGGTCAAAGGTGACAATATGGTATCACTTTGACTAATATGCTGTAAATTAAACATCCAAGTCGGGGGGGATTCAGAGATACTCCCCGGGCAGTGACATCATCTCTTCCTGTCTCCGCTGCCACCCCCCTGACCCCGTACAGTACAGTGCGTGTTGTAAGCCAATACTCTCTCTAAATGGAGTCAAACATTCATAATAGGATTTATAGGTGAAATCTGTTTCAGTACCTGTTGCCGAAACGGTGTCATACTTCAGAGGAGGGCAGATCGTGTGAAGCAGGCATGTTACTGTTAATCCCTCTTAAGTAAGGTGTTGAGCAAGCAATGAGGTTCATATTAACAATCAGGAACTCATAAACCCTTGAAGTTGAATATCCCATCAATGTAGGCTCTTATAAAACCGTCTGATCGTGACCAATGGCTTCAATCAACCACTCTCAGATTCAGTGTCGGACAATTGTTTTAATTGAGGCTTAATCAAAGTTAAACTTCATAAGACCCAGGTCTTTATCAAGTGTCAGTGTTTGAGGCGCTATACACGTAGTATATATACCAAATGTGGAAAACTCACCATATTTAAGTCTGGAAAACGTAAATCTGTGATTTAGCATCAAGTATTTGTTAAAAAAACAAAAAAATATGTAGAGGTTTATTTAAATGAATGTGCTTTTGTCACCTTTAGCGCTGGATCACAAACGTTAGATTATGTTGTATTGTTACAATTGGAGGGGGAAAATCCAGCTTCAGTCATTTTGTTAAATGTAAGCAATAGTAATACATACAAAGTGGCGTTTGTTCTTAAAAATGCAACAATCTGAAAAATACTAGAGGCTCACAATCATGATGGTTTTGCCACATCTAGAAGAATGTATCTTTCTTTTTGTAGCGAGGAGTGCTTCATTCTGTGCACAATGTTCTAAAACAGGAAAGTTCTTCTTTAGACAAATTATAGTTGGACCCGAAATGTAATTCCTGCTGGCAAAAAGTGAAACAACAAATGGTGAATAGCACTGCCATATTGGGTAAGAGTATGCAACAATAAAGCAATAAATCAACTGCGGTTTATAATAGAAACAGTTTTTCAGTTCTAAAGGTGCAGGTTGTTGCTTTAATTAAGATGTCAAAAATTGTGTGGTATGGGCCTCCATTGTAACAGCTATGAATCCAATAAAAACTCAACTTGATTTTCCATGAAAGAGTTACCTAAACACGTTTCAGTCACCTTTCACGTCCACTAGGATTGATACTTTTTATGTGATGGTCACTTTAAGAGTCACTGGGAATCCCAACCCCGTCCATGTGAACCCCTATCACACACCAACAGAGGGGAAACATGATTGAATTAAACCGCAGTGGAGGTACATTGTTCGGACATTTCTCACAGTGCAGTGAGGTAATGGTTTTGGCTCCAGTCTATTGGGACCTCCGCAGATAATTAAGCTCTGTCTCTGAACACATGATGAGAAGACAACTACGAGTATCCCCTGGCTCTTCTCTTCTACAACCTCTAGCCGGAAAATAAATAAATATATGGAGTACATTTAAAGAGGCAGTCTATTAGACCCGAATGAGCAATGACTTAAAGTTAACATGTTTTAATGAAGTGCCAACAGCTGTTTCCTATGGAGATGTGCAGAACATTTCCATCCTGTGAGATCTACAAATCAAAAGATACAATGTCCAGGTTGAACTGTACTTATGGATGGGATAATTTGCATCGAGGGGGTAAAAAGGAATACCGACTGAGAAAGAAATCATCAGTTCTACTGCGAACCAACAGCTGGAACTGGGGCCATAGTAACTTAAAATGACAGCACTGATCAAAGTTTTGCTTTTTAAATATTCAAAACATATAACATTCTGTTTTCTGATGGAGAAATGTTTGTTGTCCACAGCTGAAGTTACATTTCCAGGACTTCTTTCAGCAGATTGATATGGAAGTACATCTGACTTAGCAACGGTTTGTTAACAACATATGGGATGTCTAGAATCAGAATCGAGCATTCAACTAAGGCATATAATAAACTATACTATACAGTTCTCTACTGTACTATAATATACTTATAGTACTTATACTACATACCGTACTTATTTCCCAATAACTGGTGATATTCCAAGCACTGCTGTTGATCACTGTTAGCTGTTTCTTTTCACAGTATTATAGGCAAGTTTTATGTTCCCTCTAATTAGTTGGATTATTTAAATATTATAAACACCTGTCAGTATAAAACAATACAATTTAGCAGCACTAAACTCTCAGCCTTTAAAATGATCATAACGTTGAATCACCTCTCTAAAACAAACACTTAAACTGAACTTTTAGAAGATAAGATTTATTGCAATGCCAATAACTGTTTCCAGTATAAAGGAACATCGAACTCAAACAGGATTATAATTGAGGTTGGGGAATGAATTGTAAGTATATGCAACTCTCCAAAGTGTGAATTAAAGCATTAGAGATCATGTTTGACTCTAACAAAGGGAAAAGGTGTCTCTAGGAAACCAAACGATATAAGCAATAAGGACAAAGTATCTCCATGGCCACCGTTGCCCACCAGAATTCCCCCCAAAACAACTTCCCCGAGTAAACGTGCAACACCGTACATCAAACTCAAGTTTCAAGCCAGTGAAAGATGTCTATGATTAATGGCACAGTCAAGCAGCATATCTATAAAAAGATGACGGTAACTTCATTACTTGTAATTTCTCTCCTGCCTCTAAGAAACACTCTCAGCACTGCTCATAGTTTTAGCATTTAGGTCACAGTTTCAGCTGCCAAAATGTCTCAACTCAATATTTATATTGTGGCTGCCTGATTGTGTCTGATTCTATGTATGGTCAGGAGCGAGGACGCAGTGCAGGTATGCGCCACAAGCAGAGCTCATAAATTGTGCTGCCAGAATCCTGAGTGGCAGCTCGGTCCAAGTGTCTCACATCTTTCTCCCCACATCTCACCCGCTTTCTCTCTGCGGAGTGATTACGTTCTCCTGTTGCGTTTTGGATGTGATTCAAATATCAGACACTTTACAGTCATGGCTGTGGCATGCACTGGCAACACACACACACACACACACACACACACACACACACACACACACACACACACACACACACACACACACACACACACACACACACACACACACACACACACACACACACACACACACACACACACACACACACACACACACACACACACACACACACACACACACACACACACACACACACACACACACACACACACACACACACATGTGCAGAAGAAAAGCGAGTTTCATGTTTATGTTTTCCATCTCGTGTAGTCCAAGGCTCAGACTATCAGACTGGGAAGAGATAATTGTAATTGCTGCATTAGGTCATCTGTCAAGCTATGAATGTGCATTGAGCATGAATATAACATAGTTTTTAATAACGTTATTAGATACATGCCTTCGCTCACTGGCCCTCTGTGTAGAAGTCAAACTTTATCAACTCACCTCGATAGCATAATCATCTTTCTTTACTTCTGTCATGATCACTAGATCACTTGATTCCTCTAATAGTATTTTCGTGAAGCCAATTTTTTTTTTTTCAATGTTTCTTCTCACTTTTTTAAACAGATGCTATAGTAACCTAACAATGAGGAGAAAACACACCCCTCTCTTTCTGCATAGTGACTACAATGAATGTGTTTGGAGTGGTGTAGTCATTGCACAGGTCAGTGCTGCTTTGTTCTCTCTGTCACACACCATCTTTTCACCGTAATGCTGTCTGGCTCCAACGCATGGATGCTAATGTTATGAGGCCTTTAAGAGGGGCATCCCCTCCGAAAAAACCAAAGAGTTAGAGCGTAGACTTTTAAAAATCCATTTGACTCAATTGTATTGTAATTCAGTTACTCTATTTGGCCTTTATGTAAAGTTATACTTATCTATTTCCCTCGATTTACTAAATCTACTTACTGTTGCCTGAATTGTGTGAGCAAAAATAAAAACCCTGCAAAACCTCATTGTATATACCAAGAGAAATGGTTTTGAGACATAACACATGTCAAACATGGACAAGCTGCTTCAAAAAAAGAGCAACAGCAGTCAAGAGACAGACTTGAGGATACAGGTAATGAGGTAAAACACTCCGTCACAGGACAGTTACTCAAAACCACAAGAGAGAATAACAACATCTGATAATGAGACACAGTTTTACCTAACAGTATAGCTCTTTTTTATTATTAATTGTACTTCTGACTGACTGATACTGTAATGGGCAGAAACATTTGAGCGATGAATAAGTAAGCTGGTCTATGGATTTTCTTTCATGCCTAAAACCTAAACCCAAATTCTGATAAAACCAAAGAAAATCCACAATATATTCTGCCAACTGTAAGGGATTTAAATTACTACACACAATTAAACATACAAGAAAATAGAGAGGGCAGCTTTTTGTTTATACTATGCTGAAAAAACTGAATTCACTACCAAGAGCAGTAAGAGATCAGCTGCAGCTGAAACCTACTCATTTCATTTGGCCTATAATTAAAGGTGGGGTAGGTAAGTTTGAGAAACCGGCTCGAGATACACTTTTTATTATATTCCATGGAATGCTCTCAACATCCCGATAGCAATGAATATCTTTAGTGCTTTGACAACAAATCCATAAAAAATGTCATCTGTGGAAGCCATACAGTAGTACTGTAAAAAGCACGACCAATCATCTGAGCCGGCCCGGCTAAAGTAACTGGATGGCCTACCTGCCTGTCAGCCTTCCATCTGTGCACAAACTTATCTCGTGCCCTCATTGGTCATGTGCGCGTTCGTGTGTGTTGGAGGAGGGGCTCTGTAAGGAAGTGACAGATTTGTTCCGGCTGTGTATTTTCAAATTCTAGCGCACTCGAGCCAGTTTCTCCAAAATGACCTACCCCACCTTTAATGTCTTTCGCTTTTTAAATTTGCCTTATTCTCTCATTTTAATATTTGTAATGATCTGTGTTTATTCTTACTTTCATGGATATACTGTCTGTCTTTTGTCTCACTTACTGTCTTTTTATTACATTCTATTGTCTGGTTTAGAATAAGCTGTACACATTTGAATAATTAGGCCTCTAATTTGCATCCATACTCAACCTACTTATACAAGAAAGCATGCATTCATTTTCCCAGAGCCCTTTTTTTTATAGCGTGCACTCATTGCCTTTGTGCGAACACATTTCAGCTGCTTCTTATCTGTTGAAATGGCTGGAGGGATGACTGGAGCAGCGGGGGTCCTGCTCCACATTCCCCCACAGCTACGGGCCATTCATTTGTTATCAAGAGTTTCTCATTGCAGTCATCATGGACTCGGTTTCAAAGGGTTCGTTAAAACAATCCTGTCAAAAGTCAAGTCTAATTGTAACCCTCTCACAGTAGTTAAGAAAACAATAAAACAGAAATCGAAACAGCTTTCCGTGCCAACTAAAATGTTTCAACCTTTGTGCTTAAATGATGCATAATGAGTAATGTGAGTAATGTGTTCAATCTGGACTCTGTGGACACGATATGGTGAGAGACTGTTCAACTGTTTAATGTCCTGAGTGACGGACCCTCTGGCCCTGCCACCTGTCCACTGCAGCGGTGGCATTTAGACGGCATTAATCATTACGATAAGAAGCTGACACATGCGGGCCACTTGGTTAATGTACGAGTCCACAGAGTCAGCAGTTACTGAGCAGGCCTGCTGACAAAGGGAGTATAAAGTACCACAGTGTAAAATGCAGCACGTCTCGCAGTGGAGCTGCAGAATACATTTATCAAAAATAAAAGTCCCCCTCCCTATTTAAATGATCTGTTCTTGTGCTCATTTGTACTGAACATTGCAAAAACATGAATAATCTTACATTTAATCAAACTTTTAATTTACATGCAACTCACGGGCTGCTGTTTGGTGTTTGTTCTGTTTTAATGTACAGTATATATTGCGTATAGTGTACATTCTTCCTTATGTCCTTTTTTTTTTATCAATCATCAGTTTTGAGATGTTTTGCTGATGATCTGATGAATTGTTTGACTACTGCAAGTGTATTTATATTGTCCTGTACATTCCTGAATGTTTGGCATATTGTGGGCATGACAAGAAAATAAATATACAGAATCTATCAATCAGTCTGAGGTCTGGGCTAAGGCAGTGACATACAAAGGTCTGGATATTTACTGTACATGCTAAGAATAAAGAAGTGATTTCCCTTCTGATTGTGTGTTAGTTACATGCTGTAAATCACAATGTGTAGTACTCCTCTGGGATCAAACTTATGTGTGTGCTTTAATGAACCTTTCAGTCATTATTAAATTATGTAGTTAAAGACTTCATTTTGTGACTGTATATATTGTGCATCATGATAGACTATGGATTGATGGCATATATGAGGTATTATTTATAATCCTATGACTGCTGTTCTCATAACCTCAGTGCTGTGTAATGTTACAGACATGTATACCTTGTGTTATATAAAGCAAAAAGGCCTGTTAACCTGACATCTGGTGGTCTCATATTACTTTTTATTATTGCTAGAGGCTGCAGCCAAAGATGAAAGAGTATTATTAAAAAGACCCTGCATATTAATTGAAGAAAGTTGTACTTTGCCTTTAAATAAATAAATAAAAAGGTAAGTGCAGTTTTAATATGACTTTAGAAACTGTTACTATTAAACACTTAAATCCGTTATCGCAGGTTTGTTTTTAAAAATGTTTAATCATTCTCTCACTGCTCGTATATTTTATGTCAATGTTGCATTACTCTGCTTTTAGTCAAGCAGAAGGTCATTCTTCACGCTGGATGTGAAGAGGGCTTACAGTGGGCTCTTCATCGGATTAGCCCAAATCCATCTGTGTCGCTCTGCTCATGAAACAAACCTACTCCTGCTGACACATCATATTTTCATATCCCCTCTTTGATAAAGCACACTCACACCCACAGTTTATTTTCTTTGCACTCAAACCTGCACAAGTACCTTTAATTGAGTCAAAGCCCTCCAGTTGCAAACAAAACTGGACTTACATGTTATTTTTCTGAACAGTGTAGATGTCACTTGTCCTCTTGCAGCATGATGGATCTTTCTGACCTCTTATATGATATTTCACCTTCCATTGTGTTCAAGTGAAAACATGGAGAAAAAATAAATAAATGTATATGAGTCTCTTGAACAATTTTTTACACTCGATTTCACAGCGTGAGTAATACGTGGCTATCAAATGTCAGAGCCTGCCCCCTTATGCCTGTACAACGGTGAGTTGGAGGTCAATTTCCTGTAGCTGCTACAATTATGTTCTCACTGCTCACGAAGTGCCCCACAGTTCACTTGGAAAAGGACCAAGAGCTATGTGTTCAGGTGGTGTGGATACACATTGGCATGTTTAGCACCTGACTAAATGAACAGAGCCAAGAGAGAAAGTAGTATAATTTAAAACATGATAGGTGTGAACTCAGCCACACACACACTGACTTAACTCTGTCACACTCAAACAAAGCCATAGAAGTGCACTCATCCTCTTCTTCAAGTTGCCAGAACTCTGCAACTAATCATTGTAACCAATCACAGCGTCTGCACCAAACTCCATTAGACAACTGATGGATGTGAACTGCATCAGTGGAGGTCGCATCGAGTTTTCAGCGCACACATTAATATGGGTGTAAAATGTTATCTGAACATGCAGGAAGAGTGATGAGCCCGCTGTCTATCTGACCCCCTCTGATGATGTCAGCAGGAGAACGATGATTTCCGCGTCCAAATTGCCTCCATCTGCTTTTTTCGGCGCTGATGGTGTGGTGATGACAGGGATGGGCTCATCGGCGGGGTCTTTGGGGGGGTGATACTCACTAAACGGGGAGCTGACTGACCTCAGAGTGCATGATGGGGGATCCTGTTGCTGGGATGTTACATTTCAATCAGTTTGGACTTCGTGCCTGCTTTAGGATTGACCCATGCATGACTCTGGATGGATTACAGTCCTGGCACTGGCTCTACTCCTGCAATATAAACGTCTGCCACTGAATGTGGCGAAACAGGGAAAAGGGCAGGAGGTTACAAAAAGGAAAACCAAGAAAGGAACAAGGGAGAAGGTAAATCAATATGGGACAGGTTGAGCATGTGATGAAGGTCTCCAAAGATGATTTAGATTTTGATTACACGTAATGAGGCACATTAGGAAACTTTGACCGCAACACGTTTCTAAGAAAGATTAATGACTATGTTACATCTCTAATAACAAAGATCTAATATAACTATCTGAACATACAAGGTTTGGTTCTTAAGCCATCAATAAGACAGTCGTTTTGCACACTTTTTTAAAAGCTGAACTTTTATTCAAGATATTTTCTCAGAAGCTAAATTAAATTGGGAGCAGTCTTTTGTCTGATTCTTGTCTTAATTTAGATTGTTTTGACCCTGCACCTGTCTAGCTCTTTGGCTGTGCATACCCCAGAGTATCTTTTAAGAGGAATGGTCTCTTCAATTGTTATACGTTGAAGAAAAAAAATTGAATTAGGGAAAAACAACCATTAAAATACATGGTGGGAACATTTGTAGATGTTATTATCATTCCAATATCAGTGATTCTGTGTGTTTATTTGTATCTAATAAGAGAAGATGTTGTGAATCGCATAAGAATATAAAGATGGTCATAAAATGCTGATTTTAAATGTACAGTTTTTACAAAACAATAATTGAACGAGTGCCTCTGCATGTGCTGACATACATACAGTACATATGCACTAGGTAATGTTCTATGAATATTTAAAAAATGACATGTGTTTACATGTGTCACATCAGTGGGCGCCTGGCATGAGGTCTAGTGTTGACCTCATCCCTCCTCTTTCATCAGCGTGCCTGCAACACGAAACATCTGACAGTGAGAGTGACACACACACGCACGCACGCACGCACGCACGCACGCACGCACGCACGCACGCACGCACGCACGCACGCACGCACGCACGCACACACACACACACACACACACACACACACACACACACACACACACACACACACACACACACACACACACACACACACACACACACACACACACACACACACACACACACACACACACACACACACACACGTTTACTTATGCGAAGAAGCTTGTCAGGAAAGAAGATCATTTTCATGTCCTGGTATCTGACATCCTGTCCCTGACATCACAGAGAAAGTACCCTCTGATTGATGCTGAGTTCACAGCCTCGCTGCAGAGAATGTGTGACTGCGACATTCCTGCACAATCACTTTCTGAATCTCTCTCACACACAAGTGCTGCGACCTCTCAGGCCTCTCACTCTGCACTTCATGACATCCTAACCCAGCTTTTTCCTGTATCCCTCATGTCTTTCCCTTTTTTCTCTCTGTGCTGCACACTGATGGATAGTCCACGCTGTAGGCTACAGTGCTGCAGTGTTTATGTAAGGCACTGTTTTTTTGGTGTTGTTTCAAGCCTCCAGGGAAGAGAAGCCCCCCCCCCCCCCCCCCCCCTTCATGCTGAGGGTCGTTATGAGTCATGGGAAGGGGCCTGCGAGTAGTGCATAACTCATCTGGTGTCACACATTTTGTGATATAAAACGTATGCGATTATGTGCCTTTGTTCACATACACTATTGGTATATTCTCTTTTGTCTAAGTGAAAGTAAGAGGAAAACGCACTTTTGGAGATTGTAAGTGTTCCCATGCTAACATGATGTCATTCTACTGCAATTACTTAATCAAGCCACTTAAGCAAATGCTTACCGCCTTCAGTTGAAATGGTTTGCAACATGTGGGATCACTACTAACTGAGGCCTGTCCACAATTGCCTTTGCTGGGTTTTTCTCTGTGTTCTCCTAAATTCAGCCACTGCCAGTAACTCATTGTCAGTGGTTGTTGACCCATCTGTGTTTCTGGGCAGGATAAGGGCTCTAACATGCCTCCCATGATGCACATGGTAGCCTACAGCCTCAAGTATAAAAGGGAATACTGCATGCAGAGATTAATGCGATCACAACAAGATGCTATTTAGTGCTCAACAAGCATCTTGATAACTATTACAAGGACAAACTTCTCTCTTCTCCCACTGCTAGAAATGAAAGCACTCCTGTTAGCGAGTGTGTTTTCTAAAGAGTAAAGGACGCATGTCTCCATCAGTGTTATACAACTGTTGATTTATGTGAAATAAAGGATTTAAATACATCTAAAACAGGAAAGGAAAACTACATCAGGGTTAGGCTCCAACTATGCTTTGAAATAACTGTCCAATTAACAATGTACCTGTCGTGTTGGAAAGGTTTACTTCTGAAAAGTAATAGGTAACAGAGTACATTTTAAAACCATTTAAATCATTTCATCCCCGTAATGTAACTAATAACTTATTACATAACTTTTTCATTACTTGTCTAACAAATGTTTTAAACTGAGCAACACAGCTGAACATGCTATATAAGTGTGTATTATTTTAGAGTGTCCCTTGAAACCAGAGTTATAAACTACTGTCACAACAAAATGATAGTAGGTTATGAAGTAGTGGCTGTTTAGTAGGACCTTAGATGTGATTGGATCGCCTAAGGCAGATTCAGGGTCAATTCTGTATAAAACTGTAAGACTTTTATAAAACATAATAAATAAAAAGACTAAGATACACATTTGTTGATCCGCAGCATGGAAATGTGGTTATATGAACAATGTGCTTAGGTCTTAATTTTCATTTACAACAATTATGTTGAACCTGGTGAAACTGGCCTGCATGTCTAAACTCTTCTAAAGTCAGATCGACTCACTGGTGATAGGTCACTGTGACAAATATGCTGACTAATAATAACCTGAAGAAAGAAATGATTCCCATATGGACCCATCATGCACCTGACTACACCCACCTGTCCAGTGACAGATACATTATTTCCATGGTAACTTGTTTTTTAGAGGTGTGTGAATTGGGCCTGTAGACTTAATATTTGCAGATGTAATTATTTGGCACAGATCTGTTGTGAAAGTCGAGTCTAAGCAGACCTTTGGCCTGATATTCACCAGGGCTCCGGTCATTTTATCAAGTCAAACAAGTGCACGTCTGAGTTTGCACGTCTTTCTGTTTTCATGTCTGTCTGGGTCAAGCCTTTTCTGTCTCCCTCTCTTTCTCTGCCTTTACCTCCCCTTTCCTTTCTGCCGCTCGCTTACTCTTTCACCCAAAGGGGTAATTTACCAGTCAGCGCTGCAGTACACACATGCCCATATATAGGCAGCAGACGTTAGGTAAACGCTAGGTAGACGTTAGGTAAACTCAAAACAGGCATCAGTCAGTAAGCTACTTCATTTGTAACACTGTCATGCTTCTCTGAGCTGGCAGAGATGAGGACACACGGCACTGCAGGTTGTGTGTGAAGTGGACAGCAGGTGTACAAGAGAGACTGTGTGTGATCACTGTGAATCAAACTGTTTAAACATATATTACCAAACGTATGTCCATATAAAGAAAACACCCTAACGTTGTTTAGAGAATTGTTGGCAACACAGCCTGAATTTATGTGCCCATTTCTTTCTTTTTTCAGTGGTATTTATTTCTCTGGACAGTTGGCCAAATGCAGATAACATGAGTCATGTCTACATGTTTCCACTGTAATTAAAGTACAATAGAATTTGATAGGTGGAATAATAACAATAATGATCAATTTAAACATTTTTCTGAGACTTGGTACGAAAGTAAAACGCAGGAATGCAGGAATCAAATCTTCAGTTTTTGGTATATATGCGTTTTCTCACTATTCCTAACTGTCCTGACATTCTGAAAAGAAAAGGTTATATGGTGAAACCTGCAAAATGTTTTTGAGTGTCTCACTGTTTTCAACATTGTGTTTTCTATTATATGAACGGCTATCATTGCTTTTCTATGTGCTGCAAGACATTGCTGACTTTAAACAGCAATTCAACTAATCCTTGTATAATTAAACTTAGGATCAGGGGACCCACAAGCACCTCTTAGCATGCATTTGAAAGTATGTCGTAAAATACACAGTACTAATTAACTCCAATTTACAGTCTTACAGTCTCTATTCCATCAGACTTGTATGCCTTTAGAGTTTCCGACACATTAACGTCTGGACAACATGCAAATGTTTCTCTCTGAGTTAACATGCGCAGGTGTAAGTGTAATTATGTCCGCACGAAGGATACAACTGTAGTGGAAAGTAGTTCTCAGAGTGAATAAACAGGCTGGATTTTCGCACTGAACAAACTAACTCTGCAACTTGTTGCTTCCTCCGACTACTTCCACTGTTCGAAGCTCTTTAACAGTCGGTCTGTGCGATCGCGATCACTTCCCTTGCACGGAGCCTTGGCTTCACACCTGTATCAATGACCGTGAAAAATGTGCAGTATATGGCTCTAGGCATATAGTTTTCATTTTTCCCTCCATTCTTCAATCTTCTCGCTCCATTATTATTTCACTGCATAACTATGTGATTGCATCAAAGCTGAACAAAAGCATACAGGGTCTGAAAACAGAGCAATAAAACTACAGTTTAAGACCAATTATGGGTGCTCAGGTAGCTCTGCCTCTCTCTTTCTTTCTCTCCAACACACACACATACACAAATACAAATGTACACAAACATTTAGGCAATGCACACATTCATGCAGAAATGCAAATATACAACATTCTCCTTTTCTAATTGAGCCGTTTTGGACCAAACTCAGAGCCAAAGGTTTCTACATGATCACATCTCAGAAACATGTGCAGGCTGGTGTAACTCACATTAAGTCTTAGCTGCTGGTTCTGTTATTTGTGATTTATGATTTTATAGTGGAATCTCGTGGATTAGGCAGCAGTCAGTGAGCAAGCAAACTGTATTTCTAGCAAGCTGGAAAAAGATGTATATAAATGATTCATCCTCATCTGTGAAGCTACAATCAAATGCCAAAGGACGAGCAAATCACTCACTGGAAAAGCTTCTCCCATCCTCAGCCTCTCAGTGTTTAAGGTGGCATGAGCTAATTAACTGTATGTGGTTTCAGGCCCATTAGCCCCAGAGAAAAAGTATGTTTCAACCATCTTTAGAAATCAACCCGCAGGAGCTGGGACAGCACCAGGGAATAATGACAGCAAGAACACATTGTCCAAATAAAACCCACTGATTGTTTGCAGGTATGCTGACTGCTGTGGCTCTATGGCAGCTGAGATTCTGCAGGGCAACAGGTGGTTTTCTCTCTTACTATTTGGATGTGTATAATGGGAATATGCTTTACAAAATAGTGATAACTATGTTTGGTATGGCCTACAGAAAACAAAAGTAAGCAAATCCATATGTTTATGTAAGAAACCCACACATGTTTTTAAAGCTACATATAATAAATAAAAAAGAAGCTAGGATTAATGAAATATATCTTAATAAGTCACTACAGTGTTTTTTTTCTTCATTTGACAAACATGATACATTATAGAAATCCATAAGGGACCTCTGGCACAGTTCTTTTTGAGGTGTCTAGAAAGTGGAAAGCAGGGAAAAGCCCACATTCTTTTACAATGCACAGACTCCTTTACCTCTCATACATGTTCTGTGTGTTTGTGTGTGTGTGTGTGTGTGTGTGTGTGTGTGTGTGTGTGTGTGTGTGTGTGTGTGTGTGTGTGTGTGTGTGTGTGTGTGTGTGTGTGTCTCTCTCAGACCCCCACCCACCCTTGATACTGCCCCTTTTTCTGGCAGAACAGAACCAAATAAATGCAGCTCAACGATCATTGGGGGGTTAGAACAACCCATTTGGCTTAATGAGGTGATCCACTGTTCTCTCTCTCCCCTTCTTACTTTTCTTTCTGTGTGTCTCTTAGCCAATTACACAGTGCCTTGTCTTGCATCCTGTCCCATTTTTTTCTTTTCTCACTCATTTTCTCCTCCTTTTTTTCTTAAGGCCTTGTTGAGCCCTGATAAAACCTGGAACTTGGGAGAGGAGAGGGACATTTGAGAGCGAGATGGCGAGAGGGATGGCGGCCACGTACCTACAAGTCGCCTTTCTCCTGGCTCTGTGGAAACCTTCCCTGCAAGGAGGTGGGTTCCATTCACTGCATGTGTGAGTGCTCAGAGGTGCAGCACCTGTAGCTCAGGTGTCACCTTAGGTTTCTGTAGCAGTGTTTGCAGATACATGCTTATGTGCTGTTTTATGTAGAGTCGTTTGGTGACATTTCTATGAAATCTGTGATTCGAAAGATTTTGTCGTTTTGGTTCTTGAAATTGTCTGCAGGTAATTGTTGATGATGATAAAGATTGCAGGTTTTGTACAGCAAGGAACACTGTAAGAAATCTGCAAAAATCAGCCAAAGAGTTGAAACAATTTAAGTGTGGTTTTAAATATTTTTGCTGCAATTAAAGTAGTTATTGCTGACATCATCATTATCAAGTAATATTGGTAATCTCTGAACCAAAGGTTAAACTCATCTGAAATCTCCCTGTAACATTAATTATCTTGATGTGGAGGACATTAAACTGAACTGGACATTCTGGTTTACCTTTCTAGTATCAAAACTATATTTAGGAGTACTGCCAACTTCTCTTTCCGGAAAAAACGAACAAAATGAGTTTGCTTTGTTAAATGATTTTTTAACCTTGCTAAAGTAGTTTCCAATTTTTTTTAAAACTATACATACAAAGGCAGAGCTACGTTTTATAGTCTGTCTGGAGGATTTTTTTTAGCACTTGTAAACATTTAAACACTTTAATTAAGAACAACAATCCTTTCAAAAACCACAGTATGATATCATTGCTTGTTATCTTCCAGCTCTTCCTCCTCATGAGTTGTGAGATTGCGGAACAAGGTTATAATGACAAAAGTTTATAGATACGTTTTTTAATGAGGTGCTGCACCTGACTTTAATGGACCATATTAAACGCTTTAACGATAACTGTGTCCTTCATACCTCATCCCTCCAGTTCCTTGTCTCACTGTGTAAGCTTTGAGTTGGCAGAGGCAACACGATTTCCCTCATCTTATACCTCGAGAGCAGAAGAGTTTTAAAAAGCTGCTCTGGGCAGTTGTGTAATTTGAATTCCTACAGCATCAGGGTGAACCACTGCATGCTTTGTAGAGTTAGGAGACATTTCATTAGTCATTTAGTCTTCTTTTTTTAGTTTTACTAAAAAGGACAGGATGAGTAATTGTACTTAAGTGTGTTAATTGTCACGTAGAATCATAAATAAACTAAAAACCTCTCGGCACAGAATATTCATAGTAACAGCAATGGTCAAAATGTTGGAAACAACAGATTGGGTGATGAAGGTGATTACGTTTTAGACACAAAGTTTCTGTATTAAATGGGAGATGCAGAGCAGAAGGACATGACCATAGGTCTCCAGAGGGACTCAAACAGGTGACGTTGCGAATATATGCATAGACTTTTTTCTGAGTCTCCATAACATAATTAAAGGGACAGTTCACCCCAAACTCCAAAAATGACCCATCTAGACCTACAAGAAAATAATCAACAGTGATAACTAGCTCTACAGGAACTAGGTCTTTTTGATCCTGGGGGAGCTCTCCGTTAACCATTTCGATTTTGATCCGATGGTGGCCATTGATGCGACGTGAGTCAGTACAGTCTTAACCATTGGGAACCATTAATGACCGGACCAACATTTTTGCTGATCCATCAAGTAGATGTTGAGATCATTTGTCATGTAGATAAAGGTTTTTACGTTTAAGAAAAGCCATGAGATTATCATAGTCCATATGTTCCCCGGTGATCACTAGTACAAAATGTCCTGGCACATCATCTAATAGACTTGAGATAATTCAGTCTCCACCAAAGTACCTAGCTGGCTGACTGACAGTCGTACGTTGTCATCCCTGGAGCCACACAGTGTTAGAGTGTCTAAAAAACACAATAGCTACAGCATGATATCATGGACAGTGAAAAAAGATAAACAAACATTACTAATTCAATCAGGAGATATTAATCACCCTAGAAAAACTTTTTTTAAACCGTGAACCCTCGAGAATCTTTCACACGTGTTATTTAAATATACATTAAATAGCCTACTATTCAACTCTCTGGTGAATATGAGTGTATAGTGTTGTACCCTTCCAATGTTTCATTCAATAAAGATTATTTCCATAACAATAAAAAAGCTTTTAGGGCAGGAGGTTTCTGTCCTGCAGAATGAGTGAGCAGTGAAGTTATTTACTGCGTGTTGGTAATGCACTGTACATGGCATTACTGTGAGATCAGAAACTCACATTCTTCAGGATTCCCTACAGACCTATTCTTTTCACATCTGGGCTGCGATATCAAAAAATAAATAAAACCCTTTCCTTTTATAGTTCTTCGCTCTCTGTGTTTCTATTTTTGGCTATGGTGATTTTTGGAACAAAACATAGGTGCAGAAAAGTGTGAGAATTATGACCAGGCCTTTGGGATGAAGGGGTTCTTGTTATCAGCTACAGAGAAACTGAGAGGCCAGGGTTGATAATCGCCAAGACAAGCACACATATAAACACACTTTTTCTCTGTGCTAGAGCAGCATTTCATCCGGTTTGTTTAATAAAATCCTTTGACAAATGAAATGGGTTTTATTGAGTGCTGGCAAAGGGGAATAAATGATGCCTCATTAGATTTGAGTGATGACTCAATTCACGTTCAACAAAACACATGTTGACCATTAAACTCTGTTTCATTTTGGAATTGGCTAATCGAATTGGTTTTCCTGAACAGAAAAAAGTAACTTGAAAAATCCCACTGTCATCTGCTGTGACTGAACTGCTTCTTTCTATCAGGTGTGTATATACCTGCTGGTGGAGCAGCAGGCGGCGCTGGAGCTGGCGTAGGAGCTGGGACTGGATTTGGACCGGGGGGGACTGGATACGGCCCTGGAGGAGCTGGGACTGGATTTGGACCGGGAGGGACTGGATACGGCCCTGGAGGAGCTGGGACTGGATTTCAGCCTGGAGGAGGAGGAGGTGGAGGAGCCGGTCCTGGAGGCTTTGGACCAGGAGCAGGTGGAGGTGGATGTCATTTATGTTTTCTGTTAAATTTTAACAACAATGATTATGACTTAAGTTTATAGTTACACCCGTGTTTATAATGACTTATAAACCAAATTCAGACATGGGTTATAATCTGCTTATAGCATTGTATAAGTATCGTTATAAGCATTATTATAATGGCATACATCATTATACTTTGAAGAATGTAGTTTATATCTAAGATTATATAGTGCTATAAACAGATTACAATGAATTCAAAGTATGTTGATGATGCATTTTAGACATGCGCATCATTAAAAGTGTTACCAAAGGTACAAATATGAGGACAGACATGTCACGTTTTACATGAGAGAAAACATTGAATTATACCACAATAACCTAAATGCATCAGCTTCAGATGGAGTGCATTCATTTACATGCATTTTGTGTGTATTCCCTACTTTGGTCTCATATGTGAATGGAACCAAAGAATACCTTTTTTTTTATACCTGCATTTGTGAAGTATCACCCATCAGCCAATCTGCTGGAAATGTCTCAATGAATGTGTTCCTCAGGAGGATATGGTGGCCCAAGACCAGGAGGATTCGGACCAGGAGGAGTCGGACCAGGAGGAGTCGGACCAGGAGTCGGACCGGGAGGAGTCGGACCTGGAGGAGTTGGGCCAGGAGGAGTCGGACCTGGAGGAGTCGGACCTGGAGGAGTTGGGCCTGGTAAGACAAATATTGCTGATGGATATTTTGATAACCTATAGAGCAGTAAGTCTAGTATGATTTCCATTGTGCTACCAAGGCACAGGCAAGGAATTATCTTTTTCCCCCTCAATTAAATATTTTAATGATATAGTTAGATACATTTCTTGGAAGGATGAAGTATTAGGGTTTGTTCATTTGTTGTAAGAGGTAAAAGAATAGACAAAATAAATATGACATCTTCTTTCATTAAAGCAATAGTTTGGATGTGTTTTGAAGTGGCCTAGTATGAGGTACACTGTATCATCAACAGTGTATGGCAGTCTGCACCAGGCAGGCGGTTAGTTTGTTTTGCATGACTTTGGCAGACCCCAAATTAACCGAAATCTAAACATTACACAAACTAACTTACCAATCATCACAGTGGTAGACAAGCAACTCCCATGCTCTGTGAGACAAAACTACTGACGGCTTCAGTTGTCTGAAGGAGCTGTCTGACAGTAAAGCTGTGAAAATAATCAGAATCTGATTTTATTTATGTGGCTTGAATATGTTTTCCTGCTGCCCCAGTCCGCTGCAGAACATTGCTAAGCTTCTTTGCTGTATCTCTTGTCTGTTGGTGGGATATGGACCGCCATCTACTCTACACTAAAAACGGGTACACTAAATAATAACCCCCTTTAGGCTATTTTTCCTCTAACTTTAAAATAGGTTTCCATAAGTGTAGGATAATTAAGAGCTGCCTGTACAAATTACAATGTGCAAACCCAGTTTGATCAGACGAGAGCTGGCTAAGAATGATTAATGCTGGTAAGAAGAGTTGTGTATTATTAACGCATACATTGCCAACAGATTGCATGCTATGTTAACTTGCACCGTGTGAAATTCACAATAAGAGGAAGTTCTTTGCTCTTCACACACAGACCGGTGGAAGCCCCTGCACTCAAAATATTGTTCCTTGGTTAATTCAAAGCAGCAGGATAAGGATTACATACATGTACCATTATTTCATTTCCTCATTACCTCAAGGTTATTGAAGGGCCACCCACCCTCATGCACACATAGAGTGATAAAGGCTAATGCATTAGGCATGGCAGGTCCCTGATAAAGGACGGAAGTCATCACGTCAGTCAGAAAGACTGATTTGCTTTGGAATTTCAGGCTCTCTGTTTTTCCTACGAAAAACCTGCAAGTTGCCTTTAAGAATGAGGAAGGTTGGTGTTAATATTTAAACGATGCTCAGAGGTTAAACCTCAGTTTTGTGTAACCTTTTGAATTCCAAACATGTTACTGGTGGGTAGAAAACGGGTCAGTGTAAGCACAGGAAACAGACTTGTGTCACCCTTTCCAGTTTTCTAAAAGAGAGGCCGCAGTGGTACGCACTAATGACCTCAAAGTGTGCTTGTGTTGCCCTGAACACCCCTGAAGAGTAAGACACAAACATCCTGGTTCATCTGAACAAGCAATTGGAGGCATGCATGAAGAAACACTATTATTGGAAGCAAGAATCCACAAAACCAATTAAAAGCTATGTAAAATCTCCTCAGAAGACTGACCTGGTTCAATATCTTGCATTTCAATATGCAGCACCATGAGTACTAGCTAGAGCTGCAAATATTATTCAATGAAGAGAAAAATAATCGCTTACTATTTTGATAATCAATTGATAAAGTTGTTTTTTATGCAATGGGCTAAAAGTGTTGTTTTCAGCCTCTGAAACATTGAGCTTTCCTGCTTTGTTCTTTCCTATTAAACTGGTTTGTGGTCATTTTATAACATCACCTTTGACTTTGAGAACCGGGATGGAAATGTTTCACTCCTTTACATTTTGTAAACAAATAATCAATAAATGAAATGTGAGTTTAATGAGCCTTGAATGGTGAAGATGTCATATCTCAGAATAAAGTCAAAGCTAATGACTTAACAATGGCATAACCTGCCTAACCCAGACTATTTTTAACAGGGAACGAGGGAATTTATTTTATAGCTTAACGTGGCAACAGTTTTTATTACAAAGAGTCATTTTTTTTCTTAGATATCTCCCTACACAGGCCTTGCTTCCCTCTCTGCAGACTTGTAATTGTAACTGACCCGTCTACAGCCAAACCCTATAAGATATTTAGTTCTCAAGTCAAACACGGACACTTCAAACATTACAAAAGGGTGGGGTTGCAAAGTGGACACACTGGATTAATGAATGTATGATGTAGTGTATCGTTGTCAATAGAGCAAGTATAGGAAGTACTAGGTACTATTTCCCTTTGGTCTGCCCATTAGGCCCCGGGGCAGGAGGCGGTGGAGGTGGAGGAGTTTTCGGAGCAGGAGGCCTCGGGACTGGCGGAGGACTAGGAGCTGGAACAGGCTTCATACCTGGAGGTCAGTGCTTTGTCTACGTCTGTATCTTTACATGACCACCAATAACAGGTTAAACTGCATAGGTCTGTTATCTATATATCCTTAAGAGTGCATCAATTAAGTGCATTAGTCAGGTAAGTCCATTGCGAGGTTGTTGACGCAACAATGACAATCTTTGAACAACATAAATAGCACTAGCTGATGCTTTTGTACCTATTGCACAACAACCGGCAGGCAGCATCACGCTGCTCCTCTGTAACATCAAAAAATAAGGTTGAACATTTTTCCGGGCACAATCCTGGCCTTTGTAGCCATTGCTTACCTTTAACAAAATATGTATATTAACAAATCTCTATCCTTCCTGACCCAGGTGGCTATGGAGGCTACGGAGGGGGTTATGGTCCAGGTGCTGGTCAATACCCAGGAGCTGGTAGAACTGGTCCCAAATCTCCTAAAACAGGTATGTACTGTTCATCATTACATAGTTTAATGATTACTGAAATATGAAAAGATATAATATTTTGTATTTATTTTACCTTTGGAACAGGTTATAGGCTTGGAGGTGCAGGAGTTGGGCCTGGCGGTGCTGGGTTTGGGCCTGGTGGTGCAGGAGTTGGGCCTGGCGGTATTGGGTTTGGGCCTGGCGGTGCTGGGTTTGGGCCTGGGGGTGCAGGAGTTGGGCCTGGCGGTGCAGGATTTGGGCCTGGAGGAGCTGGAGTTGGGCCTGGCGGTGCAGGGTTTGGGCCTGGAGGAGCTGGGGTTGGGCCTGGCGGTGCAGGGTTTGGGCCTGGCGGTGCAGGAGTTGGGCCTGGCGGTGCTGGAGTTGGGCCTGGCGGTGCAGGAGTTGGGCCTGGCGGTGCAGGAGTTGGGCCTGGCGGTGCTGGGCCTGGCGGTGCAGGAGTTGGGCCTGGTGGTGCTGGGTTTGGGCCTGGCGGTGCTGGAGTTGTGCCTGGCGGTGCTGGAACTAGCGGTGCAGGAGTTGGGCCTGGCGGTGCTGGGCTTGGGCCTGGAGGAGGTGATCATTTGATTTATATAATACAGTTAAATATACAATACAATAGAGAATAAGTTCCAAACTAAAATGCACTTAAGATACCCAACTGAAGTGACATTTTACTTAATTTTTGTTTCAGTCCCAATGCTGCCGCAGACTGGCACAGCAGGCGGAGGTCCAGGAGGGAAGAGCAGTGGTAAAGCATCAAAACAAGTTCCAGGTAAAACAAAAAATACATTTTTCTTCCTGAAGGATTTGTAACATCCCTTCAGTTAAACCAGAAATACAGATTTTTTTTGTAAAACATTCTTAATCTGGGCTTGCTGTCACACAGGACTTGGGGTGCCGGGACTCTATCAAGGTGGATATGTACCAGGCCAAGGTATGTTTTAACACAAGCAACATAAATATATATTAAACTATTAGCATTCAGTGTTTTTAGAGTTGTTTCAGTTTTCCTCAGCAATCATCCTCCGATATTCCCTGGCTAGGTTTTGGAGCCCGCGGTGTTCTCCCTGGAGTTGCCACAGGAAATGGACTTGGACCTCAGACTGGTGTGTTAATACACTCGATGTTAATCAATCTTGTAACATCACAAATTGGATTACATCCCTAAAAACTGAAATATTGGCCTTATTCCCTGCAGGGGCTGGTGTACTTGGCCAGGGGGGTGCTGGACCAGGAGGGGCAGGCAGTAAGTGTCACAAAGTTCTGTATAATATTAAAAGGGGATTTCAAATGCATTACTTTAACTTTAATTAAATCATTTATTAACAATAATAATAAATATTATCGAAGGCTGCAATTGAGTTTCACAGGATGATCATCCAAGTATTGTATTTCTTCCTCAGATGGACGTGGACAGCAGTTGCCTGGGGTTTTTCGTGGTTACCCTCTCATATCACCAAAATCAGGTATACTGGAAACAGCGATGCATTAAACTCCCCAGCTGCATGTAGAGTTAAGGAACGTCAATGATAAATGCAAAGGCTGAAACATAGAAAATTATTTATTCTTTAACTTGCAGGGACGGGCAAATCGAAGAATCCAGCCAAATATGCAGCTAAATATGGTAAAGACACATTAGTGGATATTATTAAAAATATGCCAATTACGTAATATTTTGATGTGTTGCAATAATAAGCTAAGCTCATCTGTTTTCATGACCAGGTGGAGGTGCTTTTGGTCGAGGGGGTGCTTTGGGGGCTGGGGCCGGAAGACTCCCAGGAGGAGGAACTGGAGTCGCACCAGGATTTGGAGGTGGAGTTGGAGCAGGCAGCATACCTGGCTTAGGTAAATCCGGAGTGGTGCACATTTTTAGGGCTATTAAAGGGACAGTAAATTTCAGGATTCACCTATCAAAGAATTTGTTAAAGAATCTACTATATCCCATATATATATATATTATTTCCTGGGATATTTCGAACAATTATTATAATACAAAATGTGCACCGGTCATTTTGTGTTTAATTGGATATTTTTTGGGCCATAGGTTATGGTCCAGGCTCAGTCAAAGCTCGCAAATATGGTGAGTCATTAATCAAAATAACAAAATAACAACAACAACCCATTTTCTTCTGTAGTGCTGAAAAATGTCTTTAACTTTCCAGGTCTTCCTGGCGGTGTAGGCACTGGTGCCTCTGGAGGCCTCGGAGCAGGAGGACCAGCAGGGGGAGCTGGAGTTGGCACAGGAGTCGGACCTGGCTCTGGGGTTGGTTTTGGTCCAGGTGGTGCCGGTACTGCTGCTGCTGGAGGAGCAGGAAGAGGAACTGGAGTTGGCACAGGCGGGGGACCTAGCTCTGGGGTTGGTTATGGCCCAGGTGGTGCCAGTACCGGGTCAGGTGGTCTAGGTTATGGTCCTGGCGGTGCAGGGACTGGTGCCGCTGGAGGGATTGGAGGAGGACCGGCAGGAGGAGCTGGAGTTGGCACGGGCATGGGACCTGGCTCTGGGGTTGGTTATGGCCCAGGTGGTGCTGGGACTGGACCTGGAGGAGCGGGCTATGGGCCCGGCGGCACTGGGTCTAGCAGAGGTGGAGCAGGAACAGGACCTGGAGGTAATTATGAATCAGTATATTAATGTGCCTTTAAGTTGTGAATGAAGGTACACTTTTAAAAGTAGTTGCTTAAATTACACAATATGGTAATTTTACAGATTGCATTGCTTTTGCAAAAAGTAATGTATGATTAATATGTTTGTTTTCAAGGGTATGATGCCAATGCGAAAGCTCGTAAATATGGTAATTATCATTATATTATTTGAATTCATTACATGCAATGTATGACTGTTTAATTGCATTTAATAAAGTACATTTAATAACTTATAAAACATGGCTTTTTCTGCCTTTAGGAATGTTGAGTGGAGCACTTGGAGGTTCAGGAACAAGCCCTGGAGGAGTCAGGCCTGGTGGTGCTGGTGCAGGCTATGGACCAGGAGGAGGAGTTGGGCCCGGTGGTGCTGGTGCAGGCTATGGACCAGGAGGAGGAGTCGGGCCCGGTGGTGCTGGTACAGGCTATGGACCAGGAGGAGGAGTCGGGCCAGGTGGTGCTGGTACAGGCTATGGACCAGGTGTAGGAGTCAGGCCTGGTGGTGCTGGTGCAGGCTATGGACCAGGAGGAGGAGTCGGGCCCGGTGGTGCTGGTACAGGCTATGGACCAGGAGGAGGAGTCGGGCCAGGTGGTGCTGGTACAGGCTATGGACCAGGAGGAGGAGTCGGGCCAGGTGGTGCTGGTACAGGCTATGGACCAGGAGGAGGAGTCGGGCCTGGTGGTGCTGGTACAGGCTATGGACCAGGAGGAGGAGTCGGGCCAGGTGGTGCTGGTACAGGCTATGGACCAGGTGTAGGAGTCGGGCCTGGTGGTGCTGGTACAGGCTATGGACCAGGAGGAGGAGTCGGGCCTGGTGGTGCTGGTACAGGCTATGGACCAGGAGGAGGAGTCGGGCCAGGTGGTGCTGGTACAGGCTATGGACCAGGAGGAGGAGTTGGGCCCGGTGGTGCTGGAACAGGCTATGGACCAGGAGGAGTCAGGCCAGGTGGTGCTGGTACAGGCTATGGACCAGGTGGAGGAGTCGGGCCTGGTGGTGCTGGTACAGGCTACGGACCTGGTGGAACTGGATCAGGAGGAACAGGAACAGGACCTGGAGGTAATTATAAACTATAAGTTAAATAGGTTTTCGGGAAATTTGCCAATAGTTATGTCTTAAGAGACACTATCCAGTTAGTAGACAGAAATCTATTGCGATAACAAATACAAATGTATAATAAGCCTTCTTTTTTTGTGTTAAGGATATGATGCCAATGCCAAAGCACGTAAATATGGTAATTATATTTATATTATTTTAATATAATTGAATGCAACTTTATTATTTTTGAATACTTTGAATATCAAGACTACTATATTGACTGTTTTGCCCATAGGCATGTTAAGTGGAGCACTTGGAGGTCCAGGAACACGTCCTGGAGGAGTTGGGCCTGGTGGTGCTGGAACAGGATATGGACCAGGTGGAGGAGTTGGGCCTGGTGGTGCTGGTACAGGCTATGGACCTGGTGGTGCTGGAACAGGATATGGACCAGGTGGAGGAGTTGGGCCTGGTGGTGCTGGTACAGGCTATGGACCAGGTGGAGTCGGGACTGGTGGTGCTGGTACAGGCTATGGACCAGGAGGAGGAGTCGGGCCCGGTGGTGCTGGTACAGGCTATGGACCAGGAGGAGGAGTCGGGCCTGGTGGTGCTGGTACAGGCTATGGACCAGGTGGAGTTGGGACTGGTGGTGCTGGTACAGGCTATGGACCAGGAGGAGGAGTCGGGCCTGGTGGTGCTGGTACAGGCTATGGACCAGGTGGAGGAGTCGGGCCTGGTGGTGCTGGAACAGGTTATGGACCAGGAGGAGTCGGGCCTGGTGGTGCTGGTACAGGCTATGGACCAGGTGTAGGAGTCGGGCCTAGTGGTGCTGGTACAGGCTATGGACCAGGAGGAAGAGTCGGGCCTGGTGGAACTGGATCAGGTGTAACAGGAACAGGACCTGGAGGTAATTATAAACTAGAGGTTTGAAGGTTTTTGGAAAATGTGCCAATAGTTATGGCTTAAGAGACACTATCCAGGTAGTAGACAGAACTCTATTGCATTAACAAATACACATGTATAATAAGCCTTCTATGTTTGTGTTAAAGGATATGATGCCGATGCCAAAGCACGTAAATATGGTAATTATAGTCATATTATTTTAATATAATTGAATGAAACTATTATTTTGGTTTACTTGTTTTCCACAAAGAATATCAAGACTACTATAATGACTGTTTTGCCCATAGGCATGTTAAGTGGAGCACTTGGAGGTCCAGTAACACGTCCTGGAGGAGTCAGGCCTGGTGGTGCTGGTACAGGCTATGGACCAGGAGGAGGAGTCGGGCCAGGTGGTGCTGGTACAGGCTATGGACCAGGAGGAGGAGTCGGGCCCGGTGGTGCTGGTACAGGCTATGGACCAGGAGGAGGAGTCGGGCCCGGTGGTGCTGGTACAGGCTATGGACCAGGAGGAGGAGTCGGGCCAGGTGGTGCTGGTACAGGCTATGGACCAGGAGGAGGAGTCGGGCCTGGTGGTGCTGGTACAGGCTATGGACCAGGAGGAGGAGTTGGGCCTGGTGGTGCTGGTACAGGCTATGGACCAGGAGGAGGAGTCGGGCCTGGTGGTGCTGGTACAGGCTATGGACCAGGTGGAGGAGTCGGGCCTGGTGGTGCTGGAACAGGTTATGGACCAGGAGGAGTTGGGCCTGGTGGTGCTGGTACAGGCTATGGACCAGGTGTAGGAGCCGGGCCTGGTGGTGCTGGTACAGGCTATGGACCAGGCGGAGGAGTCGGGCCTGGTGGTGCTGGTACAGGCTATGGACCAGGAGGAGGAGTCGGGCCCGGTGGTGCTGGAACAGGTTATGGACCAGGAGGAGTTGGGCCTGGTGGTGCTGGTACAGGCTATGGACCAGGCGGAGGAGTCGGGCCTGGTGGTGCTGGTACAGGCTATGGACCAGGAGGAGGAGTCGGGCCTGGTGGTGCTGGTACAGGTTACGTACCTGGTGGAACTGGATCAGGAGGAACAGGAACAGGACCTGGAGGTAATTATAAACTAGAAGTTTGATGGTTTTCGGAAAATGTGCCAATAGTTATGGCTTAAGAGACACTATCCAGGTAGTAGACAGAACTCTATTGCATTAACAAATACACATGTATAATAAGCCTTCTATGTTTGTGTTAAAGGATATGATGCCGATGCCAAAGCACGTAAATATGGTAATTATAGTCATATTATTTTAATATAATTCAAATCAACTCTATTATTTTTGTGTACTTGTTTTCCAACAATAATATCATGACTACTATAATGACTGTTTTGCCCATAGGCATGTTAAGTGGAGCACTTGGAGGTCCAGGAACACGTCCTGGAGGAGTTGGGCCTGGTGGTGCTGGTACAGGCTATGGACCTGGTGGAGGAGTTGGGCCTGGTGGTGCTGGTACAGGCTATGGACCAGGAGGAGTCAGGCCAGGTGGTGCTGCTACAGGCTATGGACCAGGTGGAGGAGTCGGGCCTGGTGGTGCTGGTACAGGCTATGGACCAGGAGGAGGAGTTGGTGCTGGTACAGGCTATGGACCAGGAGGAGGAGTCGGGCCTGGTGGTGCTGGTACAGGCTATGGACCAGGAGGAGGAGTCGGGCCTGGTGGTGCTGGCACAGGCTATGGACCAGGAGGAGTTGGGCCTGGAGGTGCTGGTACAGGCTATGGACCAGGAGGTGGAGTCAGGCCTGGTGGTGCTGGCTACGGACCTGGAGGTAGGAGGAAAAATAAAGATGCATTAAAATAAGAAGGCATGTCTGATTTCAAATAGAAGCTTTTAGACCAGTTGATACTGGTTAATACTGTTTTTATTCTTATTATATCTTGATGTGTCTACATGTTGTAGGTTATGCTGGTGCCAAAGCCAGAAAATATGGTAAGAAAATACTTTTGTCTGCTCATCATCAACCAACCTTTAACCAGCAATAACATACAATATATCTGCCATGAACACAGCCTGTTGTTTGTCATTAGAGTGTTCATTTCGTCAGGTTGGTTAATATTTCCCGATATAATGCTGCTTTCTGCAGGTCTTGGTGCTGGAGGAGCCCTGGGTGCAGGAGGACTTGGTGCTGGGCCTGGTTATGGGCTCGGAGCAGGAGGAATGGTTCCAGGACGAGGTGTTGGAGTATCAACCGGTGGTGGACCTGGAGCAGGACTGGGACCAGGTGGCTTTGGACCAGGCAGTGCTGGAGGTATGAAGAGAAAAACAACATATTAGAAACAAATTATATACTTCTTTCCCTTTTTTGAATTCTTTAGTTCATTTGATATCATCAATATCCTATTTTGAGACAACATGCCATTGCCATAATGACCCTCTGTCGTCGGCTAATATAAAAACTCCCTTGGGCTTTCATAAAAAGGAACCGGATATGGACCTGGTGGATATGGGCCTGGAGTTGGACAAGTGCCTGGGGCAGGGTATGGACCAGGTGGAGGCTATGGTACAGGACCAGGAGTTGGATATGGACAAGGTTCAGTTTTTATTTTGTCCATGACAAATCTTGAAGAACTCAAATTAAGATGAGTTGTAACTTGCCTTTCTTTTTCCTGCAGGCTATGGAGCTGGATCAAAAGCCGCTAAATACGGTATTACAATTTTATTTTGTATTTCTCTAAAACAAGATGGATCAACATTTCCATAAAAACTAAAACATTTATTTATGATCCAGGTTTAGGTGTAGGTGCTGGCGGAGTTCTTGGAGGTGGTGCAGGACGAGGAGGTGAGTTATTTATGTTTGATAACTTTAAGCCCTGCAAGCTGAGAGCAATTCAAATGATTTTTTTTTTTGATAATCTCTTGATGGAATTTCTTACACTGGATGAGTTTTATTGTGTCATTGTATAGTGGGTTATGAACAAGGAGACTAGTCTAGATCACATTAAAGTATGAAATATTCCCTTATTGATCTCTAATGTAGCAGGGTGTATTGAACCAAACATGAATTGTAAGTGAATCAAACAGTTTGTTGTGTCATGTCATGGTTGCAGAAATCCAATAGAAAAGAGTTAAAATAAATCACTGTGTTTTATCACACGACTAGTCAATATTTAATATATTTCATTTGTTGGGATCATCAGGCTATGGAACAGTTGGATCTAAAGCTGCTAAGTACGGTAAGTTGACTCTGTAAAGTAAAACATTATGTGTATATCTTATAGATGTTTGAACTGAAGAATAGAGCTGTTTATAAGGACATCTTTAGAATTTACCATATTATCTATTATATAAACTGTAGCTCAACCTGGTGGAGTTGTACCAGGGGCAGGATCTGGGAATGGGACCGGCACGGCAGGATCTGGTACTCCAGGATCTGGTACTCCAGGATCTGGGACAACAGAATCTGGGACAACAGGATCTGGTACTGCAGGATCTGGTACTGCAGGATCTGGTACCCCAGGATCTGGTACTCCAGGATCTGGGACAACAGGATCTGGTACTCCAGGACCTGGCACTGGTGTAAATGGCACTGACACAAGTAGTGGTGCAGGGACAGCAACTGGAACCAGTGGTAAGTCTTTGTGTTAAGGATTAAGTATATACATTCTGGTTACTCATTAACTATTTGGAATATCTAAGTGTGTTGAACTGTGTCTCCTGGATCAGGAGGAGGACTTGGAGCCACAGGAGGAACACCAGCTCCTGGATCAGAAGGTATTTGGTTTAGCAAAATGCAGTGCTATACTGTAACACATTTTCGTCACATATTATCCCAATACATTTACTCATAGGGTTCCCAATGCATTTGTTATACTATCAAATATTCTTTATAAGAATGAAAAAGAGAGACATTGAGGTGAGGTTCCAGAGTATAATAATAGAAAAAGTTATGCCTGTAAGGGAGGGGCAACTGAGTTTGATTACATTTGTTTGGAAGGGGAGAGGGAGACCCCAACTTGTGTTCATCTAAGTGCACTCTCTAGTTAAAAAATGTCTTTGTTTGATTTATTCCGTTTACATTCACATCAAACTCTTTTATGTAGTACCGTTTTTAAATCTCCCTGACCTTATTCCAGGTGATGGCGGCGCCGGCAGTGTGATAGAGGGGTCTGGAAGTTCTGGAGGAGAAGGTGTGTCTAAACTTGCTGGAAAACCTGTGTTTTCTTACCTTAAATTTACACATTTTGAGATTGTTAGACCACAAATATCACAACTATAAAATTCAAGTCTTTCGGTATAGAAAACTGATGGTTAAACAAGATGGCCAACAGACTACACAGGAAACACTGGGGAAAATAAAATCAAGAATACTAAATATGCAATTAATTCTTATTTATTTGCATTTATTCTTTCAGTGGCTGGCAGACCTGTGGGAGCAGGAGGTGATGGAGACGTCTTGGGTGGAACAGGAATCCCCATCATTGGAGCAAAACCAGGTATCTTGGTCATTTCAACTACAAATTCGAGAGAAAAAGTGAAAGTGTTCATTTATTCTGCTACTATTTGTTGTTGCCTTTCATCTTTTTTTTAATGATTTTCTCGGAACAGGCCTCAATGGGACAGACGTTCCAGGTCAGTGTTTATTTTACAACCAGAGTTTCTGCATGTTTGTCCGCAAGCACCGTATGTTCATCTAATTCTGTCAGAGTACATCTGTGAGTCAGCCAGACATCAAAATAACAGTGCATCTAGGCTTTTGTTTTGGATAGTGCCACCATGTGGACATTTCCAAACACTATATTTTAGCTCAACTGGACTTTGAGGTGTAGATGAAAACACATTCCCCAACAAGGATCCAGGAATACTTTTTAAAAAAAGCCCTGCCTACACAGACTTTTGGATCATTGCTGGACATGTTTTTCTACATTGATGCCATTTACCATCTCTAACATTTAATGTTCTGTATATTTACTAGGCGAAATTAAAAGACCAATATATCCACACTATCCCAAATACTGCATGTAACATACAAGAGACCAACAAGTGTCTCTGCTTAATTTAAACTAGGAATGAACAAGGCTGATCCTTTTGTTTTCATATCCTACAGGTTCCACAGGAGCTGCTCCTGGTGAGTTGAAATAAAGTACACTCAATATGTTACTTATGAGATGTTAATCAAAATGATGGACTATTGCTTAATAACGGCACAGTATAAACAATAAATTGGCCTCACAAGATACAGTGGCATGTCACGCTATCACAAATGTTTTTCATCTTGATGTTGATCACAATATTTCTCCACCTGAATGATAATCTGTATTTCTATTATTTTAGTTGGAGGTGAGGCTGTGCAACCAAGTGGTACGCACATCTGCATTATACTTCTAAAAATACTACAGTACTTCCAAAATATATACCAGATGTTGAAACTTGCACTTCCTGTATTGTTAATGGATTGCATTTTGCAGGTTCTGATGGGGGTCTTTCAAGTGGGACACTGCCAGGAGCCAAACCTCTCAAACCCCCAGGTCAATAAAAGGAAATCTAATTTATTTCAGGATAATTCATTTATCTATTACCTAAAATGCATTTTGACAATGGTACAATACAAAGCAACGTATTATGAGTGCTATTCATAGGCAAACAGACTTATTTTAAACTTTATATATACATGAACCTTGGTATTGTTTTTGTGTGGATTTTGTGAAAGCTAATAGGGATCAACATGAAGAATAAAAAACACTCACCAGGCCTCTTTGCTGTAACGATGTTTGTGATGTAATAGTTTAATACTTACTGAGTTGCTTTGTTCTTGATTGCAATTTAAATTCTAGCTGAAATACAGGTGTGGTTTTCTATGCTCTATCTGCAGGTGTCCCCAGAGGTGACACGCCCGGTGAAGGAGATGGAGAGGGAGGTCCTGACGGAGAGAGAGGAGGTGCAGGAGGAGCAGGAGGTGTTTCAGGTGGCTCAACAGGAACTGGAGTTGGACCAGGAGGAGCAGCCGGCGGAGTTGGAGGAACACCCAAACCATCAAAAGGTGCCATTTTTGCCGTATGACTGTAAACACCACATTGACTGCATTACATTTGACACTTTTATACATCAATCTGTATCAAACGTCTACTATAACCAGTTGGAATGACTCACAGAGAGGTAGTAACTGAAAATGTTCCGACTAAAGAAAAAAGTTAATTGTATCAGTTTATTTCTTAAATGTACAGAGGGACCTGATGGGACTGTAGCAGGAGGTGCAAGTGGTGGACCAGGTGGAGCAGGGGGGGTGACAGGAGGTCCAGGCGGAGTTGGAGCAGGTCCTGGAGGAGTTGGAGGCCAAGGCGGTGTTGGAGCAGGTCCTGGAGGAGTTGGAGCAGGTCCTGGAGGAGCAGGCTTGGTCCCTGGGGCTGGTGGAGTAGGAACAGGAGCATTTAAACCTGGAAAAAGTGAGCAGCTGCCATGTTTTGATCTCTGAAATGTTTGTGACCCAAACATACATGCACATGTTACAATGAAGCTTACACTGTATTCATTACAGGCTATGGTGCTGGTGGAGCTGGAGTTTTACCAGGTGGAGGTGAATCAACTAACACTATCATGGCATCTTTTAATGGATTATGTCATATGTTAAATACTCAAGCAAGTTCATCTTCTTTAAAAATGTAAGATTCAATGAATCATGGTGTATCTCTCTCAGGCTTACGTTACCCGACTGGATCTGCAGTAGGACAGGGAAAAGCAGGCAAAGGTTTGATAAACTGTCAACTATATTCTTCCTGTTTTAATCAGTATCTGGGATTCGAATAAGCTACATGATGCGTGTTATGTTTTTTCTTTCCATCAGTATATGGGACTCTCGGCGCGGGGCAGGGTAGGGTCGGTCCTGGCGGTTATGGAGCTGGTCCTGGAGGCTATGGTGCAGGACCTGGAGGCTATGGTGCAGGACCCGGAGGTTATGGGGCTGTCCCAGGTGGATACGGTGCAGGACCTGGAGGCTATGGAGGAGGGGGCGTTGGTGGTGGAGGTCCAGGGGGTGCTGGGACCCTCGGAGTTGGAACTGGAGCTGGTGTTGGACCTGGGGGATATGGTGTGGGTCCTGTTGGTAAGTTGACCTAAATAGCACATCATTAAAATATTGGTTAAAGGAATATTTGATCCCCAAAATGATCATTCATATATCAATTATTTACCTTGCCTTAAATCGTTGAAGAACACTTTTCTCACGAGCCTCCAAAGTGAACGAAGATTAAAAAACACTGAGAAAACAAAACCTTATTCTTAAAACACCACAATACGATCTCAAAACATTTACAGTCTCTCTCTGGGTGAGCAATTGATATACAAAGTATTCTTTTGGGGTTAAAGTATTTCCTTAACTTATCTTAACTTATCTTATCTGTTATTCAGTTTCTAGATACGGCACAGGTCCAGGACTGGGCACCGGCAAACCCTCAAAACGTAGGATATTATTTAACAGATATGCAGAGAACAAAGTCAAACATTTATACAGAGAACTGAAAATCAAACAATATTTGCTTGTAGGTTACGGGGCAGGAGCTGGTGGCTACGGGCCTGGTGGTTATGGGACTGGACCAGGTGGAGTTGGTCCTGGTGGTTCTGCTGGTTACGGTCCTGGTGGCACTGGACCAGGAGGATATGGGCCAAGCACAGGAGGGACCGGACCAGGTGGGGCCGGAACCAGGCCAGGCGGATTTGGTCCTGGCGGTGTTGGCACAGGAACAGGCAGCTATGGACCTGGAGGAGCCGGAGTAGTTCCTGGCGTTTATACTGCTGGAGGTCAAGGACTAGGGAAGAGAAAGCCTGCCAAATCAGGTATAATAGTCATGAATTATGACACTTATAAATACTTTTTACTGAAATGGCATAGGTCATTATTATTACATGTTACTTGTTAAACGCTTTTTTTTATCCAAATGACTGTATGTGTTGCGTTTTAAGATATATTCATGCTGGTTACTTCTATTGATAGGCTATGGATCATCCTCTCTGGGTGGAACAGGCTATGGACAAGGTGAGAAACACTTTAAAATGTCTTTATATCATAACTACCTCAATCACTAAAAATACAATCAGAACTAGGAACAAAGTTATTAAGAACAAAGAGTGCTACATGGATACTTTTGTTGTTCTGTGTACCAACTGTGTATTTTATCTTGACACATTCCTATATATCTAAATCTGTAGACTAATTATAATTGAACATTGAGTTGGCAGAGTAGAGCAGTACTTATTCTACCTTCTTTAAAGTAAAGCAAGGTTATGGTTTCTACTTTGACACACTTCATTCAAACTGAATAGAAATTAAATAAACTCACCAACATCGTCGAGGTTAAGCCTTTCTGTTGCTCCAAAAATCAACAACTATTTTTGAAATATGCTGGAGAAACGGGCTGCTTATACTCGTTTTCTCACTAATAATATAATTCTGGCAGCTTTTTAGTGAAAAAGCTAAATTATGTCTGTTTTTTAGGTGCAGGAGTTGGACCTGGCAGATATGGGCCTGGGGGAGTAGGACCAGGAAGCGCTGGCACAGGAACTGGAGGTTTCGGACCAGGAGGCGCTGGCACAGGAACTGGAGGTTTCGGACCAGGAGGCGCTGGCACAGGACCTGGAGGTTACGGACCAGGAGGCGCTGGCACAGGAACTGGAGGTTTCGGAACAGGAGGCGCTGGCACAGGAACTGGAGGTTACGGACCAGGAGGCGCTGGCACAGGAACTGGAGGTTTCGGACCAGGAGGCGCTGGGACAGGACCTGGAAGTTACGGACCAGGAGGCGCTGGCACAGGACCTGGAGGTTTCGGACCAGGAGGCGCTGGCACAGGACCTGGAGGTTACGGACCAGGAGGCGCTGGCACAGGACCTGGAGGCTACGGACCAGGAGGCGCTGGTACAGGAACGGGAGGTTTCGGACCAGGAGGCGCTGGCACAGGACCTGGAGGTTTCGGACCAGGAGGCGCTGGCACAGGACCTGGAGGCTACGGACCAGGAGGCGCTGGCACAGGACCTGGAGGCTACGGACCAGGAGGCGCTGGCACAGGACCTGGAGGTTTCGGACCAGGAGGCGCTGGCACAGGACCTGGAGGCTACGGACCAGGAGGCGCTGGCACAGGACCTGGAGGTTTCGGACCAGGAGGCGCTGGCACAGGAACGGGAGGTTTCGGACCAGGAGGCGCTGGCACAGGACCTGGAGGCAACGGACCAGGAGGCCCACGTTACGGAAAAAGAAAACCTTCTAAATCTGGTAATTATTGATAATACGAGTAACATACATTAAAGGTGATTCATAAACTTTGTACAGATGGAGAACCTCAATATAGAATATAGAAGAGTAATGGATTCTCATCTGCTTTTTTCCAGGTTATGGGTATGGCGCAGGTGAGTTTAGGGTTATGATTAGGGATAATGATTTTGTTTGTTTAATAAAGTATTTAGATGTGCTTATATATATGGATGTTCCCCAGCAGGACGATTAGGAGGCGGTATAGGTGCTGGTCCTGGTGGAGTTGGAGCTGGATCTGCAGGCTATGGCCCAGGAGGATATGGACCAGCTGGAACAGGGACAGGCAATTTGGGTTACGGGCCAGGAGGTGCTGGAACCGGGGGCGTTGGCCCAGGAGGTGCTGGAACTGGGCCTGGGGGTTTTAGACCTGGAGGAGCGGGTGGATTTGGACCTGGTGGCCAAGCACTTGGGAACAGGAAGCCTCCTAAATCAGGTTACGGCTCGTCGTTGGGAGGAAGCAGCTATGGACCAGGTAAAGTTCTCTACGGATGCACATATTCCATTAAAATGACTGATACAATTTCTTTACGATACTGGATATTTACCAAAACAAAGAATTACAATACACTTTAAGCCTTATCCACATGGCAAAACTAGACTGGAAACATCTTCTGTCTCCATCTTTGTTCTAGGTTTATTATTAGTTGCTTTATTTTCATCTTTACTCTGCTTAATGATCATACATCTATCTCATATTTACTCTAATTGTTGCGGTTCTAATGCTGTGTGTTATCTTCTGCTTTTTGACTGACTTTGCATTTATACTCACGTGTGTCCAGGTGGTGCAGCAGGAGGAGCAGGAGGTCCTGCGGGAACAGGTCAGGGTGTAGGAGGAGGTGCAGGCAGCTTACCAGGTCAGTTTAGGAGGAGCACTGACACAATAAACAAGAGCATGTTCTTTTGCATTTTAACAGTAAAATATTTGAAAACAAATGCATTACAGTAAATCTCTGTCCTGCTTTTTGATGAGCTGTTCTATAAATATAATAATAATAATCAAGCAGAAACAATTTATTTTGATCAAATAAATACATTAATAATATAAGGAAAATAAATAAATATTGTCCAAAAAGGTGTAGGCGAAGACTAAGCTTTTTATGCCTACCCTTTTTACATTGAATGTTCTAATAGTTATATTGATTTCCCCATACCTCCACACAATAGGTAGTACATGTTTCAATGATAGAGTAATACAGTAGATACACCGAGTTTGGATAAAGAGTAATATTGTATAGTTTTCTAGTGAATGTATAGTATGTATGCTGTAATGCACATGTGTCAAACTCAAGTCCCGGGGGCCAAATCAGGCCCTTGGCGGATTTTATTTCGGCCCGCAGGATTATTTTTAATTACTATTAGATCTGGCCCGCCGGTATATTGCACGCACACCTTCACTCAACCCTGAGGATCTCCTCCGCTCAGAGCCTGACCCCAAACATTGATGAACTTGCACCCAAGATGAGATGCCAAGTATCTGGCTTGAACTATCATCACAGAGCAGCACAATGAGTTTAATGGATGTTTCCTTTTGCACTTTTTCTCTTGAGACAACATGGCATGTTTGAGGGGAATTGTTTTTTTGAAGCTGTTGTTGGCCTGTGGAAACATTTAATCATAAGAAATGACTCTGGAAAAGCTGCAGATAGATCCATAAGAAATGAATGCAACTGATTATTTAATGTTTAATGTTGTTTTTATAGACAATCATTTAAGCTTTGCTAGTTCCAGGTTTAATATGTGCAATAAGTTCATTTCAATACGTTTTTAAATAAACATTGAACCAGTCCGGCCCTCGACTAGTACCCATTTTTTTATTTTGGCCCACTGTGTATTTGAGTTTGACACCCCTGCTGTAATGTGTCTCGTTCCAGCAGGGGGCGCTGGCCCTGGCTTTGGTGGGGTGGCTGGTGGAAACTATCCAGGTAAAACACTTGGTCAATTTTATACTCCCTTTTTTTTTTTAATCCCACAGTATATTCTTTGAAAAGTTTAAAAACTATTAGCAGTAAATATTCGGAAAATAAAAATGTTAAATATTGAAAACATTCATGAGATAAGACGAGACCATTGTAAAGATGACCTTTCGTTTATCATGACTCTGTTTCCTGTTATTGTTCTATAGGATATGCGGGTGCCGGACAAAAATGTAAGAAAACACACAGTGACCTCTTGGATGAGCATGCTCTAATTAGCTTTAGCACTGACACATAACACAGTATTTCCTTGTAATCTTTTAGTTTTAAATGTTGAGGCTTTTCCTACTCATAAGCACAAAAGACAGAATATTTGACAATGGAATTATTGATTACTTAAGAGACAAAAATACAATTAAAAAGGCTGATAATTGTCTTAAGTTGTTTAGGAAAATGTAAGCCATGTATCAAGTCAAGTATGCTTGTATAGTCTGTAGTGCTTGGTTTCATTGTAAAGAGGCTGTATGTGTGCAGAATAACTTTTCTCTTTGCTTGTATGTCCTTTAGCCAAGGCACAGATGGTAGCCAAATATGCAGCCATGCAGGCATTACTGGGAGCTAGGGGCTACAGAGGTAAAACCTTACACTTTGTACTCAGTAAAACACTCTGATGGAAATGTGTGACTTAACTAAAATGCCTAGATATCATTCTGAAACATTCCAGCACACATACTCATGATTTCTTCTGACTTTAACTGTAGTAACTTCAGTTAAATGAATGTTCTGTGGAGCAATCAACTTCCTCCTTCCAGTTTAAAGAAATTGTATTTGATGGAAGGTTCACACGTAGTTTTTCCTCTGAAACGAACCATGATGACTGTTAACTTTCAATTTGCACTCTTAGTCTGGTACAAGCATGAATTTGCCCTCTTAGTCTGGTACAAGCATGTTTTTTGGAGAACTGACACTTCAAGAATTGCCCCACTGTAGTCTAAGAACCACAAATACAGGAACTACGTGGCTGCGAGGTAAATAACAAAACGGCCCCTTTTGACTGAGATGAGGATTTCTCTTTAGTTAACTGAACTTAAGTTGACTACATTTGATGTCTTGAGTTTACGAACGTTTTTTATTTAATATTAAATAATTGTTCATATACAGTCATTCTAATATTTTGCGGGAACTTATGTGTTCATGTGGAATGATCTATACAGTTTTTACGTTTGAAGTATGCATGCTTTATCATGTGAAGAATAATTTTCTCTGCTCTGTACTCAGGCGCCGGCTGCCAGGGTAAATACTGTGGCCGAAGGAGGAAGTGAGAGACCGGCTGACAGGAAGTTACCTCATTAAACCAACAGTGGTGCTATTGCATGATCCAGATCGTAAATGTCTTATCTACCATAGGAGCTAAAGCTTCAACACATTCCACATGATACACTTTTCATTTGCTTAGATTTTATACAACTTAAAAAAAGAGTGATGGTTCTCAACCTGTTAGGGTTGGGATTCTTCAAAACATGGTTTCATGCTGTTGTGAAATCTGTTCTTTTCATGTTGTTTTAATGTTCACCTTTTCATAACTAGGTTAGGTTAGGGGATACATTTGTTATAATGGCAACTTATTTTCTCCATAATTCACCTTGAGGCTGGGGATCCCAACTAGCAGGTTGAGAACATCTCAAATAAGTACCACATGTCTTCTGAAGCTGTACTAAAATACAACTGTGTGTTTTGTTTCCTGTTGTTGAACACCATTTGTGTTCATGTGTGAGTATCCCCATGAATCTTGATACCAAGGACACCCTCAGGGCAGCTCCTTCAGACCTGTCTGCATGCTGACGAAAAGTTTTAAAAAACAGAAAAATCGTTACCCAGTTAGACTGGACTTCAGCAGATGTAATGCTTAAATGAATTCACTGTTTCTAGCTTTTACATCAAAGTGCAAACACTTGTGAAGTCTATAAAGAGAAAGAAACAGATTGTTGCTATTTTGGGAAAAGTGTGAACCAAATGGACTCAAGTGGATTTTTTTCTAGTGACATGCGAGTCTGTCTTCATTTTGACGACAGTGGAGGCTGAAGGTCCTCAGATGTAAACACTTCTTCCACTCTGTGCACACCTTTATAAGCACCGTTTTATAGCTAAGTAACACTAATAGGTTTTGGGGTAAACATACATAAATATTTGTCATTGTTATAAGGATGTATGTGAGGTAATATGATTGGAATACGTGATATGGCATTTAAATGGCACCTGAAGAGCATTCATTACTGTGTTTTTATTTTTTTTAATGTACCTCCTTTAACACTGTTGTTCACGTTTGCTAGTCTTTTTAAATTATGCTGATAAAGAGCAGGAAAGTCTATTTAGTCTCATTTTAAGAATTCAAGCGCATTAATACAGTATTAAATATTTGAGTTATTTTGTGTGTGTTTCCAAAGTCTTAAAACGTGTGTATTGCTAGAAGTGCTTTGTTTACTACATTGTGATTGTGATGTCATTTGGATAGAAAGTGTAATTGATTGTCATGTTGCATTTGAGCTTACATTTGTGTCTTTATATCTAGCTCAACATGTGTTTTTAACATCTGCATTCTTTGTGTGGCCTATGAAGAAAATGTTGCACTTTTGTACACTTCAGACAATCTCTGAAATAAAAAAAAAGACCAATGACAGTTGTTGTGTCAGGTTATTGTTATTTTAAAGCAGCTAGAATAATTGTTGTTGTACAACACGTGAAACAGTCGGGAGGTGTTTGGGGCACAAGGGGCACAAGGTAAAAAGAGGAAGCTGCACAATCAGAAGCAGATTTTGGTTTTAACATGTTAAGGTGTGGATGCAGTGTGATGAGCACAAGTGAGGCTACGGCATGGGCAGGCTTAAAAAGTGTGAGCAGCAGTCAGACATTATCTTCATGGTAACTCATTGCAAGACTCAGGAAATGTTGTGTGTTAAACTCTAAACTGTATTACACTTCAGAGTTTAATACACAGCACAATATGAAGTTTACAGAACAGGTGCGAGCAATGACTCAATCAATAAGTACTATAGAGCTGCAAAGATGTATCATTAGTCTATTCATTATCAACTATTTAATACATCTGTAAACTTTCTTATGATTGACATTAGCTTTTTCAATGTGAACATTTTTGGGGTTTCTTCATACACTATGACAGAAAAATGTATTCTGAAAACATTGAGGAGGTAATGTTGGGGTTTGGGAAAAACATTGACATTTTATGGCCAAATAACTAATTGAAAACAATGAATGGACTTTTGAAATTAAAGATAATCATCAGTTTACGCACTAAAGTATTAAAGAATTGGGTAAACAACAAAAGCAGCGATGGAGAATGAACAATGGAAGACATATCGGTAACCCAAGTTTTATTTATTTTTTACTTTATAATGAATAATGTTTTGCTCCTAGTTCTGAGCTGTTCCCCATGCTTGTCCTTTAACTGAGTCTCCCTCTTGTGTTAGTTGTGTCTGATGAATAAAGCGCTGTTCTGTAGGATCAGGACAGTGAGGTAATTGGGGCATTCATAAAGAGACTATGTCTGCCCTGATGGGAACAGAGCTCATTTCAAAACAGAAACTCACTGACTCTCACACTACTTCTGAGAAAAACACACTCATAAACACCCATGTAGTTCCAAACTCTGTGGACTCTGCTGAGGAGTGTAACTGTATCTGCAGCGGTCTACATACTGAGAGTAGTAACAGGAGAGGGACCTCAGAGCAGAACTTCTATACTGGGATGTGTGTGTGTGTGTGTGTCCCGGCAGCCAGCAGAGGGAGACGGGAACGTTGGTGTCAATAGGTCAGGGTTTTTTCTCACACAGCGAATCTGAGCACTACAGAGGGAAATCATACGCACAGGAAGAGAGAGAGAGAGAGACTACAAAACAACAAAAAAACAGACAACGCCTGCTGCCGGTCACAGCAGAGAACAATTAGGATCCGCTCATGAACGAACGCAGCTGAAAAGCTCCTCTCTTCACTGTGGGATTGTTTCTGAGGGACAGTTGTCCGACCTGACAGGGCAGAATGTCACGCCGGGACCAGAGGTTTCGGAGAGGAACGAAAGGACGGTAAGAAACACTGTTATCAACTTATGTGATATGTGAGTGAGTAGTTCAACATCTGCGGTACTTCCTCAAACCCCTCTGCTGTCACACAGACACACCAGAAACCTGCTCTTGGGTTTTCTGTCTACTTTTACATCATCTATAGATATGTTTAGGAGTAGCTAATGAAACCATAGCAGGCACCGTCAATACTTTGTCATATAAGCAGCCTGCTGTCATATTCATAACTCAACTGTTTTGTTTTGGTGGATGCCTGTTTGTTTCGCCTCCCTCCATCAACAAGTACTTTAAAATACACCCAAAGAATTGAATTACATCAAAAACAAGTGTTTCTTTTTAAGAACTACTGTTTTTAAAAGAAATCCTGCAGGGCGACAGACCGAGGAGGGAACCATAACAAGAGAAGACGTCATCAGATTCTTACTGTAACATTTGACCTACCATAACGTGCTGACATCCGAACATGTTTGTTTTATGCGCACCAGGTGCTGGTGTGTCCACTTTTAGTGACACAAGGACAGATCTCAGAGGGGTTATGAGTGGCTAAAGATAAGAGTAAGATGCAGAACAAGCGAGATGAGGGGAATAATGTCAGTGGGAGGATTGTGTGGAGATAAGGCAGAAGAGAGAGTCACGACCAGATGTTTAGATGGAATAGCAGATGTGAAGCTGGGACCTTCCACATCCTTTGCCAGCAGCACAGTAGGAAAGACAAAAGGTCAAAAGTAAAACTGCAGCTGTCTTTATTACTTAATTATTTCCACAATAATGAATGAAAAGCAGGTCTAACAGATCACTTAGTGTACTTATTATAGAGCACTGTATCCCCGGCAAACACTGCATTAAGAGCCGCAACAAACTATTTCATTATTGATGTGTCTGATTATTATATTCAGGATTATTCAATTATTTTACAAAATTTCAGAAAATAGTGAGAAATGACCATGACTTTCTAAAAGTCCAGTGTCTTTAAATGTCTTGTTTTTCAGGGGTTCTGAGTATTTAGTAGGGCTGTAACTAACTTATTTTACTTGTTATTTAATCTTAAGATTATTCTCTCAATAGATAAATGGTTAAGTCTATGAAGCGTACAAAAAGATAATTATTTCCAGAGCCAAACCTGACTATCTGAAATGTCTTGTTTGTCCACAAGTCACAGATATTCAGTTTCATAAGTGGTAGGAAAAACACATAAAACATAAATATTTAATAAGCTGGAATCTGAGAATTTGATATATTTTTTGTTGAAAAATAACTCAAACTGGTTCATCGATTGTTAAAATAGTTGGCAATGAATTCAATATTTGAAAACGTATCGTTCAATCGACAGCTCTAAGTCTGAATGTTGTCAATAACTGTCTTATGTTGGAGGGAACTCTCCAACCATTTCATTGTTAATACAAAAGCCACCTTTTCATTCTATTGTAAGACCAGCCTGGCATTTACAGTTGAGGTTAGGAGAGAGGAAACATGGATCTGCATTCTGACCAGGAAGTCCCCTCCCACTGCAGCTGTAGTGTTGAAGAAATAAGGAAGCAGGTTTTTGTAGTAAATAGGTACTATTCTTCATTCAGTTGAGGCCGGAATGACATTGAAAGTTGTTTTGCTGATTTTAAAAAAGAACCAAAAGTGAGCATGCTGCACTGCATTTAGAGAACTAATGCTTTTTAAACTGTGGCAATGTTATTGCTTTGTTATGCTCTCTTTTGCAATATACGAGTGGGGGTGCTGATGGGAAAAAACATTACGTTTAGACATGTGACTGATCAGCGAGCCTACATGAGTAGTCCTTTTGTAAGAAGCAAATTTAATTTTGGCATTTGACTAAATACTCTCTGTCACAGTGGCATCAGCAGTTCACAGTGAAAAGACATGGTTTCAACACCATCCCTGTGGGGAAGATAACTCTATTTCCTCCAGGCCAGTGCTGAAAAACACCAGCAGCTTGATGTCCCATGCAACTTTGTAACTAATAAAAGCATCCCTCTGTCATTCAACACGAGCAGGGTAAACAAGTTCAAGAGAGGATAGGAGATGGGTATCAGTGGCATAGAAGACTGTGTTAAGAAAAACAAAAAAAAGTGGCTTCACTCCATCATTTAAAGTCCAACTGACCTGGAAGTGTTGTCCCAGATAGCGTTTGTGACAAGCTCACAGGTCGACTTTCCCCACAGGTCTCACGTGTTCAAACCCTGATGAGGATCACGTTACTTTGCTCGAACACACCTCTGAAGTATCCATCATCTTACTCTCCATTTTCTCTTGTTTTGCCCTTCTTCTCTGTCTATTCCCCGCTCCCATGCTTCTCTAGGTGTTGTGAATGTGGCTGCATCTTGTCTCACTGGTACTATGAGAAAGAGGGACAGCTCTACTGCAAGAAGCACTACTGGGCCCGCTATGGAGAGCACTGCCACGGCTGCAAAGACACCATCGCAACAGGACTCATCATGGTAACATTATAATCCCTGAAAATAAAAAGTTATGACTTAATTTGTATCTACAATTAGGGCCTCACTTATTAGAAATTAATTAAAACGTTACGACATATGCGAAAGGGAGGATTCAAGCCGTGTACAATAATGTAATAAAAACCATGAATTTACTTTGAGTTATTTCCATTAGACTTGACTTATAATATAGTTCTCCTATAGGTCAATTATACACCAATTTGAGGGTGCTCACTAACAATTTATTATATTATTCACAACATCGCATTTAAAAACCCAACAAACCGTCCTGAGCAAAAGTCACCTCAGATGATAATGCTCCGCTTTGTTATTCAGCTCACTCGTTTCAAAACATTTTGTAACAAATTGATTGATAGTTGGTGAGATAGTTTAAAACTAGCTGCTTTATTGATAATTCAAAGCCTCCATTTGGTACAAAGAAGCGGCCAGACAAATACCAAAATCTGTACATGTGTATTGTTGACAGACAGAAATATTGCCATAAACGTGCTGGATCAAATGTCCCAACATACAGAGTCTCAGCATGCTACACCGACTGTTCATATATTCAAAGCCTTCCTGTCTCTTGGTTTGTTGCTGGAATGAAAGTAAATGTTTTTTTTCTTTCAACACTCAAACAAGAGGATATCCTCTGAAAACATCCTGACACTACAATGCCTTCATGTAGGAATGCACAGAGAACTCCTAAAATCTCACTCCATCAAACATCATCTTGCAAAAATCAATATTATATCCATAATGCTTTGTGTGATTTACCAATACCTCCCTGTATAAACAGGTGGCTGGAGAGCAGAAGTACCACCCTGAATGCTTCACATGTATGAGCTGTGAAATGTTCATTGGAGATGGAGACAGCTACACACTCGTCGAACGCACAAAACTCTACTGGTAAGTTTGAAGTTAACAAGAAATAAATCATGCAAAGAACTAGATTTGCTGCATGTGGAGAGTAAGCCTGAACACACATCTGAAACTAAATATATTTGTCTTGTTCATACATATAGAGATGTATGATTCTGGTGAGTGTCCTTAGTTTACCTCTTGATTTGTTTGTTCTGCAGTGGCCATTGCTTCTGTCCGGGTGAAGTATCCGCTGAGAGGTCAGCCTCTTCCCTCACCAAGCGTCCACACACGGTGGCGCTGGTGTCTCTCCCTCCCCATGCTGGACGAGGCCTGTCTGTAGCCACTGACCTCAGCCAGGAGAAAGGCCCTCTTGTCACCGTGACAGGGTGAGTCTAAGACATGACAAAGAGTGACATTTAATTAGCGCTGAAATACAACTAAACCTAAAGATTGATCTAAAATCCCTGGCTAATTTTCTGTCTTATCCCATTTAGCTTGCAACAATTTCCTCACTGTAATTCTCCCCCAGGTTAGACTCCTCCACCCTCAGCCCTGAGCTGCTGTCCTCCGTCCACATGGGGGACCGGGTTCTGGAGGTAAACGGCATCCCCGTCCTCAACATTTCCCCAGACGAGGTAGGCCTCAAACCTCACACATATTCAGCCATGATGTCATGACTAAATGAGAAGTAATTACACTATGGGTTAGAAGTCTTGCGTATTTCTCAAGTCAGGATCTTTTAGGTGAAGTTATACAAATAATATTGTTACTATAATTATTGCTGTTATCATTATTATTATTAAGCTGTTTTTACTGTGGAATTTATAAGATTACTTATACACATTTTTATTCTATGTTAAATGAATCTTTATGAGTTTTCGCTCAGTGCCCTTTGACATTATGCTCTCTTGGGTGAAAGAGAAGCCTTTACCATGTTATGTTATCTTTCAAAATGATGCAAAATAAATAATGTTTGAGTAGTAGAAGTAGATACACTCCTTGGTATCTGCAAGGAAACAATAAAAAGACTACTATGTCTACAAAGGTCACCACCACATGCTTGCCTCCAGATAAACTGTGTGATCCAGGACACAAACCGACCGCTGCAGCTGACCATTGAACACAACCCACAGTCTCCTGATGACCCTCCTCTCTCAAACGATCCCCCGGACAACGTCAGCTGTCCTGAACCGTGTGTCTGTGAAAAACTTTCTTCAACCCATAAACTCCCAAGTCTAGAGGAAGAGCCGAATCCAGGGGGGGAAACAGAAGAACCAATCAGGGTGAGCCTCTCACCACCTCAGCACCAAGGAATGAGATCTAGACACATTCTGTAAGTCATGTATTTCATCTTTTCTTAAGTCATTGCTCATTCATTTATATTTTCTTTGACTGAGTCTCTATTTTCTTTCTCAGGCGCAGCTGTAGTATAGACAAGTCTCCTCTGTCCCCTGGAGCTCTGTCACTTTTATCTCATAGAAGAGAAATGGTTCGCTCAGAGTCTCTTCGTGCGGACCCTGGAGATCGGACTCATCGCATCTTCCGACCTTCGGACCTCATCCATGGAGAAGTGCTTGGCAAGGGCTTCTTTGGACAGGCTGTCAAGGTACAACTTTTTCCCTTCACATCGTCTCTTTCATAAAATATGGATGACTTTCTCATACCATTTGTAAAAACTGACACCAAGCATTTTTAATCAGCTTTCTGAATAACCTCTTGCTTGTCAAGGTAACACATCAGGAGACAGGGGAGGTGATGGTGATGAAAGAGTTGATACGGTTTGATGAGGAGACGCAGAAGACTTTCTTGAAGGAAGTAAGTGTTCATCAAAGCAGGGAGTCAATACCATTAACAGATTCAAATGTAATCAGCCCATTGGAGGCGTTATCAGACTCAGATGGTTCAGGTTATTTGTATTAGTACCCGTAGGTAGATTTAGTTTGGAGATAAAGATGGGGCCTGCTACACCGACTAGCAGGCTCAGAAGGCCTGTGATTATCTATTTAAAAAGGTTGATGACTGATACAAGTACCAAGACTCCACCTCCTCTAGTCACATCAGCAATTGTGACGGCAGCGAAGGAGGAAATAGTATTAAGACTGAGTTTGTAGAGGTAGACCGGTGGCATTTGGGTCAAACAAAGGACACTAAATAATAAGACTTTTTGTGTCCCCTGGTAAACCAGAAGTCAAAACATGTATATGTACGTACGTAACATTGGTAAGCTAGGTAACCCAGTCATAATATTTTCCTAAAACTAAAACAAGTTGTTCTTTGTTTCAATTTACACAAGCATTAACCACATAAAAGTGAACCTCATCTGAGAATTACAATGTTATATCAACTGGCCATTCAATGGAAAATGATAACATTTCAAACGGGTGACCTCACAAAGCACACTCAACCAACCATGAATATTCACTGGCATGTTTTAAAATCCATTTGACATCATCAAGAGGGTGAAAAGGTCACTATCATTAGAGCTATTTTTCACGTCGCTACAATGGCCTTAAGTATTTGTTTAACCACGTTTCTTCTCAATGTGTTCAGGTGAAGGTGATGCGCTGTATGGACCATCCCAATGTCTTAAAGTTCATTGGACTGTTTTATAAAGACAAACGGATAAACTTTGTCTCTGAATACATCCAGGGAGGAACTCTCAGAGAGACCATCATTAAAATGGTAAGTTAAGAAAAAGCTTAGTGTTTCTGTCAAGGTTCACAGACACAGTATGATGGTGAATCTCTTGTTGTTGTAGGACAAAGATTTCCCCTGGAGTGTCAGAGTGGGTTATGCTAAAGACATTGCAGCTGGAATGGTGAGTCCTTCAAGGTTAATATCCCAAATAAATAATTCCCTTATCTAGTACCAACTTTCCTTAATGTATACAACGTTTCTCCTTCTAAGGCTTATCTACACTCCATGAACGTTATTCACCGAGATCTTAACTCACACAACTGCCTGGTCAGAGAGGTAAAAAACTGGTTCCATCACACACTCATGTTCACTTTGTGATGCACACACATGTCCAAGGGCGGACTGGGAGGAAAAAGTGGCCCGGAGATTAATTGACAGACAGGCCCACTTAATGGGCGGCATGTATCGGCCGGCCGGCAACGAAAGTATGTTACTTAACAAAAAACCCTATGCATTTAATGTTATTTTGGACCATTATTCATATAGTAATCGCATTACCTGAGCCCTTGAGTTGCCTAGAGCAAAATAGTTACAGTATATATTTATTGATTTGAATGTTAACAGATCATTGATGCAATAACATTTGGACCCAATTTGCCTGACTTGACGCATGGAATAAAACATGGGGGTAGGAAGCATCCTCAATGTGGGTGAGACAATTTGACAGGGGGTGTGTGCAGGTGGTGGACCTCACCTCATCTAGGGGGGTCCGGGGGCATGCTCCCCCGGGAAGATTATTTTTTAAATGTTGAAGTTACATGCATCAATCTGGTGCACTTTGAGAGCAAAATTAGGGACTAAATCTATGGATACATCTCTCAACAACCATATGAAACAGAACTGTAAACAGAACATTTATTTGAACAGCAAGTGGAGGCAAAAGTGACTGCCCCCAAAATAATAAACCTACTAGCCTAAACTCAGTAACAGAATGTGGGCAACACGTTCTTCACCACAGCCGCGCTACCTCTGAGTCAGACGTAACTTCCCCCTTTTCTATCCTACGGGTACAGCCACTCCCCCTGAACCCTGTTTCCCTGCCCACGCACGGCCCACCGGGAAAACTCCCGGTATTCCCAATGGCCAGTCCGCCCCTGCACATGTCAAAAACTAGGAGGGAACAGACCTAAACCCAAAATAAACGTTCCTAACATTTCTTTCTCTATTTCTCGTGGTTTAGAACCAGTCTGTGGTGGTGGCAGACTTTGGACTAGCCAGGCTGGTGAAGGAGGAGAGAAATCTGAGCAAAACCTCTTCTCTGGAAAGGCCTCCTAAGGGAACACTGTCAGATCTCCGCAGGCCTGACCGGAGGAAGCGCTACACCGTGGTGGGAAACCCCTATTGGATGGCCCCTGAGATGATTAGTGGTGAGTGCAAATGGATCTAGGCCATCAGTTCTCTCTTTATCAAGGACCTCCGGGAACCTGAGCCCAAATTGACAGATTGTTAATCTCTAGGAGCCAATAAATGGTGCTTGTTAGAAGTAGATGAAACAAGACGAATATACAATATTATGAATTTATTCGGAAGCCTGGAGTTCATTTTTGAAATTCTGTGTTAGAGGAGGCACTTGAAAACCCTTTTTTATGGCAATGTTTAAATATTTCTGACTATGAGTAATCGATCTTTGGGAATCATGCGAGACCTCACAGCGTTTTGTGTGAAGATTCACATTGGATTTAAATGTTACACTAAATGTTGCTTCCTTTTAACAATATGCTTCCAAATGAATTGCAATTTGTCAAGATATATTATTTTCTCATATGGTCTAGTGAGTCTACACCACAACGGTTTGACAAAGGTATAAATACTCTATGACTAACCTCAACCTGTCTCTTGATACCAGACGTGCTGCACTTTAATAAAATGTGGAAAGAAGGAACTAACGCTGTAGGATAACTGATACTATTCTATGGTAAAATAACAAGTCTAATAATAAAACCCTGAAAACAGAATGGGTCAGATTTGGTTTACATTTTGCAATCTTTCCTCTGCACTTCTCAGGAAAAACCTATGATGAACGGGTGGACATCTTTTCCTTTGGTATCATGATATGCGAGGTAAGAACTTCTCAAGAATTCCAAAAATGTGGTGTTGAATGTAAAAGCAGTAAAGCACACTATCCATTGTGAAGCTAAGGACGTATCTTTCTCTGTTTCTCTCAAGATAATAGGTAGAGTGAACGCTGACCCCGACTACCTTCCCCGGTCAAATGACTTTGGGCTAAATGTGTCCGGCTTCCTGCAGCAGTACCACCCTCCTCAGTGCCCCCCCGCCTTCATGCCGCTGGGTGTACTTTGCTGTGACATGGACGCTGAAAAACGGTATGAACGCACAAATCCAGTAAAACCGCAGATCTAAATTGATAAAGCATTGTATGAATATTGCTCAGTAAGATTGAGTAGCCTGCCTCGGTTTTATATTTAGTTTCAAATCACATTTCAGCTATTCAGTACATTTCAGTTTGAGAACAAATAGGCGTTTCATTATAAGAGGAAGTGCTGTGGTGGTTTATGTTGTAAAGAAACTGCAATTCAACCTCATTTATATACAGAACAACATATTGTTTTGTTTTTACCATTATAGAGCGATTAACTTGCATGATAAACATATCACAAAGGACTGCAATATTATATTTAGGAATTTTTGGAATTAGTTTAAAGATCAGTAGAAAACTGCACTTTCAAATGTAAATATATAAGTGTTATGGTCAGTTGATGGAGAGTGTAAAAAGTTGACTGTATCAAAACTAAAGTATGAGCATCCATACATTAAACAGACGGCAAATAGTGTTCTTAGAAATGCATTAAACAAACTAAACTACTACAGTGCAGAACAGGTTACTAATGTGTCATTTGAGGGCTCTTTAGTTTCTCACTACAACTCGTTATGTTTCAGTCCTTCCTTTTCAAAGCTGGAGGAGTGGCTGGAGAACCTGCTGATGCACCTGGACATCGGGCTGCCTCAGCTCTCTGAGTTAGAGCAGCTCAGCAGAGGCTTCTGGATGAACCACAACCACCAAAACCAAACTCAGAACCAGGATAAATCCCCTGATTCTCATGAACTAACCCGGTGCTCACAGACACAAAGACACAGCCCTGATGCCAAGTTACATTCAGACAATGCAAATAACCACACGGAGCCTAATCACCTCACCGAGAGCCAAAATCTAAATAGCACACCTGAGAGACATTCGGATGAAGAGCATGACAACCATGAGATGAGACCAGAGGACAACCTCTCCTTTTTGAGCAGACAATGTAAGGATCACTCACAAGAGAAGAGCAAGACGTGTTGCAAGTCGACGAGCGTAGACTCAGGCGAAAATGGGTCTAAATCCTCTGAACGGAATAACCCCTCAGGACAACCAGAAGTCCAGGAGGAGACCTCACAACAGCTGCAGGTCAACACTTCGCTAGGACGCTCTAACAGGCAGAGAAGGACATGCAGAGTGCTGTGGGACAGAGCTGAAGAGAACAGCTCTTTTCTCTGACTGCTTTTTTTGATGGCTAAGACGAAGAAGAGTTTTCAGGAATACATTTTTTTTAAAAGATAATTGTGCCTTTTTAAAATGACTGGGATAGTTATTAAATAGTTTAAGTTATACAGAGAACCTGCAGAGGCATAACATTGCAAGTAGATGTGATATTTTACATTAAAAGCAAAACAGATGTGTATGTTGATTCATGAGAACTGTTAGTGCATGACTCATTTTGCTCTGTAAACCAATGTGATTTCAACCACATCCCCACAACACAGGCTTTCGTTCATATTTCAGAGTTACATTTGAACTCAAAAGCAGTATATTGTCCAAAATGTATTCAAGCACATGACCGAAAAAGATTTCTCTCTGGTAGACAAACTACTTAATGGCAACACAGTTTCTTAGATAGCCTACCTCAAACATAACTTTTGCATTTTTGTGCTACAAATGTCTCTTTTCTTAATCACATGGTTCCTACAGCTTAAGGCAATTAAGAATTTGAAAGGCACTCAGAACAAAATTCCTGACCAACTTTAAAATAACCAAAACAAGCTGATGAGAGATGTGTGATTGGTGTTTGGTCCTTGTGTTAAGACACCACATTATCTCTGTTTTCAGTGTAGGCTATGTGAGATGCATTGGGCAAATTATTTATTAATAGATCAGAGTTTTTAAATGTCTAAAATATATATTTATAGTATCCTACTTACCTTGGCTTTTCAAAGATTGATTTTAGATTAATTTAATTCCTTTTCAAAAGTGTTTAAGGACCCCTTGGAACCCTGTTATCAGAATACCTTTATGATGGCGATACTATCTGTGGTCATATGAAATTATGTGGCCAAATCATCCTTTGGGCTCCAGTGAGAACCTCTGAAACACATGGCACTTTTTACTAGGGCTGCTCGATTATGGCAAAAATCATAATCTCGATTATTTGGGTCAATAATCGAGATCATGATTATTAAAAACGATTATCAATTTACTTTGAAAACATCAATTTATTTAAAAAAAAATGTGAACAGTATGTTTTTAACAGTTGATTACACTGAACTTTAAGTATAATTCAACTGAAAAACCAATAAAATATATATATATATATTTTTTTTTTTATAATAATCGTTTAATTTCAATTATGTTGTTTTCATAATCGTTGCAAGCCAAAATCGTAATTGCGATTAAAATACGATTAATTGAGCAGCCTTTTGTAGGCTACTGTAAAATACACTGCACTGTGCATTATTTATAACAATGCCTTGTGTATTTTCTGTTTAAACGTTTTACACTTTGTCTGAAATACTGAGCTGTGAACATATAAAAGCACAACTGTAATTTAATAAAAATAAATACTGATGTGAACGACCTTGGTAAAATGTTAAACAGAAACATCTGTAAACATGACAAAGGGCTAATCGAGGACTAACGGCAACTAGACCACCGTTACTTTTCAAAAATAAACTCAGCAATCAAGCGAACAGTTGAGAAGTTAATAAATAACAGCTAGCTAAAAAGTTAACATGGACAACATGGACAACCACGCTGAGGTGAATTTTAGGATTTATCCGAAGGTTCTTCCCATTGCATTTCGGAAAAACAGTCCTAAACCGGGTTAATTTAGCCTAGGGCCAAAGAGATGGAAACTAGCTTAAATGTCATATAAGGGTTGGCCCAATGTTCATTAATATGAACAAGTAGGTAGTAGCAGTTGTGTAATTATTATAATCCTTGTTACGTTTATTATTACTGTTTTTATTGTTATTGTTGTTGTTATTATTATTGTTTATTATAAATTATTACTACTAGTTGTAGCAGTAGCTTAGCTGTTGTTAGCATCCTGAACTGCCTGATTCACACCACCGGGCTGCTCCCTTTGGTACTACCACGTCAGAGCGGCTACACTGAGCGGGCTGCAGCTGGAGCTCAGCACACACACAAACACCACCACACACACGCTGCACACACCATATGTCTCAACAACACATTGTATTAGTTCTTCTATAGTTTGGTATTTTCCGGCAACACTCACATTGTAGTGTAAGCCAGCAGCAACATGCAGCACATGTCGTCTCCGGTCAGGTTCCGCAGCACTAAGAAAGGTACGTCACCATTTATACACTAGGTTGCTTCACCGATTTATCAAAATAACCGAATGTCTCTGCAACGTTAAATGCTCAGCTACATGATACATCAATAAAAGCAGCCTATAATGTTCCTGCAGGGATTTATATACGTGTTTGGCAGTTATATTCATGGTTATCGTTAAGCAACTTAGGTTCATGGTTTGCCTTTGAAATGTAGTTGTTAATAAGATAAGATAAATAAGAATGTGTTTGTATGCAACATGTTGTTAGAACTCTGTCAGTACAGACCTGCCCGTCTGTGACAAACTATGAAAGACAATGTTGTTATACTCCAACAGTGTTCTGTCATGTCACCTTAAAATGTGTGCAGTTTGATTTTAAATGTTGTTTATTGATAGCAGGAGGGTACATTATGGAAATTTGTTTACAGACATATGCATTGTTATTCTCATTCTCCAGTTTATACAACAATTCTCTATGTATTTGAAATTATTTTTTCCCTTTATATTTGCTGTCCTTTGCTCAAAAAACAGCAACTTTCTCAGAAAAGGAGGTAGGACAATCTTGTAGAATAGTTGTTAGTGATTGTGTTAATAGCTTGTGTGTGTGTTAAAGAATTAAGTCTTCCACCCCCCACCTTGTCAGAGCATTAGAAGCTGGGCTAAGCCTCCTGCAAAGCTTTGTGGGTAATGAGAGCTGACAGGTAAAGGGACCAGATGAACCCTGATCAGGCCATCAGCACTGTGTTGTTCTTTCTGCCGTCTTCAGACTGGGAAAATTAATCTCTTGTAAAGCAGGTGTGGAGGCTCTGCTGTCCTCCTATTTTCACGAAAACCAGTAGAGTCCCTCTGTGGGGAAATGAACTGTGACCCATCCAAAGTAGGTGTGGAGCGCTTGGTCAGTCATATGGCCCTGATATTTGTTTACCCACAAGCTATGTGTGCATAAGCAACACACTGAAAGATTTGCCCTAAACTCATGTGAAAAACCTACTCGTTCCTTCCTTCCTAGCGCTACCCAAACTCCCCACCATTCCTTGACAGATGGATGAAGGCCTCTAATGGGATATAATGGGATCACAAGCCAGGGCTAATTAGTGAATAAAGGGTTGTCAGTACAACAAAAGACACAATAATAATTACTTATTTTAAGTCACTTTACATACAATTGTCTTCTAAATGTAATGTAATCTAGTGTATAACAATCATTACTGTAATTGCTTAGTTTGGACTCAAGATTAAATCATTTATTGGGCCATAATTTTTCCATGCAGATAGGAAATTAGAATCACAAGTGACTTACCATTGAGACTTAAGATAGTCCATATATAAAACCCTTAGTGTGTAACCTTAGTGTTGAACTGCTTCCCCCTGTCACAGTTGTCCAATCTGTCCATCGAGGACCAGGAGGACACTCAGTTTCCGTACGCCATGAGGGATCTGCCTCCCGTGTCTCAGCCCGGCGAACAGAACCAAATAGAAGACCACCATGAAGCAGAGGGGAGCGGGACAGCACCGAACGGCAGACTCCCCAGCCTCCCCGGGACTCCCTCTCTGCCCCGTCCCATCCCCGTCTACGCTTCTGGATCCCCGACTGTCCCTCAAAGATCAATTCGTGTGAGAACTGACGCAGAGTTTCATTCCCTGCAGCTGAGGAGGCAGCTCGCTTCTTATTCGTCCATGGAGCGTCCTCTCAGCCCGGCCTCACGTCCTCACAGCCCATGGGGACGCTTTGACCCCTATGAATCTGCAGAGGTGTGTTTCTGAAGAGCCTTAGTTATATATGGTTTGTCATTCATTTCCATGGTAATGTACATGATTCTGAACTCATCCTAGATTCTTCTTGCATCTATTTCTTTTTTAGAAAATCTTAAATTGACCTTATCTTGAAAAACAGACTCAACCCTTAAAAGGACAGTTGTGTGCATAATCAATAAGACATTTTCCCATTATGCTTTGCAGTGCAGCTCAGACTTGTGAAGCTTTTGAGGATGCAAATCATATGCACATAAATACATGTTATGTTTTATCTCTATAGGATCAGGAAAAGGAGTATGTTGGTTTTGCCACATTGCCCCACCAGGTTCAGAGGAAGACGGTGAAGAAAGGTTTCACATTTACCCTTATGGTGGCAGGTGAGTTAACCATTATTTTTTGATATATCTGATTAGTAGGAGTGTGGTCTTTTGTCATCTTGTTTTATGTGTGAAGAAGCATTTTATTTGTTGTTACAGTTGTGTTACTATATATGTTGACGTAAGTTATTCAGAAGCATCAGAGTCATGGCTGTCTCTTCCCATAGGAGAATCTGGCCTCGGTAAATCCACACTTATCAACAGTTTGTTCCTCACGGACCTCTACAAAGACAGGAAGGTTCCCAATGCAGAAGGTGAGATGAGCCCAGGTTTTCTCCAAAGTAATATATTTTATTAATACAAAAATAAGAATTGCATTTGAAATTTAAAAAAGTCCTTAATTCTAGCATAAATTGTAGGATCCATGTGGCTATTTATATGATGCCTATGTAATTGTTTATACTGCTGCTACTACTACTTTCTTACCCTGGGGGATGTGTGTGTGTGTGTGTGTGTGTGTGTGTGTGTGTGTGTGTGTGTGTGTGTGTGTGTGTGTGTGTGTGTGTGTGTGTGTGTGTGTGTGTGTGTGTGTGTGTGTGTGTGTGTGTGTGTGTGTGTGTGTGTGTGTGCGTGCGTGCGTGCGTGCGTGCGTTCGACTTGTTGCCCACACACACATTTGATTACTTTGCACTTGTATGTGTCTGCAGAACGGATCAATCAAACAGTGGGCATTCTCACACACACAGTTAGCATCGAAGAAAAAGGAATCAAATTGAGGCTCACCGTCATCGACACACCAGGGTTTGGAGACTCCATCAACGAGACAGGAAGGTGAGGTCATCAACACGCTTATCCTGCATATGTTCTCCTCCTTCATACTCATTGACAAAACATCCCAACAGATACAGTGTGATAATTAAATAAGTCAGTCATTAGAGTGTTAATAAACTCACAGGAAGCGCACATCATGACTGAGGTAAAACAAAAGGAGACCAAGGCCGTTTCTCAATGTCGAGTATACCTGCTGCAGAGCCACTATTTCAAGTATACTACGTCATCGAGTGGCGCCGAATGCTGGCCATTTAACATGCATTTAAACAGTCCTTCGGGGCCACTCGATGATGTAGTATACTTGAAATAGTGGCTCTGCAGCAGGTTTAATCAACATGGAGGAAGGCAGCATATAAGTTCTCATTAAGGGAAGTGACTGCACCTGAGGGGGTTGGTACCTTTCCAGCCAGGAGCGCTTGTTTTATCCTCCCTTCCTCATGTGTCGTCATGTCATTTAATTCTGGGGACTTTTATCAACCGTTTTCATACGAATAGTATGTTACACCACTTGCTCTCAACACTAGCAGCATTTAATACAACATGAAATCAGGAACTACAGAATTACAGTGAGGAAACACCATTGGCAGGAAAATAAATATATACAAACTTTTACTTGGTATACAATACACCAACACAAATCAGACGGAAATGCATTCATAGAGGCACATGGAGATGTATAGAAAATCTAAGAGTTACGTTTTATTCAACATTTTTATCCTCACATCCTCACATTATAAACTGTCTGTTAGGGTTGTTGTTGTTGTTTGACTCACAGAGATTGTTTGTTTGCATCAGCTGGAAGCCATTAGAGGACTATATCGACAAGCAGTTCGAACAGTACTTCAGAGATGAGAGCGGGCTGAACAGAAGGAACATCCAGGACAACAGAGTCCACTGCTGCCTCTACTTCATCTCTCCATATGGCCACGGGTACGCTAACATGTTTTGACTTTTGCACATAAAAGATGTTTCTGCATGTGTGCGTTGACACTTACATTACTGTTTTGTCTCAGTCTTAGACCTCTGGATGTGGCGTGTATGAAGGCCTTGCACAACAAAGTCAACATAGTCCCTGTAGTGGCCAAGGCAGACAGCTTGACAGAAGCAGAGGTCCAGAGAAAGAAGATGAAGGTATGAGATCATAAGCACACACATCAGTCAGGGAGAGTTCACGTATTGAAGATATATTTTTTTCAATTGTATTTCTGTCAATTTCTCTCTTTTATTCTCTAATCTCTCATTATTATGTGTTCATGTACTGTAGATCAGAGAGCAGATCGAGCAGTTTGGGATCAACATCTATCAGTTTCCTGAGTGTGATTCAGATGAGGATGAAGACTTAAAAAAACAGGATCAATTACTCAAGGTTATTCAATTTACTTTCATTTCTCTCTTTAAAATTGAATGGCTCTTCCATGTTAAACAGTTCACTGATGTGTTGCTTCTCCCTGCAGGACAGCATCCCGTTTGCAGTAATTGGGAGTAATGTTCAGGTGGAGAGTGAAGGCCACAAGATCAGAGGTCGAGTCTATCCCTGGGGTGTGGTAGAAGGTAACACACTCTCAATACTTTTATATTCGTTCAAATGTTTTACAGAGAAGCAGGGACGTGCACAGGTACGGGGTATTGTTGCCCGGGCAACAGCCCGTGAGCGAGAGTTTTTTTTCTTTCTGTTGTGACCGAATCAACATGATAAGCCCACAATTATTATCGTAGCGTCTCGCTGCGATAAAATAGACCTTGTCAGCGCTCTCATCTGACCCAAGTCACGTGACTTTGTTTACAATCTGACAGCTGAAAGCAAAGGAAAGCCCTCCGGCCTCATATAGCTATGGTGATCAAACCAAATGCCTGCCTGGCTTTGGTGGCCAATCCCCGAGTCAATCTGTCACCGGAAATGTCCCCGTTTTTAAATATGCTTATATTGATTTTGAGTTTTCTCATGGCATTTAGAGTAGGGGACAAACCAGGGGACTTTACTTCCTCTTGACACCGTCGGTTATTTACAAACACCTAAATATACTTGTTATTGTGCTTCTGTCTTTTTGTGTCTCTTCATCTGTAAACTCCCTCGACGGGGCGCGCTCGCTCTCTTTTCTTGATTGCCCTCTCACATACGGGCGAACACTTCACTGTCCCGCTTCATTGTAGGAGTGCTGCCATGTCTCCACTTTAGTTTGACCATCTCTGTTATTAAGTTATGGAATACTAAATAAATGGCCCTTTTCCAGTTTAGAGCAATAGCCCCTCCAAATGTCTGCGCACGTCCCTGCAGAGAAGTTTGTGTTTTCGCTTTTTCTTTTGATTAGCTCTTAAAATGGCCCTGGACATTTGTTGGGCGTCACCTTGATTTTTGCATCATCTTTATGCATTTCTTTTATTCTGGTATGTATGAGAACATCAGTGTGATCTGGTAACACGTTGTCGTTTAATTTCAGTGGAGAACCCGGCTCACTCCGACTTCCTGCTGCTGAGGAACATGTTGGTGAAAACCCATATGCAGGACCTGAAAGACCAAACAGGCGAGACACACTATGAAAATTACAGAGCCCAGTGCATCTCAAATATGACGCGCATGGAGGTGGGTGGAGTCAGGTTTCACACCTACACAGTTTGATTGATGGAAATCTTTCTATGAACCTACAATTCTCTCTAATGGCTTCTTTTTTTAGCATCCCTATGTTTACAAGTCTCGATTATTATTTACAGTACACTAACCTGTTACACTAAACTAAGTTTGCGTCTAGGAGAGGGATTTGTTTTCAAGTCATTTTGAATATAATTTGATTTCTGAAAATATATATGTTATGTGATGATGAAGGTAGATGCTCAGGCAGCTCTTATTGATGTATTTGCGGGTTGTAGTGTCATGCATCAGGAGCGCAGCGTGGCAGACTCCTCCCTGCCGCTGGCTGCAGCTGACACCGAGACGCAAAAGCTCATCGGTACGTTTCTCTTACTAACTCCTTCTTTAATGAATTTGGTTACAGAGGTCATAATCAACACTCACTTCCTTTACTTTACCTTCTGTAGCTGAGGAGGATGCAGGAGGTGCTGTAGAGAGTCCAGCAGCACATGCATCAAAGCCAGAGAGACGGTTTCTGAGCAACCAGGAACACAGAGTCCTTGTTTAATGGACTTACTTACCATCTTAAAGTGATGAAGGCTGGCATCATGGTCCTCCAGGGTCACACAAACATTTCTGTGGGAAAAAAAGGTGCTATGGTTAAAAGGAGCCACCCCTCCACAATCCCAACAACACACCCAGAGATCCGTTAGATGAATAAACGCCAGTCAAAAAAGCTAATTAGAAACAACCCTCAATGTAAAAAGGGTTGTGTTCAAGATGTTCAGGTCTCACTTCTTCCAAAGAGAGAGTTTTTCGGCAGCTTCACATTCATTATTACTTTTATTCCATTCATTTAATCAAATGCTTCTCTTGTAACCTTGATAAGGGTGTAAAACTGCCATCTAGGGGACATTGTAGTGAGGTGATAGTTGGGTCTTAAATGTATAAACATTTTTCATATTGTACTACTTTTCAATCAACTGTTTTTTTAAGTTTTATTTTTAATCTTTAGTTTTAGATGTTTTGTATGGACAAGTGAAACATTTCAATAAAAAAACATTCAAACTGCAGATGGTTCATGTTGTTACAGGAGAAAATAAATAAATACAGGAGCAAGATGTGTTGTAAATGTAATAAGATTTATTAAGAATCTTTATTATTTCATCAGCAAAATTCTTCATCATTAATATGTTTTATCCATTATCATCATTGTTATCTTGAACAGTGGACAGTTAGATCTAAAAGGCAGCCCAAAGTGTACAGGCGATATATAACTTAAAACTTTCTCCATAGGGAAAACATGTTTTTATATTCATATATAATATCAATGTAGCATGAGGTCCAAGATCCTGCCCACGTTATACAGTATTGTACATGGTCCCAAAAAAAAAAAAACATTTATACAAAAGAAACTTAACCGGCAATCTACATGCAACAAAACCAAAAAGAAACAAGCGTTTAAAATTTTAAGACACATACACTCATATGCCAAAACGTGCATACAATCACAAATTTACAAAACTTTCATACATACATACAAATATTACAAAACTCAAATATTAGAACTTATGTTATCCAGAAAAGAGCATATTTTTTTCTTTTTATTTACTTTTTCCACTCATTGTCTCAATCCATCTCACAAAATGGAAAACTTAAAAACGTAAAAAAAATCCAATCATGACAGTAAATATTTGTCTCTTCCATTCGCTCATTGTGTTCGTGTTTTGCCGGAGTTGTCACAGTGTTCAGTAAAACTGAGTTAAGGCACACACGATAGCACCCAGACAGACTCATCCCATAAATCACCTCTGTGTAAAAAAATAGCTTGCTTGCTACACGCACACACTCCATCATGCACGGGGCAAACTGCAGAACCAAAAACAGCCATGCTACAGGTACAGTAGGATAACTATAGTACAGGATATAAAACGTATTGAATAGTTACATATACAGACATAACACACAGACACAGCAGAGGACAGTGACTACATATACTGATGGGAGATTTCATGGTGTGACATGTATAGGCTGGCAAGAAGGCTGTGAAGCCATTTTGAGTGTGTGCACATTAACATACATAGACATACGCAAAGACAAGTGGGTTTCAACACATTTTCTGGTCTGGAGCAGAAGATTTGGCTTTGTGTTCGATATAATTTGATATACAGAAAGGGTCATATTTCTGCCAAATTATCCTTCACAAAATGGCATTAAAGTGTAAACTCTTCTCACGCTTAAAGAGCTATTTCCAAATCTCTTCTGGAGCTTGCATCCACATCTCAACTCCTCCCAGCATTTTTGAGTTAATCATGTGACCAAAGTCCCATACTGTATGTAATATAATGCAGTACACAACTCAGGATTTTTACTTGAGTTAAGATGTGTTATGTTATAAAAGGCCAAGAGTTCTTTTAGACTCAACAGTCTCTTTGTTTTTACACATTTTAAAGCCTGTGCATTATCTTTGCATTGTGCCCCCATTGTGTTGAGTGTGTGCATGTATGTGTGTGTGTGTGTATGTGTGTGTGTGTGTGTATGTATGTGTGTGTGTGTGTATGTATGTGTGTATGTGTGTGCATGTGCAGCATCAGTATGAGGCAGCAGGGGGAGCTGTTGCTTTAGAGTGAAGAGGATAAAAATCTGCGTAGCCCTGAATAGGATACCTGTCACTGAGTGTTTCGAGAGCAGTTTTAAGGTTTCCCCCCCCCCCCCCATCTTTGTCATGTATTTGTGACAATATAGATTTTTGTTCAGCTTGATGTCCAGACAGTCTATTACAGGACTTGATTGGTTTACAAACATGCCATTTATTTATGGTCGAGCCTTTCTCTGTGGGACAAAAGTGGAATGTGCTATCTTTATAAATATAACTGACAGCATTAGTCTGAAGTCTTTCTCAGACTTTATGACTGCTTATCTTTAACGTATTGCTCTACCTTTAAATGTGTTTGGTCGACTTCCTACAAGGAAATCAAATCTCCAATAACTAACAGGCAAAGGTCATGTTCTCTCTAGATTTCTCCACAAGGCCACTAAAACAGGCTTCTGTATGTTAAGCAAACCATGTTATCTATACCCTTCTTCTACCCTTTAAAAGGGGACACTATTTTGACCAATTAGTATTGACCAGCAGTGCTTTAAAAAAATATCTAGTACAATATACAATATCTAGTCTCATATTACAATCTTTAAACATTCCACTGTTTTAGAGTCCTCCATAAAGAGAGCCAAAGGGGAAGTGGATAAAATAACTCCACTGTTGAATGGGACACTTGCTCACATGATCAGAAGCTGTCAGCTGAACAGAAATCACACAAATATGATTCAGTTGTTTCTTTTGGTCTTTCTCTTTGTAATTGTAGATCTGGCCATGTAATGTGGTGCACCTCATATTTGATCACACTTCTCTGTAATTCATTTGGATCAGCGAGATCCCTCCTCTGCTCTCAAACACATCAGTGACAGCTTTTCTCCAGGATGTCCCACGTGACGTCATGAATATATGAACACAAAAACAAGCACATACTGTATCACCACGGCAACAACCTCACGACAAACAAATCTCTCTTTCGTGCGTTTTCCCTCGATGAGTGGAAAAGGTAAATCTTAGATGCCTGAGTGTGAGCTTATAATGTTAGTGCTTCTGGTGTAAAGGAAGCTCAAACAGAGTTCCTGTCTTTGCAGCGCAGACGAATGTCACAGTCTTATCTTCACAAACAATGGCCTCACCCACCGACTCTGCGTCAATGTTCACAAACGAACGAGCTGAGACTGAGATATCTCTGGAGATATTCGTCACACGTGGTCCAGAAAAAACAATTTTTTCCTGGTGAATGTTTCGTCAGAGATTCTCTGCTAGTGATTATTGACAGGAGTGTGAAAGTTCATCCGGAAGTTCAGTTCAGAATCTTTCCCACTTTTTTTTTTTTTTTTCATCTTTCAGGCCAGTTTGAGCGTGCTGACAGGAAAGGTTGGGACTGTTACCATGGTGACAGGGTTGAGGACCGCAGCCTGACCAACCAGCTGGGGGTGGGGGGCCAGCACTGCTGTGGGTTTCCCTAGCGACGGGTGCCCCTGGCTGATGACGGCTGTGCTGTTCATCTGGGCTCCGTTAGTGTTAGCTTGAGGGTTAGCATGGACGTGGGGCAGGGTGTGATGGGTGAAGGTGTGGGTGATGTGTCCCACCATGGTGGGCTGGGAGACTGACACGCCCTGGGGGTAGAGAGTCGGGAGGTGGGATTGCAGGTGAGCCAAGGGGTGGACGGTGATGTGTCCGATGGGCTGCGCGGATATTTGCTGGTGAGCACCTTGAGCGATTGTCTGAGGCATGGAGGACATGGAGGACATGGAGGACATGGGGCCGGGGGACGGGGCGATATGCGTTAGGTGCTTGAGATTCAACGGCAGGCCGTGATTGACAGCCTGGATGACTGACGGGTGGGAGATGGCAGCATGAGCGATGACGGTGGGCTGGAGCTGCTGGATGGGATGTGCGAGCTGTGGAGGGGGCAGGCCTGGCGCCGGTGCGATGGCTTGAGGGGGGGCGGAGGGGGAGGACGTGGTCAGGACCCCCAGAGGCAGGGTGGCGTGCTGGATGGACAGGTGAGAGGTGAGCAGCTGCTGGGCATGTATAACGGGAGCTTTGGAGAGGGAGGGTGGAGCAAGAGGGGCCGGGTCATCGTCGTCAATGTCCTGCTCAAAGTTTTCTTCTCCTTCTGTGGACCAGAGAGGAAACTGTTAGTCATGATGATCCAGCATAGCCCTCCACTTTGAAATATCATACACTGCAGTTTGTCATATATTCACTGTACACATTTTTTAGGCTTTTTTTGCATATTTAAATATTTGCCTTTATTATCATCTTTATGCATATTTAAATACTTGTCTTTATTCTGTATTTGTTTTTTCAATCGTTATATATTTATATATTTCACCTTATCCTACTACTTATTTTCGCACCATCATACCCCCATAGAAATGTACCTACCTGGAAAAGCCTTTATTGTCATATATATATATATATAAAAAATAGTGCAAGATTATGTTGCAAGACCAATGTGCAGATGAAGTAAACTATATGCATGTCAAAAAAATAAAACATGCTAAATGTTGCAGAGAATGTTGTAAGTGACCAAATAATGCAGTGGTCTACATAAATGTAACATTGAATAAGATACACAAGTGCCATCTGTATGTGTTATATGTGCTTATTACATGGCTTAGTTGTATACTCGATTCTGATTGGTCAATTCAGAACACGTGACACGTTGTTAATCCAGTAGTACAGCCCGCTGTCAAGGATTTATTGACCGTTGTTAAGGACTATCACATCTGCAGAAAGAAGTCTGGTCGATTGAACTGTAGACAGTTTGCTTTTCAAACTGTTAGCCTGTCTTTAGTTTTCCGTTGTCTACCGTCCAAGAGCAACATGGAGGATTTCAATATTAATTTAAATGAATTTGGAGAGCACAGTAATTTGGATGAATGGTTAGTGGCTGATGAGTCCCCAGTGAAGAAAAGAAAAAGACAAGAGGGACAAGAAAACAGCGGAGAAGCAACAGGGCAGAAACCCTCAACACGGAGCTGCGGTCCTTTTTACGCAGCGGTCCAGACGTAGACATCAAACGGCAAAACATATTCAGTTGCCAGTTACTTTGGCATTAGGGCAGGGATATCTAGATACTTTCCAAGGTCTGACATAATGAATTGTGCTTCTTTTAAAGCAAGCAACGATGTTGCAACGCCCCTCAGATATTTGATTAAAAAAACACAATGGTGCTCAGGAGGAGATTCAGGTGTTAAGGTGTGGGGGGGGGGGGTTACCTTGGTTGGTTATTGGCTAATGGTTACACAAGCCAAAAAAACGTTATGACATCATAAAGTGGCCAAAATCTGATAAACTCATTTTCAGACAGGTTTTTATATAAAAGGATCAGGACAGAAAGTGAGCGAATCTTTTTTCCTGAAACTTTAAGAATCTCTTTACACAGAGGGGACACATGTGTATATAAAAGACATGAAACAGTGGATTTTGCATAATGGTATCCCTTTAAATAATAAAAGATGCACTGATTACATTTCAGTTCCGATACAGAGTACGTATCTGAAACCAGCGTTTTAATAATAAGCTGCCTCTTTGGATAATTATTTTATGCGTAATGGGTCATCAGGCAGAACATTACTTTCCTAACTTTGGAAAACTTAAAGTCATCAAAAAAGCATTGAAAAATGTTAACTTAATTGAAAGGAAATTGCGCACCATAGACTTGGTAAACAAATCATGGCAGGATGCTTCTTTAGGTGCTTTATTAAGTTGGTTGTGTTATAATTAGCATTGCTATGGCCAGCCCTCCAGGCATTTACTCTGCAGATATTGCAAGTGGTCGTAGAACTCGCTGGCAAAGATAGCGTGAAATAACTCCAAAAAGCTGACATGTTTGTTGTCAGCTCCCTTAGCTGTGCAGTCTACCGGCATGCTGCTGACGTAGTATGTGCACGTGTAATGAAAGTTAAGACTTAATCAAAATGTAATATCATAAAATGGTCCTATTGTCACTGCTAACCGATCCAGCTAGTCAGAATGAGTGTATTATCAGTAAATGTGTATGCACATAGGACTTCCCCCCGCACTGCTACCTGCACAGTTCAATGTATATATACACTTAACCTTGTCCATACCTTTATATGTACATTGACCTCATCGGAGTTTAACTCACTAAATGTTGAATTACTTTAATTGTTATTATCCCGGTGTTTATTCTCATGTGTGTTTCATTCTTGTTCTGTTTCTGCTATTACACCTGAATTTCCCTTCGGGGATCGTTAAAGTACCATCTTATCTTAATGTATTATTGAAAAAAATTCCATTGCGACAAAGTCCCGAGGTAAACTGAAATTCAAATATAACTACTACCACTTACTCTTTTGGGCTTGCATATGCCTCTAGAAATAAAGCTTTATCTGTTAATTCACCTCTTGTGATCAGTTTTCAAAGTCAATCCATCAAAGTTTATTTACATAGGCCAATATCCCAAATGTACGTTTGTCTGAGCGAGATAGTTTATACAGATTAAGAATGTGACACCCTCTGTCCTCTGACCCTCACAAGGAAAAACTCCCAAAGAAACTCCACAGTTAATGGAGAAAAAAAATAAAAGAAACCTTGGGTGTCGTGTGCAAACTAAAAAGCTAAAGTTAACAGAAAGGTATAAGTTATGGATGAATGTGTGTGAGAAGTAGTCCGTCAGCGCTGTACCTGAGGCAGTGGACGTGGAGGCCTGGTCGTCCTCGGGCTGGATGGTCTGTCGCAGCACTCGGTCGATCTCCATGACGTCCATGCACTGACTGAGCTCGTTCTTCAGCTCGGCCAGCCGCTGCTGCGTCGAGATCTTCTCTCTGGCCAGACGCTCCATCTCGTGCTCGTACTCCTTCTCCTTACGCTTCAGAGTCTTCCAGAGAGACACAGAAAGCAGATGAAATGAGAAAAAAAAAAAATCACTCAAAGACACTTCAAATATACAATCACGGTATAATAAAGAAACCCTGATAGGAACATGGTTGTAGAAACAAGCCTGTATTCAGCTGCAGTCTTAATAAACAAAGAAAGGCCAGACAATATCATCGACAATGGCTTTCATTCATTCATGCTAATTATTGTTATTGCTGCGTGATATCGATTTCCGCAGAATTATTATGACATTCATTGCTCTGAGTTTCTTATTAACAAAAAATACCTCCCTCAGTCATGTGGTTAGTTCTGATCAATACAACTTTGTTTTTTTCCCTTTGTATTATTAAGCTGCTGTTAATTAAGTTTGCAGGGGTAATAAAAGCTTGAGGGAATTAGATGGATTATACGCCCTGAAATACTAAAACTGGGCACGAGTTATTAATATGAAACAGAAGGAGGAAGAAGAGGGAGTTTGCATTAATAGCTCACACAGGCAACAGCAAATTAACACGGAAAAGAGTAGATCATAAAACAGGAAAGAGGGCGATTCAATTTACAAAAACAGGAGGGGAAACGGAAGCCTGTTCCATCTGAGGCAAGCGTTACTACTAGAATAAAGCTTATGAAACGGTTAGGAAGCTAGTATTAATCTTAAATCATTCAAAGAACTGGCACTGTGACAGAAAAGGAATCTACTTTCTTTCTCTGTGCAGCCTTGGTCCCTCCCACATTTCTACTAGCTTGCACAATCCTGAAACAAAATGTTCCCTGTGCCCTGCACTTCATAGGGCAACAGGAAGGCACGCATGCAAATTCAAGCATGTTCACACTGCTTTCATTGGTGTCATCAACCTAAGCTCCTCCCATTTCCTGGATATCACGCTTGTCTTTCCAAAAACAGGGTCAATTTGAGAATAAACATCCTTCCTTTTTCCATTTCCACAAATCACCTCAGTTCAAGATAATCCAACAATTCTGATATAGATTAATTACTGCAGCATGAACATTAGAGTCACATAAGACTGAGGGAAAGTATGATTAGTGAGCTCAGACTTGTCACGTGTTTCTGTAGTTTTGCAAAATAAACTAGGAAGACAAACACAGCAGGAAACGCAGAAAAGAGGACTAAACTGAAAGATTTGGGAAGAGCTTTTCCAGCTCCACCATGCCGTCTGTGACCCAGTTTCTGTGCGGGTCAGCTGACGCATGAACACCAAACAGTATGACGGGGGTAAGGACATTAACAGATTACTAGAGAGGAATGTGGGGGAGGAGGTAGAGGTACAGGGAGGAAAATGAGTAGGTGTGGAGGGGCATGGAGAGGGGGGAAAAGGAAGGGGCGATGCTTTTAACCAGAAACAGAAACCTGGTTTTTGCTGTGTCCGGCTGGTTATGTCATTACTAGAAGTCCTATAAGGGCAATTTGGGTGAAAATAACATTTATTTTGTGATGGAATATTACTCCCCTCCCCTTACAGAGTTATTTTTGTTTAAACTGCAATGGCCCAATAAGACAGTTGTTCATTTCAGTCAACTGAATATCAATCTTTTTTAAATAGTCAACATATACAGTATATATATATTGAGAAAACATAGCGGAAACAGTTTCCTGTCCTACTGGCACAACCAAAAAGAGAAACAAAGTATGCAAATACAGGAGGGAGAAGATATAAAATAAGCGCATGATTCTTCAACAGGACACTCACTTCAGTGAACGAAGCCAGTTACTTTCAGCAGGCATGTGACAGACTCACATGCAGGCATGCTTTCCTCACTGCTACCGGCCCTGTTTGCTACTGTAACCAATCCAGACGGCTCACCATCTTTCATCTAACACCACACCCATCTATGTGCTTTAGAGTTCAGGAGTGAAGTGGAGGTAGAAATTACTGCAAATCAGATCCAGAATTTGTAACATGTGTCCTATGTCAGTTATTCACAAGAATAAAAACACATTCAACTCATAAACTTACATGAGAAAAACTTGGAAAATCTGTGTTTTTCTGTCAGAGAACCACATCTTTATTTTGCATGGTGGGATCAACCGCATCACGCCCCAAAGGCCGCCTCCTGCCGTGCATCATGCCTCAGGTGGATGAATCAATCAAATTCACACTCACATCTGAATATACCTCCACTTCAGAACATCCTTACTGACACACTTGCAGTCACACGGTCAACAGATGTTCTTTGAAACAGACATCCTAGCTGAAGCCAGATACAGAGGAACCACCTCTGCTCCAGTGTGTGCATCAATTCAAGGTCTACAAACCCAGACACCATTAAGGTTGCAGCAAATCACCAAGGAAACAGCTGTCACCCATAGCAGTTTCCTTGGCAACCTCCTCCATAAGGATTTGGCTGCTTGAGCAGCAGTTTGTAAAACAACATAAGGGGCCATCTAATTGGGTGGAGCAGAGAGGTAATCACATATAAGGAGAGCTGTGACTGGGTGGTTGCCCGTCTGATGCTCCAGCTCACTTCCAACCCCCCCGTCTGCACTTCCATCGCACACCCCCTCTCCTTGTACTCCTACATCCATCGCTCCCTCGACAGCCTTCCCCCTCCTCCTCCGCTTCATCTATGCCTCCTTTATCGTTCATCTAAAGACACCATCTCTAGAACAAAAAGGTGAAAGTGACCCAAGTCTGATGGCATTTGGCTGATCACACACACATCTGTGCCGACATGTGATCGTCACTAGGTTGATGTATGAATGTATAAGGAGTAAAATGAATCTCTTTAAGACCTGGAAGCTGGAAGCTAATAACCATCTACAAAAATTACCAGAATATGATTGGTTTAATTATTTTCACACACACACCCTCACACTAGACAAACACGGAGGGGTGGACCCCAGTGCTCTTGCCACCTGCCGCCTGTTGCTATGGTTACCAAGTGACATCCAGGAGTCACAGGTTGAGACGGACAGAGAAGAGATTAAAAAGGTTAAGACAGACGAGGGTCAAAAGACAGAGAAAATGTCTGAATACAGCTGTGGCAAAAATCTGTACCTATTCCACAGTTATAACCATGGTAACGCTGCTGCAGCCGGTACCTATCACCTCTCTGCAGCCTCGAACGGTGACGTCACCGGGCTTGCAGTAGCCATGTGCTCAGATCTCACGTGGCGCAGAGAGAGGGAGAGGCTGAGGTTTACATGAGGACAGGTACTGAGAGGGGAGGTGGGGGAATGGGGGGAGTCGCTTGTCTAAATAAAACCAACCAATTATATTATCAGAGGAGACGGTGGAGGGGAAATATGCAAAGCACAGACAATCAGCTAAAAAAATTAGACACTTTGGCAGCTATGTTAGTGTGTCACTCTACGTAGAATCAAATTGTATTGATTGCAAAAGTCTGTAGTCCAAATGTAAGATTCAGTCCCTGCACCCGGTCTTTTAACCCACTAAATACTAAAATTAACTAAATGCAGGAGGGCAGCATGTGAGAGAAATGTTTTTGTTTTATGAAGAACTCCGAAATGTAAAAAAGGTGTGTTTTTTTGGTGATGCAGTGTTTTTAACATCTAAATCAGTGATATTGTAAAGCCTAGTCTTTTTTGTGTGAAAGCCTGTCTGGCACTGTGCGTTCGCCATGCCAGACTCTTGCCAATGAAAACGTTTTGGGCTGGATTTGTGATTCATGAACAGAGAACACAGCTAACACCAGGATAGAAATGAAGTATTTTAAAGTGAGAGATTGTGCAGCAGCCTGCGTGTACCCTGCAGGATGCTCCAGATTCATTTCACTTCAACACAAATAAGGCATCTTAGTTCACGTTTTACACGTTACAAGTTGAAGGAGAGAAACAAACATTGGGTTTCACCTAAACTGATAGTATTTTTAACATAATTATCTTGCTGAATCTTTAAAATACAGAAAATAGTAAAAACTAAATAAATTCCCTCGAACCACAGGGAGCAAGTTTTGAATCTAAAATGTCCAATTTATAATCACAAAGAATACAGCAATAACAAGAAAATGCTCACATTGCAGTAGCAGAAACTACATATTAACATCGATCATCATTACTGGGTTATCAAATTTGTTGTTGATTAACTTTCGGTCATTACATTAATGTCGACAAACTAATTGATTTATTGACCGAGTAATTCCGCACTACTACCGACAACAATTATGAGGTTGGTATTTATTTTTTCTTGTTTTCCTTTTATTTAATATGGGAACTTCGAGCTAGTTGGGCAGTATGTAAAAACCCCTTATCAGCTCATGTCAAAGACAAACCCCTGCAAAAGGATGTCTTGTTTTGTCTTTTCCACAGACCCTCCTTTGCATATGTTCCACTGAACTCAAATCATGCCTTTAATCACAAAAAACGAACCACCTAAAACGATCTGCAAATTATGTCACTGCAGAATCCTCCCTCGTCTACTTTTAAGACTGAAAAATGTGGCTCTTCCGGCTACACAGATCCCTCCACCTCACCGCCCCCAGCAACACAATTCCAATTCTTTACACAACTACAATATGCCACAAATCTTTCCCCACAGAAGTCCCACTTTGATCCTTTGCAATGTGTTCATTATAGGGACTACCAGTTCCTTTTCTGTTATATACTTGGAAGACAATACATGACTACAGGATGGAGTTACATAACTTCCACTGGATAATAATCTCACTGAAATGCTTATATGCAAAACGATGTTCTCAAGAAAAGCAAACTCCATGTGTAAGGTCTTTCATTTTAAAAACTCAGGAACACAGGATTTATTCTCTGCTTTCTTCTAGTCTCATTTAACATATCACAGTCACAAGAGACAAAAACACAAAGGTCTTAATGGCTATGAAACCGGTATTGTTGATCAATTACACTGAACAAAGCCTGTGCTCTCCACAGAGCATAACCAATCAATTAAATACCAGAGAAAGAAACAAGAAGAAAGAAACAATAGGATGAAAAACAAGAAGTCAGTTCTACCTACAAATATTTAAAGTACAGCACCAGTGTGTTAAGGCGCACAGCCTCACCATGCTGGGAAAGCAAGAACATGTTTTGAAACTCTACCTGTATGTAACGCAAAGCGCTGCGGAGAACGCTGAGGTTGGAGGTTTTCTTCTCGTCAACATTTGGAACGTTCTTCTTCAGGGTCTCGAAACAATCTTTGAGGTGCGCTCGCCTGAAGGGCCAAGAGTCAGAAACGAGAAAGGGTCAAACTTATGATACGTGTGTCTTTAGCTTACTGTCTTGGAGAATATTCACCAGTCATTAGTAAGTCCATCATTTGCACAAGAGATTAACCACGTTTTAGTTATTTAAGGAGACCTCATGGTCCAAAAGTTGCCCTTTTGAGAAGGATTGACTAGAGGATATGCTGTGTGTTTGGCTGCTAACATTTTATATAACTTCGTGAGTATGTAGTGGTCAAGGTAAAAAAAAACAGGGCTTCTTTTCATAATGTCATGTTGATTTGAGACCAACTAAACTATGAGAAGTTTAATATGACAAACCTGTTCTTCTCCAGTTTGTTATGCACCTCTCTGGTCCCAGCTCTGAAAGCACAAAATAAAATATTTTTAAATAAAAAGGTTTAACCAACCAACACAACTTTACCAGACACACACAGACTTACCCCCCTGGTCTCCTCTTCCCTTCCAGCCCCCTCAGGTCGTCCAGTACTCCATTAGACCGTGGCTGAGATGAAGGTGGAGATTGATGGGGAACCAGTGCATGTTGAGAGCCGGAGCCATTAGTGCTGATGGAGGTTGTGTACTGAATCTGAATTTGAGGTTGTGATTGGCTGGGCTGAGCACCAATCATCTGCGGACTACTCTCTATCTTTATCAGGGGACTAGATTCTATCTTTATCAGGGGACTAGATTCTACCTTTATCAGGGGACAAGTCTCTACCTTAATCAGGGGACTCATCTCTACCTTTATCAGAGGACTGGTCTCTACCTTTAACTGTGGACTAGTCTCTACTTTTATGTGGGGGGGGCACAACAGGTGAGGAGAGGAGGGATGGGGATGATGATGATGATGATGATGATGATGCTGCTGCGGAGGAGGAGGAGGAGGAGGAAAGGAAAGGTTCTTGGCTGGCGGCGAGCCATTGAGCGACGTTGCAATCTGCGCTGTGAAATTAATGGGCGGGGCCGAGTGTGTGGTAGTGACAACTGGGACCATTGGTATGACTGTGATGGGGATTTGGGTAGATGGGAGAGAGGGGGGCGGGGGTGCAGGGTGGTGATACGGCTGTTGGTGGTGAGTGTCATTTCCCCAAGTGACGTGATTGGCTCTAATTGGCTGAGACAACGAGGTCACGAGTTCCACGCGCATAGACTCCGCCTCCCTGTTGATGAGCTGCTTCTCTTTGCGCTGCTCCTCCTCTGTGGAAAGCAGGAAATAGAGAAGCAGAACAATAAGTGAGCAGTGGGGGATAATGGATAACACCCAAAAAAGTAGGGGGACAAGAGGATAAGAGCGGACGAGAGTCAAATGTACATAAGGGGCAGACCAATTGAAAGAAGTTTTAGATATTACTGACACCCTATATATCAATATAAGGTCCAATAGGCACGACACAATAAATGTATTCGTCACTTGTTAGCTCACATCCTGGTTTATTGAACAATCTTCTCAATGGAGCAATGTATGCATCTCTAATGCTGTTACGTGCATCACCTCTACTTTTCACTTAGTTAACATATGTTGTTTGCCATTAAAACAGTCCTGTGGTTGAACCAGTATGGGAAACCTGCTCTTGGCTCAGATGATAGATAAACTGGACTCTTGCCTTAACAAAAGAGATGCAAACACACACGCAAATCATTTTAAAAACTTGTAATTTGTCAACCTAAATCCAACAAATGATTAAAGTTTCCTTCAGGTACTTTTTAATTGTTGTGCTACAAATCACTTATTCAGAGAGGATGTCACTTTGGTGTTGTATTCATCCCAACACTACGTGCACTACTCTACACAAAAAGAATGATGTCATCACAGATTCTCATTGTGCGGAGGGTAACATAATCACAGAAATCATGTCTGCATCCGTTTCCTGACTGGAAAGAGACCCCCCCACCCATCTGTGAATGGACCGTTCCCGCACCGAGCAGCTGAACTACGTCAGGACCATCATGACCATCATGACCACATGAAGCATCACTGAATTGCAAACAGAAACACACCACCAAAATGTTTTGAATCACATCGTGGGACAGGAATCTTCCCACGCTGTGCTTGTGTAAAGTATGCAGACGCAAACACACACACCGTAAGTGATAAGTGAGCAGTTATTGCAAACTGCACCGGGAAGACTCAAAGCAATGTGGAAAGCCCTCAGTTTCCATGGAAACAACCACATTAGACAGAGAAGATCCCAGGGCTTCCTCTGACATGCAACACACAGCTCAGCCATTATCAAAGAAAATAGAAACACCACATCCCAACAGTGCTGGCTGCCTGTTAAGTAACACTTTTGTTTCTTCTCCACATGAAACTGCAGCCCCTGATGATGCAATGTTCCCTCAGAAGAGTGCACTTCAGGACGGCCTGTACAGGTTAATGCGATGACGTGCAATACAAACTATGTTGCTGCACTAATGGAATAGTGTGTTCCCTTATGCTTAATGTACCAAAAGTAAGAGTAGAGTACTCATTCTGCGGATTGTTGATAACATACATCATGTTTTGATTATAATGATTGATGCAATAATGTGTTACCAAAGCTGGTAAAGGTGCAGCTCGTTTTAATTGCTGCAGGGTAGCTTGTGAATGTGATGTCAGATTATATTTCCCATCATTAATACAAATAAGCAAAGTAACTAGGTATTACATACATGTAGTGGAGTAAAAGTACACCATATACCTTTGAATTGTAGTGTGGTAGAAGTACAAAGTAGCATAAACTGCAAATACTTAAGTACAAGTTACTCAAAGATTGTACTTGAGTAAATGTACTTAGTAACTTTACACCATTGCTGGTGGCATATGACGGCACGCTTGACATGTTGCTTGAGATTTTGTAGTACAACCAACACGCCATACCGAATATTGTTAAGTGCACGCGGGGGTAAATTACGTAACTTCTGCTTTGAAAGGCTGGGTTGGGATGGGGGTGAGCAGGAAGGCTGCCCTACTTACCCCCCTTTCTCTCTCTGACCCGCCACTGTCAGTACACTGAATGGGTAGGGCGGGGATGATGAGTGTGTGTGTAGTGTGTATCCTCGGATGGGGGGGGGGGGGGGGGCGCAATGTGCACGTGGTCGTTGTGGGCGGATTCTAGCACGCGGTAGGGTAAGTATGCGGGGGGAGGGGGTTGAGTTGTCTGACACGTCATCATAGGGGAGAAACCATAGGGAGAAACACAAAAAGCAACCCTGCTCGTCTAGCTTTTTACTAAGTCACTGATTATTCTGTCGATCGACAACTCGCATGTGTGTGTAATAAGTGTTTGGAAACATGAACACAAATGTTAATGCTGGCGTGCAGAGATACAAAAAGGGAAGGGTGAGTGTGCGAGGGCCCGCCCAAGTGTGTGTCATAAGATAGCTCAGCAATGTCAGGGTATTATGTAAAGACACCGCCCTGCCGGTGCTCGATGGACAAAACAGGGGCAAATACATTTTGCAAGGGGCTCTATTAACATATATGTGAAGCTCTGGTGTAAAGCTTCGATGAAGAGAATAACTCCATTTGAAATATATTTAAAAACCTATGTGTTTTAGCTTAAGTGAAGTATACTGCACACTCTACAGTTGTACATGTTGTATCTTTATAACAAAGATACAACATGTAAATGGTCGGTTACTGACAGGAACTCCTCTGCTAAGCCCCATCACACTCTCACACACATACACGCACACAGATGTATGGTGAGTCACTACAGTGTTGAAACTGTCTCACACACACACATCAAGTGCGCGTAAAGTAGTTCCGAGACAACTTTGACTTGTTTCCGCATTAAGGTGAGACAAATATGTGCAACAATTAATGAGTCGGGGACAGCAGAGAGTTTGCAGAGACTTCAGTCGTCCTTTTTTTTTTGGCATGAACCCAGATAAACACAAACTACAAACGCGTGCGTTCATCATAGGCGGGTCTGATGAAAATGCAAGCCCAGTCGCTGATAGTAACGGGATACGGCCCCCCCAAAAGGCAGTTTCGGCTGTGTTATTTGTCCTTATGTAGGTTCAGCACCATGCACCAGTCTGCTCTTGGACTCACCACGTGTGATCTGTTGTTGTTGGGCTTGCCATTCCAGATATCTGGCCGCCTCCAAAAGTGTATCGATGCTCATTGCGCGTAAAACCCTCTCGGCAGGCGACCCGGTGGCCCGGGACGGAAGGAGGAAAAATACCGAGGAGGGGCAGGCAGTTTCCCGGTAAGAAGCGCCGTATGCACGGTTCGCACCCGCAGGCCCGAGATCCCCGTGCCCAGTGATTCTCCTGAGAGCAAACGGTCGACTTTTAATCCGACCGAACGGAAAGTAGATCCTCGCATACGTAAAAAATTGGATTGCAACAAGATGGCGATGCGAGCACGGGAATACACACAACAAGGCGAGTCGTGTTCTCGTTAAGGTCCACCCACCGGATTCCTGCCCCGCCCTGTTACTACGGCCGCCCGCAAAACCCGGTGAACGCATCACTCCATCCTGCTCCGCGGTGTTGTCAACAGTTATACCTACCAAACAGGGGTGGGAGAAGTACTGATTGATTGATTGAAAAGTTTATTAACAGCTTGTATATTGGGTACAGTACAGTACAGCTCAAAACATACAATTGTTAAGGGGATGCAGACCAGAGAAAGACTTTCGTCTTGTTTACATCAGGGTCCCCCATTTCCAATTCATCATATATACTCGGCTTCTTTACTTGAGTACAAGTACCAATACATTACTGTCCAAGTGCTTCAGTCTCGCATTCAAAATCTTACTTAATTAAAATTACAAAAGTATCAGAAAATGTACTTAAAGTATAAAAAGTACAATAAATAATTGTAGATTTCTAGATACTATTGTGGCATCAAGTAGCATTTTACTGTTGTAGACAAACACAATTCTGATCAAATAGTTTTAAATAATTTGACTAATTTGTAACTTAATGAATCCATTACTTTATAATATTTGGAAATGCATTTCGTAAAAAATACCTAAAGCTGTTAAATGAAGGTAGTGGAGTTAAATAAGATGATTTCCCTTTTAAATGTTGTGAAGTATAAAGAAGTAAAAAGTAGCATGAAATGGAAAATACTCAAGAAAAGCACCTCAACATGTTTACTGAAGTACAGCAGCCTACTTGAGTAAATGTACTTAGTTCCTTCCCACCCCTGCTCCCAAATGTTACCATTTAATTACTCATAGAGAAAAACGTGCATAGTGTCCTACTCTCCTGGCTCTGTGTGAACCGATAAGGTGAAGTCCCGACCAGGTCATGAGTCCGCCATGTTTTCCTTCTCGCCGCTGGCCCGCAGCGCATGAAGAACAATCAGGTGCCAGCCAGCCAATCAGCGCTCAGAACAACAAGGCATGGTGCTGGTCCACATGGGCGCCCGCCCGGCCCGAGCGCGGCTCATTTGCATGGCGAGAGCGTGACTGGCCACCCTGCTGTCTCGGGATCAGACCTGTCAATCACAGCAGGAGGGGCGGGGTTTACTACTGTCTGGGTGTAAAACCTAGCACAACATACAAATGATGATTAACTTGACAACAGAGGTGGGAGAAGTATACTCTGATCTTAAGTAAAAGTATAAGTACCAGAGTGTAGGAAAAGTATGTTATAAGTAAAAGTCCTGCAATCAAAATGTGACTCAAGAAAAAAGACAAAAGTGTTAGCATCAAAATATATTTAAAGTACCAAAAGTAGACGTAGTCATTATGCAGATTGGCCCATTTCAGAATAATGTATATCATATGTTTTGATTATAATTATTGATGCTTTAATTAGGGTTATCAAAGCCAGAAAGGTGCAGCTAGTTGTTATAACTTAGTGTGCTGCAGGGTAGCGTGTGGATTGTACTCCAGGGGTAAAAAAAAGTATTTCATTGTTGATTATATTTCACATCATTAATCTAAATCTGCAAAGTAATTAAAGATATTAAATAAATGTAGTGGAGTGGAAGTACAAAGTTAATTGTCAACTTGTTAATGATAAATATTTGCAGATTTCTTTTTTATTTCCCACTCACACCCACTGTTTATGTCACACTCACTGAGATAATGATATGCATCACAAGGATGTAATTATCCCCATATGGTGTGGTTGTATGGTGCATGTTGGTCTAATTTTTAAGTTGCACATTTAGTATTGTATGCTGTGACTGATGTTGGCTGTGACACAGGATACGATGCAACAGCAGTGCTCGCATATGCAATATATCTCCCTCAGGGGAAAACTAAATCTTATTATAGTGTTATGATGAATGTTTGGTGTTTGTGTTGTATTTGTCTTGTACTGTACACAGATGCATGTATGGAGATTATGCGTTGTTGCATGGTAACAGACTTTGATTGGACATGAATCAGTGTTCTATATCCTTTACCACATCACAGGGTCTGCGCCAATCAAAACAGCAGCTCAGGGGTATCAAAGAGCTGCCTCCAACGCGACATGTGCTCTGCCTGCACATACAAACCAGTCCCCTCTGTCAAGCCAGAAAGGAGCTTTTAAGATTTGTATGAAAAAAAGAAGAACAAAACCAACTCAAGATAATCGTAAAAATGTACTGTATGTGTCTCACTTTGCAACAGGCTGTATAGAAGGATGCAATACAGAAAATGATTCAGGTGAAAAAAGGGGGAGGAGAAAAAGGAAGAAGGAGCTGATGCACATGGTAAGCATGAGCTGCATGAAAAAGGTCCATAGGGATGTTATGCATATACAGAGGAAAAAGGGGAGGAGGGGGAAGGGGAGGGGACCGCATGGAGAGACTGGGCTGACCCAGTTAGAAGTGCTGCATCACTAGTGGATCTACAGAGGAGAGATAAAAAGGAAGCAATGCAACACAAGACACTTTAAACAGAGAAAGTGAGCACATATCAGACAGACTTAGCAATGAGTGTGTGGAGTCACAGGCATGAAGGAGGGAGAATGAAAAAACAAAACCTTAACTGTTTGGTTTTTAAATAAAGATATGAACATGAGGAGTTGCTTCTATTTCATTTGATGCATGTGCAAAACAATACAATGAAAAGAGTGCCTCTCACAAAGAGGCAGATCATAAACTACAATAAAGGTGGTAATCACCTCTTTGGTCTACATCCTTGGGTAAAAAAAAGTTGAAGTTGAAATGTTAACTTTTAAAATATTTATAAATGATCAGATCTTACATAAACTCTGGTGTTGAACATTTGGGAAAAAATAATTGTTCTTGCCTAAATTACTACCCTAGTCCAATACTTAAGAATCAAATAGAAATGTCATCACATTAATGAGGTTATTCATTTTTGTGAAGACATAGTGAAATGACGAATAAAGGTTTATTATATTTTCAATGACATCCATGTGTCCACTGTTCACTCAACACAGTGCAGGAAGCAGCAGGTTTTGTCCTTATAGGGACATGTACCTCTCACACAGGCTGCCACTAGAGGGCGTCACATCCTGTAACACACCTCGCCTAAAGCTGCTCCGAACCTCCCCATCATCCTCCTCAGGGTTTCCAGGGATTAAAACGCTAGTCACGTAAACTATAGTGGGACTCACGTAAAATATACTAGGATGACACACAAACCTACATATTAACGCAGAGCCTGCAGATATCTTTTCCTCGGTCTACACTACTTGTAGCTGGTTGCATATATGCTAATTAGGAAATTCCAGCCTGCAGTATAAAATAGTTCAATCCTCTCTGAGAGGATCAATGCTGCTGCGTCTCACTGACAGGCCTGCTGTATAAACTGACCTTGAAACCTCTAAACACCTTCATATCATGCCAGTTTATCAGAATCAATGCTGGCTTTTATCTCTCTGCTGCTCCTCTCACGTTGTCTCTTTAATAAACATCTGTATCAATAACAGTTTTGTTAGATGGAGAGAAATGGGTGACCTAGATACAAAATAAATGAGCTTCTTCTTTTTTCCCCTTTTGAATTTTTATAGCTTGCATGAGGGGAAAGCGTGTGCCAGACATGAGTGGTGGCCGCCGGATGTAGGCCAATGTTTCTACTCTACTGCCTCTGTTGGGAAACAGGAGTTTCAGACAGGTTTATTGCCCTTTCATTTGGTCCCATGAAACCCTTCTTACTTCTCTGCTCGTCTAGCTCAGCAGTCCACAAGGCTTTAATCCTGTCACCATACCACCAAATCACAAAATGTTGCTGTAATAACTTTCCTTCTGCATTTGTCTTCACTCCACCACTCCCAGATCCTCCACACTTAAACCTGCAGGACGGAGCAAGGTGTGGTGCTTGCACGTTTGACATCCTGGCAACAGTTGCCAGGATACAGCAGGGCACAGAGAAAGTAATTGCTGTGTGGGTGAGTGAGCAGGTGCGTGTGTGAGCACAGTAGGCTGGGGTACCGTACATAATTGATAAAGAGGCCAGATCTGTCCCTGCTGCCTCCTGATGTCTGTGCCTCTCCAGTCTGAGCCTGCTGTGGAATAACTGGGCTGTACCTGAGGAATACATGTCAAAATGTATTACCCGTTCTCTCTACATCACAATTATCAACTTCATCCTCCCAAATTATCTTTCATTTCAAAAACTAAAAACTACCACTAGGTCAGGACTGATCTATACCTTTATCTAAACCAATAACAGCTTCTGATCGATCACTCATCCTGAGAGGGATTTGAATCATTAACGATTATAAATTATTTATCCAAGCGTGTGCTCACTTCTTCCAAAACATGCATTTCAAGTAAAACCTTTTTATTTCCAACACTTCAGAATAAACACCCACACTGCTGTTTTGGGGTGTAGTATTCCTTTAAAATGCTAAGAGGCCACAGTGTAGCACCAGACCAAAACATGTTCAGCAGAGCCAGATAGTTATACATAAATAATATTCACCGTCTAGAGCAGCAGCTTTCACATTTTAGTGAAGTGACCTATTTCTTTTTAAAAGCTTCACTCTGATTTAAACTTATCAGATCCTTGTGGGCCGCAGGCTGTCACTGGTTGTCATGCCCCAAAAATATTGAACATTTACTACCATCAGCTCTTAAAAGTGCAACCAAATCTATTATTTACAGAGACACCGATTGAAGCGTTGAGAATATGCCTAAAGCTAAAAGCAAAATAGAAAAGGAAGACTGTTGGAGCAGCTGTCCTTGAAAGCACCTTTCTTTCTAATTTGGGATGAACTGAAGCACTGCAGTATCTGACCTCACACTGCGACGGTGAACTCCCCGAAGTTTGCGTCACCTCCTTTTACCTCCTTTCCTCAAAAGAAAGCATACACAGATAACTCATATTTACAGAATTTTATTTCATTATGTTGCAAACAATGACATCCAGATATATTGATACACAACTTTTACTGTGCGTGTATGTGCATTTGTGAGTGTATGTGTGTAAAGAGAGCAGTGAGACCACAGAAAGCAGAATGAAAATCCCGTGTGAGGGAGCCCTCAATGGGTTAACAAGGCAGAGATAGCGAGCAAGAGGGCACTGGGCGAATCTCTGGGGCGACATACACACACACACACACACACACACAAACCTCATAAAAGGTGAGCAGACTTTTTCCTCTGTAAAACACACTTTTGCTATGGGCCGTGTGTCTGTGCTCTCAGCAGCTTAGGGGATCATTAAGGTCCTGTGAGTGTCTACTAGAAAGCAATTTTGTTAAAAGAGATGAAGTAGTATGAATGAACACAGTGGGTGAGAAGCTTTGCCTCCTCCCTCTCCTCTGAGCGGCAGAGCAGAGACAGCAGAGAGGTTCTCCTGTCATAATATACAAACACACACACTCACACACAATGTATACACACATGTACACGTGCACTCGCCCACAGAACCTCATGTGATTCAACTTAGGGAGCTGCATCCGGCTTCATTTTTTTCTTCCACTTGACGTCATCATCTTCTCCTGGACAACTTCCACTCATTCTCTTTCTTTAATGCTCACTTTCCTCACACCTTCTCTATCACCATCCACGCAGTGACAAGCCACAACAATGGAAGCATGGACTAAAAACAAAACAAAACAAAACCCTTAACCCCCTCAACAAGGGGTGCCATTGGTTTGTTCGTGCACTGTCAGTTAACTGGAGTCCACCTGCGCCAGCACACAAGGATATTCACCCTTTGGACCTGACAGGAAGTCACGACAACAGTATGCAAATTCGGCAAATTTAACAGCTCACAATTTTCTTTTTTTTTTGATTCACCATGCAAGGAATACTTCTTATCTTTTGAGTGTGTTTATGTGTCAGAGATTGCGTGACATTTATTAAGCGTACCCTACATCCAGAATAATTTACATAAAAGGACAATAGTCATCTTAATAGGGCTGGACCGATGTAGGGGAGGAGGGGAGGAGAGGGGAGGGGAGCGGACGGGGAGAAAGGTAAAGCGCCATGGTCAACTATGGGTTGGAGTGCGAGAGGTGAGGGGCTGGAGGGGAGTCAGGACTGAGGTGCAGGAAAGGGGGGGGGGGCTTCAGGACAGGGTGAGAGACGGAGACAGTCTCAGCGGCACTCCCACACTTTGACTGTCTGATCAACGCTGCCCGTCACCACGTAGGGAGCAGTCTTATGGAAATCTGCAAGAGAGGTAAACATCTGTTCACAAAAGCTGCATAAAGGTCATCTCAATCATTTCAATCTTAAAGAAGTGAGCTTTTCTGTCTGGGTTTAGGTTCTTCATTTTTAGTGCAGGTTAATGTCAGACGCTATTACTCCCATTATTCACAGTTTCTTACCCAGAGAGGTAACAAAGTGTTCGTGGGCACTCAGGGTCTTCATGCAGCGCTTGTTCTTGTAGTCCCAGATCCTCAGGGTTTTGTCATCAGCACAGCTTACGATGAATCTTCCTCCAGGATGAAACAATATCCCACGCACCCAGTTGTCATGTCCCACCTGTAGAGACAACACTGATTACCCACCACTCCTCTCACTCATCAGCAGTAACACTGAGAGAGGCATCATCACTGAGAGTCCTCACCAGAGTCATAAGGCAGATGCCAATGCTGACGTCCCACATCTTAATTGTTTTGTCTCTGGATCCGGAAAGGAGGAAGGGGCCAGGTTTCCCGCTCTTTTTGCTCTGTAGAAAAAAACACAGGGAAGATGTTAGAAACAGTGCCTAGCTGCCTGAAAGACAAGACAGCAGTTTGTCCTAAAAAAAGATGCTTCCTAGGCAGCGTTTCCGCCAGGGGGAACTGCTTGAGTGTATGTGACACCTAATCTTTTATAATAAATCAAATCACTAGCTAGATGACCGTCTTTATAAAAGCCTTAACAGCTTCACTGAAGTCGTGCTTCTGTTTGATGTTAGCTTTACTTGACAACAGTGCAGTAATGTCTGACCTTTTTGCACATGGATCGTTTATTGTGGGAACCTCCAGCTGAGCCAAACACACACAAACTTCCTCTGTAGGTAAGACATCCTGCAGCAGCTGTTCCTACCTCTGAGCCCGTGGCCTCCAGGATGGTGGGGTGGGCGCTGTCCGGGGCCCAGGCGATGCACTCCACCACATGCTCATGCTCCCGCAACTCAGCTTTGCACTCCTTCGAGGCGACCACCCACACACGCACCGTCTGGTCGTTGGAGCAGCTGGCGATCAACGAGCCGTCCTGGTTGGGACGCACCATCCTCACCCACTCCCTGTGGCCTGTGAATGTCTTCACACAGTACCTGTCCAAGGAAACAGTGCGAGTCAAATCGTGAAACAGACACTTTTAGCATGAATTAGTCTAAGTCAATGTTATCATGGATACATTTAAGAATAAGAGAATCATGAAATGGAAATGAAAATGGCTCCAATGCTCAGAATAAAAAGAAAATATTGAACCTAAGAGTTGGTGTTGCTTACCCAGTGGCCACTTCCCACATCTTCATGGTCTTGTCTCTGGAGGCAGACACTATGTGGTCGCCATTTGGCATGATGGCTACAGACGACACATTGTGATCGTGGCCTGGAGAACACAGTCAAGAGTTTGGTTGTGTAAATGTTCAGAATGTATCTTAATACTTAATAATAATAACACAAAACCACAAAGCCAGTTGCACTCCAAGTAACAGTGTCAAAAACAAGTTGGAGATTTAAATAATTGAGCCCCAACCGTGTCTGGATTCTGATAATTAAATACGGTGCTAGCGCCATTAGGAAGTAGAATAACGTTGCCGAGTATGCAGCCTAAAGAGAGCGTGTGACGGCAAGTAGCAGTAACTCTATAGCTGTGTGAAGCTGGGCAGTGTGTAGTTTGTTTGTTAAGTAGTAATTGTTTCAGTGAACACATTCTTCAACTCCTAACCCAAGCTATACCCCTTTGTCTTGCTCCAACAGTGAAGGGGCTGTGGTTACGCCAAGAGTTAACAAAGGTCCAGAATAACTCAAGGTGTGCTGAACTTCGAGGTCTTTTTGCTTTCAAAGAAGAATAGATTGTTTTTCATTGAAATGTCTTGACGATAGTCTGTAATGCTAACATCATGTAGAACTTAAGAGTATATCTTTAGGGCTGTAATCTATTAGAAGGACTTTCTGGTTTGATATATAAAAAACATTATTTTGCATTATTACACATATGAAACATTAAAATAGTTATATATCTATATATTTTAAATCAGATGCATAGCGCAACAGTTGTGGTTATGTATTAGATACACCCCTGTTACAGGTGCTCCTGTACTGTAACGGCCCGTCCACACGGCGGCGTGCGCTGAAGCTTCAACGCTTCTTCCCATTCACTTTGAATGGGGTGACGTCACGCTTTGCCGAACTGCATTGTCGGTGACGTCACGCTTTGCTCGCTTCAAAAGTTGAGAAAAGTTCAACTTTCGAAGCTTCGACGGAAGCGTCAGCCAATCAAATCATATGCTTGTGTGTCCGGGGCGGGTGATTCATGTGATTGGTTGTTGGTCGAGTTTCAGACACGCCCGCTGGCAAGCTTCAACGCACACTGCCGTGTGGACGCTGTGTAACTGATGTTATTTCTGTAAATATCTTACCATGCATTGTTCGGATGCACTCGAACCCCTGAAAGTCCCAAAGTTTGATGCTCATGTCAGCTGAACATGAAGCCAGCAGCTTTCCCGTCTGGTCGAAGGAAATGTCCTGCACAGAGTCTGTGTGTCCCTTCAGGGTCCGCTCAAAGTCCCCCGCCTCGTAGTCCCACACCTGAAATCACAGACACATGCAGCGATAGTCAGTGGGAGTCACTTATAGATCAGAGATGTACATTCTACAAAAATACCACATGTGACGATGACATTGCAGATTTTGGTAATTATATTTAACTCAATTGGCCTAATAGTCAAATTAGTTTTTTTAACATAATTAAATATGAGGTCCCATTTCAATTCAGTGTGAATGGGACAACGTATTTTTGCAGGGAGGATGGTGTGCAGGGTGGAAAGTGTGTTTTGCCTTTGAAGACAGTTTGAAGAGAATATCATTTCAGCTAAAATCACATTATATAAATGAAACAATCCACTGACTATGTTTATTTAATCAATGAAAAGACTGAAAAGGAAAGAAGGAGGCTGGGTTGAAAGAGGAGCTGCTTTGCATGTTTCCCAAGGCGCTGTGCTCTGGGAGTGTTGCCTCTGACAACACAAGCATCACACCATCTCCACATAGATGAGCAGTGACAAAGCAGAAAAAGAAAGGAGGAGGAGGAGGAGGGAGGGAGGGAGGAGGATAAAGGGAGGAGGCGGGGGGTTGGAAAGCGTGTTGAAGCAGAAGCACTGAGGATACAAGGAGAGAACAGCCTCAGACCTGCAGCACAGCTTTGATCTGAAGGGTCAGAGCTGCAGAGGCTACGCTGTGGTGCTGCAACACTCACTGATTTAGCTTATATACGGCGCAGCATGAAGCATCACTTTAATGTTCCTGCTAGAGACACATTTCAAAGTCAGTGCTCTCCTTAGAATGGCATCCCAAAGATATTTCATTAAGTGCACCTTAGGAAAGCAAAGGGAGTCTTGACAGTGAGAGATAGAACAAGTGGGACCTCTTGATGGAGAATCTGAATAACAATGTGATAATGCTGTTACTTGTTGACATTGATGGATGTCAAATTCTTTTTCGGGCAATATTGCAGTAGGTCAAGATGATGCTTTCCATTTAGAATTAAGCACAGACCGTCCTGGAGGCTGTCGTGTTGCAGATTGTATCAGATGACCCCCCCAGAATACTGTCTAAATCAAACTGAATATTATAGCATTCATAAAGGGAAGAGTTATGGCGATGTCAAACTGGCATCTTAGCGCACACACACACACACACACACACACACACACACACACACACACACACACACACACACACACACACACACACACACACACACACACACACACACACACACACACACACACACACACACACACACACACACACACACACACACACACACACACACACACACACACACACACACACACACACACACACACACACACACACACACACACACACACACACACACACACACACACACACACACACACACCTTGATGGTGGCATCCTCAGAGGCTGTGACCATGACGGAGAAGACGGGGTGGAATATGACCCGTGTGACCGGAGCGCGGTGCCCGCTCAGGGCGTATCTTTCTGGGGGACGGGGGATCCACTCCTTGGGGTCTCTCTTCTGACCCACAGGTCCTCCATGTGTCATCTCCTCCTTCGCCTCATTTAATTTAGACTCCAACTCCATCACCTGAGGCAGAGCGGCGAGTAAAGCAGAAGAGGAGACAGTTTAATATTATCATGCTGTCCACCTGGTGAAGGGAAGTTTCTGTATTTATATTGTTCTAGGTAGGCAATGGCATCACAAATAACAAGGCATATTATGTTTACACTATGACCTGGCACACACACACACGACTTACCTTCTTCTGTAATCTGATGACTGAAGTCCATTTCTTTTCCAAAAGCCCTGCATACTTTTTATCTACCTCTTCATTCTATCAAAGGTGAAAGAAAGTACAATGAGAAAAAGGATCCATAGGCTTCTTGGCATAAATGAACTATTTTGTTGTAATTTATTTTGACATTTTTGTGTATCCTTCTTTCCTTACCATATCTATCTCTGCCTCTTTCTTGAAGGTGGAATAGGCCTCCTCGTATCCATTGGAACGGAGATAGTCGGCTATAGCTCGATTTCTGTGAAAAGGGGAAACAAAGTAAATACTTGAAAGATTTCAGGCGTTTACCAATCACACATTGGGTCCTCTTCGGTTATAGCAGACATGCTCAGTCCATTTCAAATGGTCACCATCAGCCCAATTTCAATATTCAATTGCTGGATGTAGAACTCAAGGTCAATTCAGTTAAATTGAGGTTGTCATTTCTTAAATACTAGATCCACCTTAACAGAAATGCTGGTTCCTCCTTAAAAGACCATTAACCACACCCTGTCTAACAGATGGGCGCAATTTCATTTTATTTCAAACCTTTATTTATCCAGGTGTATCCCATTGAGATCAATAGCCGCGTTCACACCGTAGTACTTTCCCCACTTTAGTTCCGATATAGTTCCGAAATGTCGCGTTCACACCAAAAAGAGCCGGAACGGTGCATTCACACCTAATAGTCCGCTCTCTGGTGCGCACCAGACCACAGTTTGTTACATTGTTTCATTTTTCAGAAGGTTCGGTTTGCGTTCACACGGGCAAAACTCAAATGGACTAGAAACTTTAAACACAAGTCATGTGCACGGAAATGCTGTTCAACCATTGGTCAGACATTAAGGGGGTAAAAACGTAAATCCCGGCAATTTCTACCGGAGCCTCCGCCATGGAGCATCGGCACTTTAGGCAGGTTATTCTCATGCTGCTGTTAATCTGGAGATCAACAGACACTAGCGGCCCGCGCATATGATTATATAAATCAGACAACGTCCGTTAAAAAACATTATAACACATATAATGAGAGCCGTTCTGCAGTAAGGAGGGGCGTTTCACCGACGACAGGTGTTCTTACTTTTATGTAGCTGACGGAGAATCTTTACTTTACACCACACTGTTCAACACTTAATTCGGCTTCACTCTTTAACTAAACAACCGCGGATGTCTTGAAAGACTCTTTCACTAAATATTTTTGAAGATATCCGTGTTCTTGTGACACGTAAATACTACACTTCCTATGTTTTGGTGCAGACTGCGTTCACACCAGCAATGAACTGCTCCAGAGTTCGCAAGCAAGCGCTCCGAGACCACCTATTTTAGCGGACCAGAGTCCGGTTGTTTAGTTCACTTAAGAGGTCTCGGATTGTGTTCACACCGACCCAAATGAACCGCACCAAGCGGCTAAACGCACCAGGGTTCGATTCAACCGGACTATACAAGGCAGGTGTGAGCGCGAACCTTTTCACCCCCTGCTAGAGAGCAGGTACTTCCGTGGGAGAAAAAGGTTCCTATGTCTAATTGGCTGGGCGGAATGCAAACCACGCCCCGTCAAACTCCCAAAAAGTGTTGTGAAGCCGCCATTTTATTATCCTTGCATTAGCATGATTAGCATTAGCATAGCGCAGAAACGCAGAGAGACTAACTTATGGCAACAACAAAAAAAAACATGGGACTGAAGCCAGTCCCAAACTCCGGGGACTCCGGGTGGCAGTATACGCCGTGAAGTTGTTTGCGGTCGGCCAGTAAACCCAAAGCAGAAGAAGTGACGTCAGCGGCTTCATTTGCCTAATCCTTCCTCAGGGACTTATTCCGGTGTGAACGCGATCTGTACTTAGTTCATGAGAACTAGAGAGTTCTCATGAACTAAGTTCTCATGAACCTTTGTGGGAAAAGTACTGCGGTGTGAACGCGCCTAAAGATCTCTTTTTCAAGGGAGACCTGCTCAAGTAGGTTCCACATTAAACATAAACAGAACAACAAAAAGGACATCATACAGCATCATTACAGGGATTACAATTTACAATAACTATCCACATGAGCAGGTACCAACAGCTTCCGATTGAGTAGCATCCAACCGAGCTTTAAAAACATTTAGTGGCACCAGATTGCTCAGTTTCCATTTCAATTGCAGACTATTCCAAGACAGTGGAGCTGTGCATCTAAAAGCTATCTTCCCTAAGACAGTCCTAGCAGTTGGCACATTTAATAAAACTACAGCATGCAATCTCAGGCAGTAGCCACTTACAATTCGTCATGAGATCAGGGAGCAGATGTAGGATGGAAGTTTCCCTAACATGGCTTTGTATATAAAAATGTACCAGTGACTGAGCCTCCGTACAGTTAGCGAAGGCAAACCAGCCCTTGCATACAGGGTACAGTGATGGGTTAATGCTTTACAGTTTGTCACAAATCTCAGTGCGCTGTGATACGCAGCATCTAACTTGACCAGGCAATTGGCAGGTGCATTCTCAAATCACCATAGTCCAGCACAGGTAAAAAGGTCACAGTGACTAGCCTTTTCCTGGCCTCAAGCGAGAAAAAGGACTTGTTCCTGTAGAAGAAACCTAGTCTAACCCTCAGTTTTTTAAGCAGGTTATTGACATGACGTTTAAGAGTGAGACAATCATCAAGCGAGATACCAAGGTATTTGTAACAGGTAACCACTTCAATTTGTATTCCTTGCGTAGTTACAATATCTACAACAGGCTCTGGTGTCTTTTTAGCTTTTGAAAAGGGTTGGGGTTATCGTTTGGGTATCGTTTGAATTTCCACGATTCTGATTCCGATTCTACTTTTTGATTCCGGTTCTTAACGGTACTCAATTCCGATTCTTTGAGGGGCAGGGTACAAAAATTATATATTATATATATATATATATATATATATATCAGTTTGTTTATATTCAGATATTTCAGATCTGGCGCCTTAGGCGAACATCTATAACGCCAGTGCGACGGGCCGGCCCTGGTCTCAGGTTACGCTGTAGGAAGTGTAGGTACAACGCTACATTTCCCACCCCGCCGCAGTCATACAGTAGGCTACGGAGAGCGGCGAGAAACATCTCCTCGGGCATCGAAAAGCGGAACCGAAATTCACATTTCTAAATGATGCCGTTGGAATCGAAATGTTGGAACGGAACCGGTTCTCGGTAGTCGGTACCCAACCCTACTTAGATGTACACCCACAGTTATATAAATGAGAGGGAAAGCTCTTTTTCTTTTAATAAATGAAGGGTGAATATTTCATGAGTAACGGTGCTAAATGTAAGCTGCCGCTTCAGGGCCACTTTGAACTGCTGATAATTGTAACCCTGAAACAACTGTCTATTATAGACATTGAAAAGTGGGTCATCACTGGCAGAAGGATTTCCCTTCGATAATCCCAACAGAACGACCAACAGCAAGGAGTTCCTTGAGCATACGGGTGAACCATGTTGATAAGATGAAATATCTGCAGCTTGGTGACGTCTGGACATGGATGCATACCGTATGATCAGCCAGGCACAGAGCTGCTCACATAAGTTCCTCTTGCCCCATCCCCCTCACTTCTTTGACCCTGTCATGTTGGTTATGAAATATTCACTAAGTAGCTATCAAATGAAGCACCTTGAAGCCCACATCTCTTCACATCTCCTTAATGATTACACATTCTTGTATGCACTTCTCGTGTCATTGTCTGCAATAACATTGTCAGGATGACTTAGCAACAGCTAAACATATTCCAATGCTTTCTATTGAGAGGAAAACATGTGTGGTCAAACATTGAAGTATTGCTAAAAGCCTTCATGTACGGACACTTTAATGCAAGTGTGCCTCCTGATGAGCACTACGTGTCTGTTCTTGTTTGCATGCGTAATGAGCCTGCACACACATATTTACATCCAGGCACTCACAGTTCGTCTCTTTGTCTCTGTGACAGCACCATGGTGGCTGCTGTTCTCTCCCTCTTGGGGGAGGTGATGTGCTGGGGGAGTCTGGCTGGGAAGTGTTTGGTGGGGGGGTGTCCAAGCCGAAAGAGTGCCACGCAGAGGGAGGTGAACTGGAGATGCTGCTGCCAATCAACTGTCGGGACAAGACTCCACAAGAACCACTGGCCCAGATCCTACTCACTTCTCACATGTGGCCATCACCTGAAGGAAATGAAGGGAGAACAAAATACTGATTGACAGTAAAAAAATACATATATATTCCAGGATTAAAAAATGAGTAAAATGTAGAACAGGGTAACACAACAAGTTATGTAAAGCATAGAGGCAGGAAAGTAGGGAAGTACATTAACATTTGAATAAACAATGCTGGGAAGTAAGAAAAATACATTTTAGGGGCTCTTGATTTAAATACTGATGCATTGGCCTTAAAGCCTTTCCACTGCTGCCACAAACGTTATTACTTTACATCAATTTCTAGGTATATAAAGTCACATTTTTATTCTAAATCTTAAAACTGGACTTGCAACTCTCTTCCTTCTGCAGACTTGATCTGAACCTTTGAATCTTGCACAAGTAAAGTAGATTTTTGTAAAAGTTAGCAGCTGATTCTTTCCAATGACAGCATGAAAGATGTAATCAATACGTTGAATGAAGTGTGACTGTAGTAAACCCCGGCAGTGACAGTGGTAGGTTTTTTTTATATAGTTGATCAAACTTTAAAAAATCAATTTTAGGACAATGTGACCAACCTAATAGAAGAGCACAGATCCACCAGATCCGCTGACTAATCAAAACGCACCACTCAGTGATTGTGAAGCTAATAAGACGATTTGATTCCTGAGCGTCAACCTTCTGGCACCTGGGGCCACAATAGGACTAAGCTGCTTAGTGGCCAGACCAAACAACCTAGAGAGTGTGTATTAGGGATGTGCATCTCCATCACTGAGGCCGATGCGATGCGCATCTCGATACGTTACCACGATACGATACATTAACGATACCTTTGAAACACCAGGCGATGCGATACGATACGATTCACCCCTGTTGCGATACAGTTCGATACGATTTGATTCAACATTATGCGATTCGGGGCGATACGATGCGATTCAACACGATGCAAAAATAATGATACTTCAATATGGTACGACAGAGGATTTTTGTTTTATTCCTTATATGCAGCAAATCATACATTAACAAAAAAGTGCTTTACATATTTGGTACTGCACATCCCATCATGCCGTTTATTTTTTTACCTTTAAAAGCTCTCCAGAGTACAATTGTATAACACCTCACAGTTAAACAATGTAAGGATGCATTGCTCATGATTAACAATGTGCAAATAACAGCTACCATAGAGCAATGCCCATACAGCTGCCAGCCTGATGTGCTTAACACTCAGAGGCTAACACACCAGTGAGCAGAAAGCATTGGTTTCTATCTGAACAATAAAGAAAACAAATAACCTTTCACAAACAGGTATTTCATAACTGCTTACAGTAAGGAAGACATTTAAATTATTATTGGCCGTCACAGGCTGCTGTAAGCTAAACACCTCTCTCTGACAGAACACCTCACTGAGTGATTTAACTCATATGTCTCACTTTCAGGTTTCTCTTTTCAGCCGCAGACCCCATGTCGCCTCTTTATGTGCGTCGCTAAGTTCCTCGTACTACTTGTGTACTTTAAAGCGGCTCGGCATCGTTAACAATTTGCGAGTGATTTTTCAAGTTGACCGTCTGTAGTAATAGTGCCGCGCACATATACCATCAGGACGTTACTGATGGGGTGCGGCTGCGGAGTGATACTGTGTGTATGCAAGTCCGCATCTAGGACGGATCTATGTATCATGGCTGTAGACCTGTGAAGTAATAAAGATACCTCATACAAAGGTCTACGGATACCTTATTACTCTCCATGACCTGCGGTCAACTATATAGCATAAATGACTATTACACCGTCTTTCTTGAACAATCCGAAGTGTTGCCAAACGTTTGATTTGTAGGTATTTTTCGCTGCGCTGTGTTTCTCTTTCTCCTCAACTTCCGTGTGTGTTGATAACTGAGACTCTCGTTCTCCGTAGTGGCGAAGCAAATATCAAAGATCGTCTCTGCTGAACGTTGACAAGATAAGGGGATTTTATATGAATGAATCGGTTTTTTACCGATGCAAAGACGCTACGCAATCGATGCATCGCGAGTTCAACCCAAACTGTAGCCGATGTGCACTCTTTCAACCGGTGCACTCGCATCTTGAACGTTTATGCCGGTGCACCGATGCGAATCGGTGAATCTTAACATCTCTAGTGTGTATGTGTTTCTAAGTGATAGAGACCACAAGTCCTCCATACAGCTGACAACGCAATATAAAGAAAAGACGGGACTGAGACTAACAGGATTAACCCCCGACACAGAGAGAAGACTGACAGCAAACTGTCGTAGTCTACGTTATTGTCTGGTGCATCGTTCTTTCACCGTCTGTTGGCAGTGGCTGCTTCTAAACACAACAGACTTCTTTAAGACAATAAACAATTGCATGACGCTAAATTGGAAAGTAGTCATAACTGGGGTTGGGCGGAATGGAGAAATCTAATATATCACAATATTTCTGATCAATTACCTCGATACTGATATTGCGACTATGTTGTAGGTTTGACTATTGGTGCTATCACAAGATATTAACACAAGACATTTTTGATGAATTATGTTTATATTTCGTGAATATAATGACTTATTGGTTAAAGGGAACGAGTATAGCTACACAATCTGGTCAATTCAGAACACTTTTTAGTTTCTGTACAGCCTTTAAAACCAGGAAGACACTTTTATGACATTAAAAGACCACAATTCTAAGACTTTATCTAGTTTCACATCACAATAGAGATATAAAACTGATTTATTGCATAGTCATTTTCAGATTTTCCTGCATTATATAAATATTTCTACTTCACGGTTGAATTCTTGAGCGTTTCCTTTAAGTAAAAGCATGGCAGCCCAGCAGACAACAAAACCTTAACCATAGGGAGCGCTCCGAGCTGAAAGGACAAACAATGATTTTAGCATCATTCTCAGAGTGTTTCAAAAATAGCCCTTTGTCCAAACAGACCAACCTTCAAACTATTACATAACCAAGACAAGTCTGTAGCTTCTGCACCTGCAGAGCTTTACCAGCATCTGTACCTGGGAGAAATGTAAAAAAAAGACAAATAACTAAGTAAAATGTATTTCAAGTGTTGCAAGAGTGCTCCAGTTCCCACGTAGTGTACAGGTGTCTAGGCTTAGTGCTCCAGAGTGAGAACATGATCATAAATCAAGAGACTCATAAAGTCCAAGGTCTATGCATCAGGCTTATCAAAAATGAGCAACGAGGAGGGGAATTGTTTACAACCTGTTCGATCATCTGAACACTTCGGTTCTACTAAAAGGCAATGATTGATTTGAATGATTTTGACTCTCCCAAAAAAGAGTTAAGTAAAATATGCATCTGACCTGTGTTCAGTTCCTGGTGGTTAATACACTGATATGTTGCCTTAGGGCTTCAACCTATATATAAGCTTTTTTATTTTAGTTTGAAGTCACAAATGTCAGCTCTCTGTCGCAGGTTAGGTAGACAGAAGTTTGCCTTTGAAGGTTAGCTGGTGATTCAAATGCATGTGCCAGGGCCCCAGTTGATCACCTGGTAAAGTGGATATTAACCGCAGCTAGCAGCCCCTCTCTACCCCCCCTTATCTGCCAATCTTCAGCTGTACTGTACAATAAAAAAGGCAGAAAGATATATACCTTTTTTGATGATTGATTGATTAATTAATCAGTTAGGTCTTTTACAAAGTAACATGTAAACTACTAAAGAGTGAGGTTCTTCTATTTTTTTCTTATCATTGTCCAGGGTGTTTGTCACTGTATTTCAAGTGTGGTTGCCTGCTGGGCCTAAGTTGAGTCCTTGGTGGGCTAATGCATTTTTGTTCTTGTTGTCGTTTATTTCAATGCTTTTTAAGCTTCAGAATGTTATAAAAGAAGTGACCTTCTTACAGGAATAACTCTCTTCATAGGTTGTGTGGAGCATTAACAAAGCAGTTGAGAGAAAGAGCATGTGTGTGTGAATGCGTGTTGTGAGTATGAAGGATGACTTCAGGTGGGCTGACCTTTAAGATAGACCAGAGCTTCACTTTTGAGTGACAAGCTGCTCCTCCAAATGTTTGCCCCGCACGCCCACTTCCCGTCTGTTTTGTCTGAAGGCTCTAACAAGTTTTGACAAAAACCCTGATCGTCACATATAACCATTCATGCAAATCATTTTCAGCAGTTAATCTTTAACAGTAGTTAAGGATTCAGATTTCAATGAGGGTCAAAGACAAAACAAAAAAGCTTGTTCAGGAGTCAGGACATTCATTCTAAGGAAAAGCATTTGAATTTGCTAAAAGAACGAATTTGTTATGGTCACGGTGTGTGGCCGACTACACAAGTCTATGTGGAGGCCAATAAGAGCATAGGCAGCTTGATGACAACATTTAGTTTACCGGCTTCCACCGAGGACTGAGACGTCACTGGGGGATGGAGCAGCCTCCTAATTGTCTACATCCGTGCATGATCACAAGAGACCTATGAAAACCGGTGCCCCCTCTGCTCTCAAAAGAACTACGAGATGAACCATACAATACATTTTTGGTATAAACTGTCAAATCAATTAATTTCATAAAGACTAAAGGTAATATCTTCAAATGAGTTGCTCTGTTTCAATAATTGAAATATGTTCAGTTGATATGAAATACTATATCAGACAAAGAAGCTGCAAATCCTGACACTGAAGAATCTGTAACCACTCGTCATCCAGTTGTCATCCACTTGACAATTGACTTAAACAATCAATACATTCAAATTGAAAAGTATCATCAAGTCTCAACACCAAACTGCCTTACTTAATATCACAATTGTTTGCAACCCCAATGTTAATTCAACAACAGATTGATTACTGAAAAGTTAAGCATTACATTCAGAAGACAGAATCGAATAACAAAAATGCAATTAACCCAGCCACAGGCATTCATTCTTGTTGCATATCAAACTTTCAGGCTCTGCTTGCTGTACAACGCACCTCCTTATGGGTGACCTTCATTCCAAACAAGTCCATGCTGGTACAACTAATTACTAATCAAACGTCAAGGTAAATCATTTTTACCCTTTAACTGGCAGCCTACACTTCCACAGTTCACTTGTCTGCCCTACAATAAAAATTACTCAGTTCAAAAGTAACTTCAGCTTTATCTAAAACATATTGCATGTGCTATCAATGGCCACAGTCCAATGTAAATGTGACAAGACAGTGGCATAACTTTGTCAGAGTACAAAACATGATAGCATGAGCACCTTTCATTTTCGACTTAATTAATAAATAGTGTACTGTAATAAGTGTAGGTCTTTTCATATGGGAATGCGGGACAACATATATACTGTACTTTCTATAACAGCTTATTGACTTCAAAACGTATGATAAGCAAACCCTTGAAAGACAGCAGAAGTAAAAGAAGAGCGAATATAAAATATCTATACAGCCTAAGGGTTCATAACCTACTCTTTAGGCATAGGCTTTCACATTTACGGCTAGATAATACAGGCCAGATAGAGAAAAATCATAAACCAGTTAGTGAAATGCAGCTCATAAGACAGATTTGTTTAACGCAAGTGAAAACTGCACAGCATTGTTGATGGCCAGTATTTCATACTGATCCTTTTGAGTCTCCACCCTGATTATGATTCATCAAACCGCTGCAGATTACCTTTAGAGACCTTACAGAAAGCGTAAAACAACCCATATTGGTTGAATACTGCTTTATTTATTTATTAACATATTTCTCAGTTAAAAAATCTGGCTCGGGTGACGTCTTCCAAGACTCGATGGCCACAAGGGCAAAGTTGCAGCAATGGCTCAGCAACGCCCTTTCCAGCTAACGTTAGCTTAGCATGATAACGTAGACGTTAACTGAAGCTGTCAGTTTCAGCAGAATAGATTCATACAACCACCATACCAACACACACATAGGGCGTTGGTCTACACAAACATGAGCACAGTCTATTGCAACAGTGATAAAGTGGGCATGAGATATGTAACCAAGTTTGATTATAGGGCTATTTGGTGTTATTCACCAGAACAAGCCAACCCTGTTTTTTGAATAACCTTTCAACAAACATAAAGATGGTTCCACAACAAACACGCCTCATTTTCCAAATCCAGATGTTGTCATTGCATTTTCTAGCAACAACAGAATCCAGAATATGCACCGGGCTTTAGAAAATATGGCAGCAAGCTGACAGCACCTATGTTAGCATAGTCGGCTAACGTACCACGTTAGCTCATTCCCAAAGAACGTCCATAAATAGACGTGGCTAACGTTAGCCAAGTGTTTAGCTAATGTTCACAACAAGTGTCCCCGTACAAATGACGAAATGACCAAGAAACGCCGAACTGGTTTTAATATGACAATCACATTCAGTATGTTTGAATAATATCTCCATCGGATTATTTCGTATTTTAAATTAACGCTCTTCTGAATGCCAACTTTGCCACTTAGCTTAGCTTTCGGCCTGTCTCCGCCATTTTGAGATCGGAACGGGAAAGCGCAGAGACTGCAGGCAATTCGTCGTCAAAAATAACAAGTCTTTCTAAGTGCCAAAACAAAAATGTGGACACTTGTAATACACACTAACTTACCCTCTGAAAAATGGTAATTCTCATATCCCCTCGACTGGTCTAAGCATGCAACGGTAAGCCCTGGTTTTGATGTGGTATTGTGACTTTTCACATCACCCGGCACGGTCAGATTTTTTCTCCTCTTTGGTACCACCGCAGCCCGGCCCCAGCTAACGGTCGCGATTGGATATCGGTTGCGCGCACGTTGAGGCGAGCGGGGGCGCGCAGCGTGCACCACTTTCGCTCATGAAATTAAAGGGAAAACACACCATAATTTACGGTATTTTGTAATTTCATACAGCCACTTTATCTTCGTTAACACGTTTTTATTGAGATGAGACAAAGACAAAGAACAGTTTCTTAGCGCAGGTCATCACTCTTATGAACGCAGTCATATAGTTTAAATAACACTTTTAAAACATCCACTGCAGGCCTACTTCACTGCATAGTTAAGTTTATTATGCTACAAATAATATAGCCTAGATGTCATCGCTGCCAATATGAATATAAGCACTGTATACACTAAACTGCCAAGTCCAACTATGTAAACACAACCTGTTATATTACAAATTCCATATTTCTACACCCTTTGTACTCTGCACTATTGCCTTACTGTCTTCACATTTTGTTGTGTTGTGGTTTTATATAAATATCTATATTTTATACATTTATGGCTACTCCATTTATGTTTACCTCATTCAGCGGTGGTTTTTGTCCTTGTTTTTATCACATGTGTTAATTTCTGTTCAACTTGACCGTGAAGGCAATAAAAGATGGAGTCAAGTTCCTTTATGTGCACACATTTTTCATGAAATATTGTAAGTTGTACAACCATTGGAATAGCAGTTATATGGTGTAAAATCTCAAATGAACAAAACCCAAAGACATAAGAGGCTCAGATGTTTATTTTTTTTCATACAATAACTTGGATATTAGTGACAAAACAGGGATAACAGGTATTGGACATATAATACAAATCCAAAACAATCATAGAGATTATTTTTTGAAATATTCTGAGAAGTATTGATGGCAGAAGTGGGAAGACACACATAGTACTGCAAGATAAGAGCATATCATTTAAAAATATTTTAGTACACTGTTATAATATCTCGTTATCAGCAGAAGTGGGCCTAAACATACTGTGGTTACATGTTATCGAGTGTAGGGTTAGTTCATTTATTTCCCACCAAGGAGAGTTTCACACCTTTTCCATCAGAGTTACAGCCTGTAGAGTTCATTGTAGCTCGGTCGAAGTAAGTTTATACCTACTAGAAAACAGGAGCAATTTTCCAGGCTTTCATTTGTTTGCTCATAGTCTGCAGTCGTTTTCAAGAGTCTGACTGACTACACATGTGTTATATTGTAAATGTCCCTTTGGTCCATATTATAGTTCTTACGTATTTTTTTCCAGATCTTCCACTTTAATCTTTGCCTTTTCTTTCAGTTCAGTCCTCAGGTCTGCAACTTCTTTCGCACTAGATGGACAGATACAGTTAAAGAGATGAGCATTACAACCAACATTAGCAGTCATTTTGTTATTCATTATCTTGGCCTGTTTGAGTGCTTACCTGAGGGGAATGAGAATGATTCCACATGTCAGGTTGAGCTGCTGAAGGATTGAGGAAAGACTTGGTGTGGCAAACTGGAGAGAAACACAGATGAGAGAAAGTTCATTCGGTTTAAATGCACTTGAGCAGGGGCCACTTTCTTGCTTGCATACACGTGTTCATGTACAAACCTTTGGAGGTTGAATACAGGCACTAGGCGTGTTACTGTATATATGGTTGATGGCTTTCTGTAAGACCACAGCCTGCTGAGTGAGCGTCTTCAGGTAGTCCGAGCTTTCCTTCGTGCTGTCATGGTTCTCCCCAACCTTTAGATGTGCAACAGTCTCTCAGTTAAAATTAAGAGCATACAAAATAAATAGAAAAACACCAAACAATGTGTTTTAAAGTTTTAAAGCACACCTGGCTCCTATATATTAAATAAGCCTCTTTTTCGTGTTGCAGAGATGATCGAAAATCTCCTTTACTCTCGAACACAGTGGCAAGAAGATGATGACTGCACAGAAGATACACAGGGAGAGGCAATAAGGGAATGAAACACGTTTGCTAAAAACTGAATTGTAATCTATGTTTGCCGTCTTTCTGTCTGCTTCTGAATATACCAGTGTAAGAATATAATGAACATGACGGCTGTCTTACCTTTGTGCATGCTTCAGGGACATGGCACCGTGGTATTTTGAGGTTAAATGTAAGGCATTCTGTAAGAACTTGAATGAAAGCTCATGCTCCATCAGTCCATGAAGTACTAGACCCAGCATACTCTAATGTAGTGAAGCACAAAAAGGACATTAACAGACATTAAAAGAAGCACTGCCAAATCTTTAGGACAGGTTGCTGCGATTCCAGGATATCAAGACCCTGCAGGTTTGTGTTGTTGCGAGGCTTTGAGTTTGAGTTATCTTATCTACCTGAAGTCCTATTGTGTAAAAATGATTTCCACATTCTGCGTGGGGTCCTGATCCAACACTTTAATCATTTCAAGTCTCTCCCATATACTTTAGAATTTTTTCTTTGATATACTTTTTGTTCAGTTGATCTGTATTTTTTTGTACCTCTTCAATAGCAGTGTACCTTGGGAGAGAGAGAGCTTGGGGTAAAAGGGTTAAGAGGCCTACCTGATTGAAAACTACATATACTCTTAATATTTGTTTGAGTTTGTAAGTTTATCATCAGTGCAAGAAAACAATCTTTATTTGTTCATACCTAATTTCTTGCAAATTCACATATTAGGATTTCAGTAGGTATTGTTAAAACTTTATCTTGGATGACAATTATGATTTACCTATCCAACAAAACCCTTAGATTCACCCCAAAGCACTGGCTTTTTAAACCACCTTAGATAACATCCAAATAGATTTTGTCAGCAACATTTTGCATTGTGAGGTCACACTTACATCCAGCATGGAGACCTGTGGATGGTCTTCTCCGCACATGAGCAGGGTGAGGTACCGAGCACGATACAGCAGCTGCAGGGAGATTGAAAGCTGGCCTCCAGCAAAGCAGTATAGGGCCAGGAAAATCTAAATACCAGATAGGTAAAAGTGAAAAGTTACTTTAATAGAGTAAAGTTAGAAACCAACAACCTATGGTCCAGCAATATGTTTGTGTATAAACATAAATGTAAAGAAACTCACATAGTCTTGTACGGTCTGAGGATGGTCTATACCTTGTATTCTCTCACTGGTAATGGCAACCTTTTCCTGGTGGCTGAGGGCCTGTGAGAAATGTAAGGTAAACATTACTTTCTGAAAGGCTCCGAAATATTTGTTGGTAAAACCCCAAAAATATGTCACTAGTCTAGGTGAAAGGTAATGGTATAAATGAACTGCAACGCATATTTACATCTGCATATTCCCCCAGGATGTAGCAGATTCGTCCCAGGAGACGCAGGCACATGCACACGTCCTCATGCAGGACCCCACATACGCTGCTGAACAGAGTCAGGGCCTGGCTGATCAATTCACAGCCCTCGTTGAGAAGCCCTAAGAACAAACGGAAAATACTGATGAGCCTTGAATGTAAAAAAAATGTGTATGAGGAAGTTACTTTTTAAGTAGTTAAGTTTAATTTAAATATTCTTTCCTAATTCCTAAATGAGAAGATGTTGTCCTAAACATAAACTCCAAATTAACTCTTAAGGGTTACATAACTTAAATGTATTGTTAACTTTACTTCTTAAATAATCATCATGAACATTGTGATAATACTGCTGATCATGCAAGGCCACCGTGCTGCCCTTAATATATTCAAATACATGCTGTTTATGATGTAAATATTGTGTCTGTGTCTCTTACCCTGCTGTACTGCTACATGAGCTTGTTGCACAAGCCTTGTGGCGTCCGATGCTGTAGGTTTGATATGTTTGACTACAGGGAACATGTTAACAACATCTTCCTCACCAAACACCGGCTTGTGTCGCGCCTCAAACACATACTCCCTCAGCTGCACCTAGATGCAGAGAAGGGGGAAACATCTGCATTGTAAACTGCTCTAGATATCTTTGCATTGCGGCTGCCCAGAGGTAATGCTTGAGCTATATAACTTTAAAGGGCTTGTTTGATTTCTGCAACCACAGATTATTGGCCCTCAGATTATCAACCATCAGTATAAATCCTTTGCCTCAGGCATACACAATTAGCAGATGTTTTTTTCTGTGAATTACAAGATAGAGGTGTGGCAAAACTCTCATTTTAGCATCTGGAAGAAGGTAATATAGTGGTGGGGGTTTCTTTTTTGCAGCAGATTCAACCACTACCACCATTATTAGCGAGCCTAGATTTGATACAGAATGGAACTTTCACTCTCTGATACTTATTTCTCAAAGATTGAAGTTGCAGATTAGATTTTTAATTAAACAAAAGGCGTGATTTCAACAAAAAGCATTGCCTTATACATCTTTGAAATTGACAGAATTCATATTGTATTTTGTAGAGAAGAATGATAAATGTCTGACCTGGATTCCTGTCTTGATGGCCATTTCTCTCAGTAGGGAGATCCTCTGAAGGCCGTGTTTTTCTATGACATCATCCATACTTTCACTGGACACAGAGAAGATGGATGTAAAGTCATGTTGCATGTATTCACCCACAGACACACACACGCACAATAACACACACCTGTCTAATGAGTGGTGGTAATAATCTCCAGCCTCTGTCCTGATCCGGCCCCACAGCTCGCTGGGGGTCAGTCTGGCCCAAATGCTTTCTTTCAACATGGCAACCCGACTTCCGTGGCTCCTCCTCCGCCGGCTCCTGCGGCGAGAGAGCAGCTCATCTGAGCAGGAGTCAGGGAGGCAATTGGAGGAGGAGCTCAGGAGGCAGTTTAGGAAGTGACTGACAGCAGCGGAGAAAGTAGCAGGTTCTACATCCTGGGAGAAAATGAGATATGTTTGTATTATAAAACGTGTGCTCGATTGTAAAATGCAATATTTCACTTGTTTACATTATTTGAGCACTTCACCTGTAGATATGTCCTGAAGATGTGTTTTGCACTTCTGATGATGACTTCACTGATAGAAATTCTCTGTGAGGAAACAGTTAGCTAGTTATGTGATGAGAAAGATTTCAGCATCCCAAGTTCCTTCATTCTTTACTTTTCTTCGTTTTTTTTCATTATTCTATAAAACATATCATGCTTTTATTTTATAATACCAAGAAACACATTCATGTGATAACTCTTTCGTTATCGTTGGATAAAAATCTGATTGCAACTTAGAGGTTCACAGGTATCGTCAGGCCAGATTTATAAAGACATCACCCAATTCTTTACCTGGGAAGGAATGAGTCGGAATTGATGTAGTGGAAATCTTAAGAGTGTTTTACCTGGATGTGGCTGAGTCTCCCTCTCTCCTCCCCCCTGTCCAGCTCCCTCAGTAGGGTGCCCAGGTAGCGCACGTTCACCCCCCGCTGGTGCAGCACGGAGGTCAGGGTCGCTCCATCCATCGGCACTGCTGTGTGGTCTAAACAGTCCTTCAGCTACCCCCCCCCCCACCCCCCACACACACACACACACACACACACACACACACACACACACACACACACACACACACACACACACACACACACACACACACACACACACACACACACACACACACACACACACACACACACACACACACACACACACACACACACACACACACACACACACACACACACACACACACACCAGCAGTAGAGTTATAGATATATGCACATGATTGAAAATCTTTGCTCCACTCACCACTGCTGGAATCTGATTGGACAGTAGAAAAGCAGCGGCGTCCCATAACAACCGTCTCTGCCTCTGCACCTCCTGAACACACTCAGGGGAGAAACGAACACCTGCAGCAAAGAGACACAGTTGAATATGAGTGTTTTAAACATTATATATACAGTATATGTCCCTGTGTATGCAGCACAATTGTGTTCAATACCTGGGGAGCAAACATCAGGGTTGAAGCGGATGTCGAAGCAAGAGTCACTCACTGATCCGACAGCCTCACAAGCTTTCATAATCCCAGTCCTTGTCTGGTGTTCTACAAAAATAAAATATGATTAATCGACACAAAATCAAACAATCCTCACCACTTTCCCTGGCCTCAATTAGTCAAATGTGAATATTTGTACATTTTGAAAGTCTATCAGTGCAAAGTAACTACACTTGGTGGGGTAAAAGTCAAAAGGAGAAGACAAATAATACACTCAGGTAAAACACAACTTTTACAGTCATTTATTATACAATTCTACCACTGGGATTTAAGTCTTTAAATGGGTTAGAACCAAACTGAGTATTTCAACCTGTCAAACTCTTTCTGCTGATGTAAATCATGGATTGTAATAAAAAATCTCCAGGACAACTACAACTGATGAGATTGTTTTCCCAAACGTATTACTGTACAGTACATCCTTTGATTGGCTAATTCTGTACTTTTCCTCCCTATTTCCCAGCCTGATTTATCTTTAGGTTTTTTCTGGTCTATTAAAAGTTTGTCACATTTCACTTCATTTATCTGCACTTAATCACCCATCTCAGCACTGGCTCTGCTTGTATCTCCAGTTCTCGGCTCACAGACCAACTCTTCACTCTTCTCCGAGGCTTTATCTTCCTCTTCCCGCTGAACGAGGCCCTGGGACACCATCTTGAGATAAAGTTCATACCTGCAACAGAAAGCACAAGATATGAGGGTAGATAGATTACTGGTTTAAGAGTAACATGTTGGGCTCTCTGCAAATGATTTAACATCCTCCTCACCTGTGCTGGACGAAGGCTTCTATCAGCTCTGGTCTCAGGCTGGCCAGGCTGTGATGATGCCTCCGAGGATAACCAAAGCTCTGACACTCCTCGGGCACCTCTCCCCTCTCCTCTGTCTGTGATAACTGGAAGTTAAGGTCAGGGGGAAAGGTCCGGAGAAGGTCCAAGATGTAGGGTCTTCCATCATTACCCAGAATGCCTTTGGTCTCAATGCCAGAACATAGCTCCACAGGGCTGTTGTTGTGGTCGAGCACCTGGTGACGCTGGATTCTCAGAGGTTTACTGGTTTTATCCAGAAGCTCCAGAAACCTGGTGGAATGTTTATAAATGGAAGGTTGCACGTTTGAACATTTACTTAAACAGGCTTTTAATACCCTCAAAATGTATAGCGTTTTCTGAGTGCGTTACCTGGGGTGTGTAAAAACAGTTTTCCCGTAGTCATTGGAGCCATAGACTACACTCTCTTGCTCCTGGTTTTTCTCCAGTATCCCAGGTACGATGGACTGAGCGATAACACGGATGCCACGATAATCCACGACAGCTGTTCCCAGTGTGTGAAGCCCCTCTATGTCTACAGATGCATAAGCCTGGAGCAGAGCAACATACATATTTAATTTGATAGTAGAACATGAGGGGAATGTAATTACAAATATTGAAAATAGAGGAAGGAAATGTGTCCATGCAACTGATTTTTGAAATCCACATAATACAATCCTTACAGGGCTATTGAAAGTGTCTCTTCTGCATCAAATATACTTTAAAACGTGAAAGAAGGTACAGTTAATGCATCACAAACAGCTCATGCAGGTGGTAACAATGTACCTGTGCCCCCCTCAGGTCACAGACGGCAGCAGCATGAGCAGCAGTGTTGCCCCCTAGTGGGAGGTAGTGCTCGGATATGTCGAACCCGAGGCTGAAGAACAGGTTGTTCCAGATGAACATCTGCATATGAGGCACCTCCCCGGGGTTTAATGGCATGACATTACCGTCGATAACTGCTACAGCTCCCCGTGTTGCAGCAGCCACAAAATCACTGTTCGCCTGGATGGAGGGATTCAAATCTTGGTTAACTCAGCTGCTCTCCCTCCATTTTAATAAAGACCAACACAATCTGATCCTGGAGTTGTAACAGGAAGGAGTACTCAGGGATAATGTATAACATATTTTGCTATTCTACTGTTTCCCTATTTACTCAGAGAATAAATCAGGAGAAATAGGGAGAAATATGCATTTTTGATTTTGTGGTGAAGTGTCCCTTTAAAATAATCTGTGGCGTCACCTTGAATAAGCTCCTCTCTCTCTGCAGGCGCTCTTGAAGAGAGTTCCTGGGGAGTTCCCTGCATCTCTGCAGCTCCTCATTCCAGTCTCGACTCTGCGATGATAACACACAACACATCAGCTTCAACGTCATCAGTTAGCCTCAGGTGCATCATAAAACCTTTGTTTTTATATGTAAGCAAACAAATGCATCTTTTCTGCAGTGTTACATTTCTCTGCATTTCTAAATGTTGCCATTTTTCTTCTATTTTATGTTTGCAACCTGCCCAGCTGTGTTCTCGTCCTGGCCCATGTGACTGGTGTGAGTCTCCTCTGCTCTGACACAGTCCAGGGTGTGGTCTCCATAACGGGCGATCCAGGTGAACACCTGGAAAGGTGCTGCAATCCGCTCATAAGGGTGTTGCTGGACTCTGGAACAGAAACATGTCAAGAGTTACCAAACCTCATTTCAACTCTGACATAACTTTATTTCAATCAAAAATATTGCTTTCATTTGAGCCTGATTACAAACAGTTAGCTCACCTCTTCTTCTGCAGGGCACTGAAGGTTTTCCTGAAAGCAGGGCTTACTTGACTCAGCAGCTCGACTAGAGAGTGGCAAAGGATTTTGGGAACTGCAGGTTTAGGGTTGAAGTTGAAGGCAGTTGACCTATAAGGAGTCAAAGCTCAAGTTTAATCCAGGTAGGTTTATTCTGTCACTATTGTATCTAACTACTTCGGCCCAGGATGTTATGTTTTAGTCTTTTGTCTTTCATGTTATAGCAGATGTACAAGAAAAGGTTTTCAAGTGAATACAATTCAGCCTTTGAGGGAAAGTGATGTTTTCCCAAATGTCATGGTTATTTATTCAGTATTTTTTCAAGATTAGACACACTTTTTGTTACCAATGACTGTATCTAATAAATATTTTTGAGCCAACCCTATCAAAAGATTGTACTCAGGGTAAGTGAAAAAACGTTGACCTAAGGAAGTCAGGGGATCTCAAATGTTTTGCACAACATGAATATCTATATCAAATGTCATTGTTATCCATCTAACAGTTATTGAGACAGTTGTTAGTGGTGGACTGGGCTACCAACACTGCCATCGACAGCTATCATGGCTAAAACGTTTCCAATTTAATAGCTCAGCAAATGTAAAATATTTGAACATTTAACACTCACTGATTGAGGTAGAAACCACGTGTAGATGATGTAATGTTGAGTTCTTTGTCTTCCATAGTCAAAACATTGAGGTACATCAAGTCCCCATGCATCTTCCTGTTTCCTGGAGGAGGGTTCCAGCTGCTCATTGTCAGAACCCGCAGGCACTGTAATGGCTGTAAAGATACTTTCATAAAGTCCCACTGTTGCTTTAACTCAACACACAATCAATTACACATCTGATCTCTCACCTTCCAGTCATCTCTGAGCGGCTGCAGTGGGGTAAGTGGTCGTTCCTTACATCCAGGGAGGAGGTATTCTGGAGGGCTGCAGTCAACAGAATCCTTTACAGAAGCTCGCCTGGTCCCCACACTGTCACTGTCTGAAGGGGTGAGCATGGAGGTGAAAAAGGTTGAATGATTAGTGACAGGAATGCTGAGACAACACCTGAAGCAAGGAGTTTATAAGAGAGGAATAGTACCCTTGCCTCTGGTGTAAAGAGTGAGGTAAGAGAGTGAGCTGCAGTTGACTCCGTTGTATGCATCTGCAGGGTCGAGGCTCTTCAGAAGATCACGAACATGTCTGAGATGAAGACGAGCGTCACGCACAGTGTAAGAATCTGCAACAAGATCAGAACATATGCTTATATCGTTTTTAGTACAATTGGAAGATGATAAAACATGTTTTTGTTACTGTTGTACACAATAAATCAGCAGATAAAAACAATTCAGGAGGAAAAAGTGGAGTAAAAAGTGATTAAAATAAAAAAAGAATGATGATACCCATTTCATTCAAATCTGTGATAATGTGCAATTCAAAAACGTTCAGTAGCATGCAATCCAATATGGTGAGCATAATTTCTTCATTTCACAGATGATTTTACAGATAGTCATTTCTAATGTATCTATTTCATTAGGCTATGTTATTCCATATCTCACAGCCATGGCAAATTAACAGTACACATTATTTGCAAAAGGTGTTTTCACAAAATGCTGCTGGAAGTGAATGGAACATTTATAGTGATGTAAAGTGTAGATTGAGATAGTTGCTGGTGAAGTTTATAAAAGAAAAATAAACTGTGGTTTTGCTGTGTCGTTTCACAAATGATGTTTTAAACCTTAATGGATGATGTTGGAACGGTCTGATGGTCTGAGCCTGTGCAGATGAGACATAAAGAGAGAACTTTAATCGGTCATGACACCCATAAAAACGTTAATCACAGTTTTTGTAAGAGGTCCTACTTTGGACTAAAAAGGGCCTCTAGGTGAAGTGTTCGGTCAGCTGTAGACAATTTAGCATTTTTTAAATGAACAACAAACTTGTTACCATAAAAACACAATTAAAGAAGAAAAATAATTTCAAAGATGAGGCAGTTACCCTCCACCACCTTGAACAGCGCTCCGTCCTGGATCCCCTGTATGGAGCATAGCTCGGATTGGCTGTCGAGCGCGGTGCCTCCCAGCTGGAGGGAGAAGCTTGTGAGGTGGCAGGTGACCTCGTGCTCCATCAGCACCTGATGCAGCTCCGCCACAACCATATGGCCTGACACCTGAGGAGAGTTGGATTTGAGTGATTCAGAAAGACATGAGGATACATTGAAGTATATTGGAGAAAATAACAGTGAGGCAAACAAGAACCTGGAGCTCAAAGCTTTCTGAAGCAGGAGGCTGAATCCTGACGGTAAAGTCTGGCTCCTGGACATCAACTACATCACTGATGCTGACTTTTCTTTTATCAGCATCAGACTGCTGTTGACCATCATCCTCATGGCTTTCTTCAGTCTGACATGGAGGTGCTGCAATAGCAGATACAACAACAAAAGGTGTGAAGATGAAAACTGGTTGCTTATTTGGTAGTTCACTTTTCACAGAGTTGAACTGAAAATGGAAAATGGAAAATTAACTATTATTACCTGTATTCCTAAAATATAAATTACCTTATTGAAATGCAAAAGATTGAATAGAAACAGCAAATTAAAACATAGATACACAAATATATAGTTTCTATCCCTTTTTAAAATGTCCATTAAAAAATATTAATTTCTCTTTTTAAAATTCAAATGTATGATATACTTAAATATTCTGAATTCTGAATATTCTGCCATTTATTTCTAGTAAACTTTCATTCTCAGTAAAACAATCTTTCTTATAGTGATTATCCGCTGAACAAGATGCAAGTAGCAGCCTCAGAGACATGTTTGAGTATCACAGTTGTCAAAAACATTCTAGCAAAGAGAAACACAGTCAAATAAAATCACGCACCTTTGACATGTGGTGCTGCCAGAAACAGCCGGTCAACTAAAAACAAAGTTTGCTTTATCTCAGTCTCTTCCTCCTCCACCTGTGGCAGAGCTGTCTCGTTGTCATCCTCCTCTTCCCTCTTTTCTGGGTCCTGACATTGAATATTATCTGCATTTAAATCAGACTGATCTGTGTGGTCTGTTGGGAAAACATTACTGTCCTTTCCCTCTTCATTATGATCCAACATCACAGTGGCCTGGTCCATCTGTTCATCATCCTGATTGCTCTGTTGTGTCAGGTCTACACAACACTCAGCAGGGTCAACAATGTCCACAATTTCAACACTTTTGATGCTGCGTTTTGTTGTCTGAAGGTCTTTCTGTGACTCAATGTTGTCATCCATACAGTTGTTCGGTTCAGTCACTAAAGTGTCATTTGGTTCGATATTCTGTTCTGTGTCACTAACATTCTCCTGTGTCGGCTCTGTCAGGGCAAAGTTTGACATTTCCTGAAGAGCAACAGCATCCTTTTGAAACTTAAAGACAGTTTCTTCATCAGCGCGTAGCTGCTCTATGTGCTTGGTGTTTTGTTCAGTTTGAAAAGTATGCTTTGTTAAAGTGGAAGTCAGTTCCTCATGGATGATAGCCTCTTTCAGTTCTTCCTGTTCACCTTGCATGCCTATATCACTGAAAGGCATTTTGTCTTCCTCTGTCATGTCAGACCAGATTCCAAAATCCATCCTTCTCTCTTGTTTCTCTGACGCCATTATAGTAAAAACATTGGAGTGTCTCCCTTGTGATGTTTGTGCGTCCAAGAGCACATCCACCTGTTTTAATATTTCATGTTTCACGAGCTTCCCCCTTGTTATTTCTCTCTCCACAGTCTCAGCATTATACACAAGTATTTTTGTTAGTGCCTGAACCTCCTCCTGTGACTCAGTCTGGGTCTGCACCCCCATACCGATATGTGTCTCCACTTCGGTCTGTGTCTCAACCTCAGAAAACTCCCTGTTTCTCCACCTGTTTCTCCACTCTTGTGCTTCATCTCCTGGCTCAAGCGTCCTCACTCCCTCTTCCTCCTCAGACACCAGCAGACACACCATCGGCTCCACCAGAGTCACATCCCCTCCCAGGTTGCTGCTTAGGATGATGTCAGGAAACAGGAAGTGCTCTGGTTCTAGAGCTGGGTTTGTGATGCCAGTGGAGATAATGGATAACAGATCGTCCTCCAAGTCCTCTGGCAGGCTCTGAGATTCACATTCACTGTCGTCGCTGGAAAGCAGAGGGGATCTCTCTGCCTCACCTTGGGCCGCTGCATCCTTAAACTTGAAGTAGTTTGAGAGTGTTTGACAGCACTGGATTATGTTTCCCATGATGCTTATCTGCATCGAACAGCAATTATGAAGGTGGCTTGAATGACAAAAGACGACAGTGTTAAAGTTGGTTCAGTAACAACAAGCTTTTAAGGAAACTCTAATAACATGTACAATATATCAATAACTCACCCCTGTTGTTCTTATAAATCTCCAAGATAAACAAATACAAAAGGGCTTAAATTATCAATAAAAACCTTGCTATTTTAGTAAGATTTTTAACAGGAAGTGCTCAGACTAGCGCAAGGCTTTTAATGTACAAGTGTTTAAAGTAGTAAAGGTTTTCTGCAAAAAATGCATTTGGGAAGTAGTTAACAAACAACTGAATAAATGAGACTTTGCTTTTCACAAAACTAAACAAAAAGTTAGTTTTGAGTTATTTATATAGAAATGGTCATTTTGTGGGTGAAGTTAATTTACTTGTTAAACCTTAAATCCATGTGTAATCATGAATCAAGCTGCGAAGTATTACCTGCAAAAGGCTCTGCCACTGTCACGTGTGTGTGGCATGTGTGAATGTGAGCAGCTAAGAGCCTTAGACAACAGCTGATGACAGGAGTATTATAAAGTGCAGCGGTGTCAACTTACAGAGGAAAGACTTGGAAAAGCTCAGGGGTGAAATCTCATCAGAGGAACTCTGGAATGTTGTCGATACATGGCAATCCTGGGGAAAAGATGAAGGGGAGCAATGAACAAGATTTTAGAGTAAAAAAGGGTTGGAAATACTATTGTTTGGCTTTATAATAACTCATAACAGCAGGCTATTAGATGTATGCAACAGACTCACTTTTTATATCCTGAATGTTTTTATGAAAGCATTCCCCCTTATTTCAGCTCATGAGATGCAGCAGAAATAAAATGGATGCAACTCAAACAACAGAAGGATATTTGTGACATAATATTAAGAAATCTGTGGGCCTACCTGCCAGTGCAGAGAGAGGGAGAGACAGCCAGCCTGTCATTTTCTGTCCATCCTGAAACAAAAGAACTGAGTCAGAGTATCTCCTCTCCAGCGGGAGAATCCCCTGTCCTTGCTGCAAAACCCGCTACACAAAATGTATGTTAGTGCATGTGTGTGTCTGCCCTTCATGTGTGGAGAGGAAGCTGTGAGAGAGCATGTAGGCCCTCCTTTCACACACACACATGCACATCCACACACTTAGTTATTACCTGACAAATCCAGAAGAGGGCAGCTTCTCTGCCTGTTCATGATGTAACTTCCTGTATTCAGACTGGTCCATGCTCTCTCTATCAACCTTGAAAGTGAGCAGAGCAGGAGGTGTATTACAAATAGCAGCAGCAGGATTTCTGGCGCCTCTTTTATATTTTGGAGACTACTACACAAGGCATGATGACAGTCCTGAAACAAACAAGCCTTCAGTATTTTGTTTGTTGTTATTTATTTCTCTTCACACTTTGAGCTTTCTGAATGGAGCTCTGCCGTTGCCATGGCAGCGCTGCAGAGAGACATTAACATTCTGAGCACGGTCTCCAAGACAACTGTGGGAACATTCTAGAATGGGACGTTTGCTAGGAGACCAGTTACACCGGCTGATGCATGTGAATGAGTTTCATCCTTCTTTGAATTAAAAGTGAATGACTCAATATCTCCTCATTATCTTCATTACATTAATCAACCAAAAGTGATACTGAAAAGCTTTCTCAATTATTATTTTATATTTGTTCTGTCATCTCATCATCAATTGTCCGGTTTATTTACCAACTCACATGCCAGTTTCTTTTAATGTAATTGCTCTTGTAAGGACCTCAACCTTAAGTCATTTAAAAGAGCAATGTGAAGGATTTAGTGGCATCTAGTGGTAACTTTGCAAATTGCAACCTGAACACCTTTTACAAGCCTGTCAGAGGACTATAGTGCCATTAAGGTAACACTAAAAATATCAAAGCCCTTTTTTGAAATCAGTGTTTGGTTTGACCATTGTAGGCTACTGTAGAAAAACACAGCTGTGCAACATGTCAGACTTTGTGAAGAGGATCTGGTCTCTATGTTGGGCTTATTATAAGCGTACTAACAAGACTATTCTTTGTTTCAGGCGAGAAAAGACTAATGAGAAAGCAATAATGAGTATTAATTAAACTATGCCATTAAAATTCCTTCTAAATCCTACACAATTGCTACATATTCAGCTTAGGCAACCCTCCCCGATCACAGATAAACTATTGGCCCCGCTACTACATCCATTCCATCTTTAGTTTGGCCTCAACTACACGTGTATAGTTTCATTACTGCATCTTGCACAGTCGTGATGCTATGCAGTGACAAAATCTGTCCACAAACATATACAAAAATATTTAAAGCATAGTTATGCAACACTTTTACAGCAGATACATTCAAACACTGAGAACAGACACCAGAAACACTTCTCTGCCATAGGCACATTGCATGAATTTAATAAAGTGCAAATCATACAAAATGTCCCTAAGCCTTCTTAAAGTGACTTTCCAAACCTGGAATGCGGCTGGCGCAGTGAAAAAGCAGTTTGCCACATTGAACAGTACGATGTAAGTGTTCACAGACTTTGAGGCAAGGCTACTAATTACAAGCAGAAGCCGTGATCAACAGTGTCAAAATCCATATTTAACCCTACCACTACTCGTTCTGGTTTGACACACTCATGTTTCACATTTTCCATGTTGTACCATCAATGTGACAAATCAGTTAATAGCTTAAAGTGGATGTTCGATCACACGCTCTTGTGTAACTAACTTCTAAATATATAAGTCACTTCCTGAAATCTACAAACAATCACAAAGGTACATTTCTCTCTTCTCAAGCATCAGGGTCCTGTGGAAGACAACATTGCCTTTTTTCTTTTCATCACAGAGCAGTTTCTCCCTCTCCTGCTCCCATGTCCACCCTCCTGTGCACCCTGCTGTCATCTATGTCCTCCCACTCGTCCTCCACCGCCTCACCATCCTGCGTTCTGTTTGGTCGGTTCAAGCGAAGGAGGCGGAATCTAAGCGGCACCAAGAAGAGGGCGGGGTCGGGCATGGAGTGAGGCCTCTGGGGGGAAGTCACCCTCTCCTGCGGGACACATGCTCTGACCCTCTCCTCCCGCAGGCTGACCCGCCTCTTGTGTCTCGCTTCCTGCTGGTCGGGAGAGGCTGGAGGAAGTGGAGACAGAAGCCAGTCTGAGCCCGCCCCTTCAAAATCTTCATCCTCCTCACCTTCATCCTCCTCCTCGTCCTCTTCTTCTTCCTCCTTGCCCCTGGGTTCCTCCTCTCCCTCTGCACCAGAATCCGTGCTCTGCCTTTGCTGGAACAGTTTTAAGCGTGCAGTGTGGAGCTCGTGGCAGAGGGTCGTGGTGGTGGCGTTTTGGCGTTGCAGCTCACGACTCAGCAGCGTGATTTTGTGGCTTCTACGTTTCAGTTCCTCCAGGAAATGCCGCTCTTCCTCCCTCAGGTTCCTGCCCAGTGCTGATGCCCGAGCCCGACCCACTCGCAGCTCCCCACGTGCAGCGACCATCATGCATTGCTGCTCCTCCAGGAGATGCACGGCAGCCTCACAGCGTGCTACCAGCTCTGCTTCCTCCACTGAGAAACAAAAACACGCACTGTGTTGACTAAAGTATATATAAATAGATACTGTATATGATCAGGAGATTATGTTTCCATTAGGGTCAATTTTTCTATCCTTCATATCTCTTTCACTTCATCTGCTTGATCAATATTTTTCAGATTACATTTCATAAAATGTTATTTTCACTGCACCCTGTCTGTGCTCCTTCACACACTTGGAGGAACTTGACTGGATAATTATCATGGTTGTTGCAGAAATGAATGCAACACCACAGTGCTTAATGGTTATTGTGCATGCTGCTGAAAAATATATTACATATCAGATATGTAAAAAGGATTATTATAGTAATGCAAAGGCTAATCTTGAATTACTGGCAACATGTTGAATTGTGCTTCGTCATGTTACACACTTTTTCTACACTTCTCTATAACTCACTGATATAATTTCCTCATTGTCAGCCAGGAGGTGTTTTGTCTCACCTTCTGTGCTTCTGTCAGGAAACCTGGAATCCAGCTCACAGCTTAGCTCTGCAAAAAGGAGGAGTAGAAGGACAACAGAAGACAGAAAAAGATAAGACAGACAGATGAGATTATTTTTGGAACATTAACTGGAAACAAGGAAGCTGGAGACCGATCTGATGTCTGACAATATTGAAGTTTTTGGAAAAACCGCACCAGAGAAATGACAAGGCAAACAGAGAAGCGTTCAGGCTGTATGCCACTGTCCGTTCTCCTGCATTCTCCCTGGGTCTGCATATTTAACCAATTATTAGGCTAATATGTAGAAAGTCTACTGTTTGAACATATTATTTATGTGTAGGCCTATATATATTTATAGATCAAAGAATTAGTCAAATAAATAAATAAAGGGACCTATTATGCTTATTTTCAGGTTCATATTAGTATTGTGTGCCTCTACTGTGACATGCTTTAATGTTCAAAAAGTGCCTTATTTTTCTCATACTGCCTGTACTGCAGCACCTCTTTTCACCCTCTGTCTGAAACCAGAGCCCAGTCTGCTCTGATTGGATAGATGGCCGGCTCTTTTGTGATTGGTCCACCGCTTAGATATGTTCCGCCCCTAAGCTTATCACCTACTTTACAATGTGTTGGAGCGCTAGCCAATAGAAGAGTGAGAGTTACGTTGTGATGTCACTATGTTGCAGAAGTAAACAAAGGAGTCCAATGGAGGCGTTTCAGGCAGGGGACTTTGAACTGTGGGATCTTAGCCTATGCAGTCCAGTTGCATACAACACACAAAAGGAAAGGGAACACCCCAAACAGTTTTATAGGGCCCTGTAAACAACAGGTAGTCAAGACTGACCATGGCAGCGCCTCTTCAGGTGTGTGATCTCCAGCTGCAGACCGGCCAACATGGCCAGGTGCTCCTGCTTCAGGAAGGCGATTCCTCTCTCCACACTTGCCACCTGCTGCTCCAGCTCCCCAGCATCCATGGCTGCACCGCACACAACCTGCACACAAGCATGTAGCTGAGGGATTTCCCAGTGTCCCAATTTGAGCTCTGATAAAGAGTTTGAATATTACACTGTTTATTGCATGCTAAACACATTAAAACACTACCATTTATCCAGCTAGTGATAACCATCTATTAGTCTGCTTAATATTCTATCAAATTGAGATTTTGTGCAAGAGCTTTATAAGGTAATTTTCTTATAAGCTAATGTGCAAGCACAACATCTTCAACAATCTCATTTAGTGTTATTTCTCCTTTATAAAAGCTGCTCACTTTCGCTCAGTATACCTGTAACATGCATTCACCAGTCTGACCGTGGCCTACCGTGATACTGAAGCGGTTTCCGATGTAAAGCACCTCTCATGGATGCTCGTATCGCCCCGCAATCTGTCCTCTGCAGCGGAGATGCAGAAAACAAAAGAGCGAGACGGCGCTTCCTCTCTGAGCTCCCAGGTGAGCTGGAACACTGCTGCAGCAGGCGCTTTTCTTGAAGTGTGAATAAATCCTGCTGCAGTCAAAAATAACCTCCTCATAACCTTCTGGTTGTACGTGCAGTGCAGTCCCGCCGCTATTCACAACAATGCAGCCCGCTATGAGGAGCGATCAGCGCCGCGGACAGCAGCAGCAGCAGCATGGGGAGGAGGAGCTCCGTGGAAATGAAGCTTGTCAGCTGGTGCAAACAGATAGGTCCTTTTATTCTTCAAGATGATGAAGTGAGTGAAGTGAAAGTATTAGAAAAAAACTTGTATTTATATATTTTTATTTTATTTGCATTTTTATTAATTATGCAATGAGAAAAAACGTTTAAAATGTATATGTAGAGAACTAAAACATATATATTTGTTATCATTTCAATATAAATATATAAACATACAGTATGTTTGTGTCTATTTATGGTTGTTGAATGTATACATACATATTCACATATTCCATAGGGCAAAGGTGATATTTATATCATTCTTGTTGAACAATCTCGGGGCGGAATGATGCTTGTCTACGACAATTTAAGAACAACTGCACATGTTCAGGTTGAATTTATCGGCTCTGTTTGCTAAATAATAATAATAATAATACATATTATTTATGTAGCGCTTTTCGTGGTGCTCAATGCGCTTGAACATGATTATTAATGACATTATGGACATCGTCCCTTTAGTTTTGCAGAGTAATCGGCCATCACTGACAATAAAACACAAATACATTCTGACAGCAGGTAGAACTAAAAGCATTATTTTCAGTGTTGCCAATTGCTTCCTGTGAATTGGTTGACGAGGCTAAGCCTCTCCTTCTTGCATTCCTGTTTGTCACTGATGCTGGGCAGGGGAACAGGCTCAATGCTCAGAGAAGTCTTATAGTAAGGGCAGACTTTGAGGTGCGCAGATATTGGAGGGACATCTGCCATATGCCATGATTCCACAGAGGAGAACAAGTGACTGAACTCCCATACCTAGAGAGCCACAGGAGAAAAAGGAAACAGTTAGTACAGGATTTGTTATTACAAAACACTCAGTGGTTGTGTCGGATGATTTAGTATTTATATCTCACAGGTTTGGCCCTCCACTTGGCTCCTCCATGTGAGTATGTCTTCTTTTCCCAGCGGAGGGTGACCATGCCTCTCTCCTGCAGCAGAGAGGAGCTCACCTGCCTCATCAGCTGGGACACCAGAGCCAGCTGGGACAGAGACAGACTGTCCAGGAAACTGGCCATGTGGCAAAGCACCTCAAAGGGCAGTATGCTCAGAGAGTCTTCCCCGTCTCCCCCTTTCCGACCTCCTCTCGTCCTCTGAGTGGTGGAGGGGTCCTCTGAGCTCCGGGACGACTGGGAGGTGTCACCTTCTGAAGCTGCGAGTGTCGGACGCAAGTTGAAAATCCTGAGATTCTGACTGTGGGGAAGAAAATGCAGGTAGTATATTGGCAAAACAAAAATCGGAAGGGGTCCTGCTTTATGATTGTGTTCACAACACTGTGTCGTGAAGTGTCTGCAGGTCAAAACTTTAATAAATGTTGTGGCTTTGCAGCACAGCAATCTGTATACACAACATTGACACGTCATCAAGTTGCTTATACACACCCAGCAGTTAAGCAGCAACATTATTATTAATATGGACTCATGTTGTTGCCACAAAGCGTATGCAAGTCCAATAATTCCTCTCTTTAAACTCTGTTTTTGGTCTCCACCAAATCCTATCTCTTTAGATGCTAAATGCTCAACTTAAGCTAGTCTCTGAATTTGCCATGCTGCTTAGTGCTGTGTAACTTAACTTATACATCTAATGACAGCAGTAAGATTGAACCAAAACAATAAAGTTGCAGGTTGGATCACAATAAGCCAAAACTAGTTGGACATGGTCATATGAGCACGAAATTAACATTGCAGAGTATTGGCCTTCTATTCACTTCCATGCTATGCTTGCAAAGGGGCTAATAAATCATTTGCTTCTGATTGCATCACAATGACTTCAACTTTGGTAAACTTTGGAAGGCAAAGCAGTGTGTCTGTGGTTGAACCAAATTGGCACTACCCACTTTCAGCACAAATACAGTACAGTGTGGTTACCAGTTGCCCATCAGTGCATGTGTGACTTTGTGCTAAACCTCTGTAAAGCCGAGGCGAGCTGCAGATTCAGGTGATAATTCTCGGTAAATTTAACACTACGAGTTCACGTTGTCACATTACCTTCACATTTTCATTTGAGGGAATGTATCAAAGAAATATTAAAAGACTCTAAATATTGGAGTCTGAATGGGAAACAGTGCTCACTTGTAGGAGACGGTGGCTTTATGTGTGGAGGGCTGAAACCTCTTCTGGCTGAAGGTGCATCCCAGGTATGATAGGGGGCATCTCTGCTCGAACCATCCACTCAGACTCGTCTGGATGTCACTGTGGACGTTCCTGGAAGATTTGACCAATCATTAATTACTACTTTAATGTTAGTACTTTGCAATAAGAGGAATTCAGCAGGGGTCAAAACACAAACTCAGTCAAACTCAGACACCTGAAATGTGTGGCGAACTCTCTGCGGTGGAAGGTGTGACCGCAGAGAAAGGTGAAGGCACAGCCGGCTCTGGTGTTCCTGCCGCTCACTCTCTCTGACTGTAGCTGGAGAAGGAGCTTCAGCGGCCGGTCCACCATCGCCTCCGCAAGGGTCGTCTTCGCTTTAAACGGAGCCTTACGGAACGAGTGCGTCTGCGTTCCAACATCCACATAAAGCCCATCGGAGGCATTGGACTCACTGATCTGCATGGAAACCAATCAATCATACATTGGTGAGCATACCACTTTTTGTTGTTGTTGAATAAGGCCAATGTTATCAACTCACGATCAAAATAAGGTTATTTAAAAAATAAAACTATTAAATCAGGTTTTTACTATAAAAAGGAGCTAATTTCTTACTTTTGTTCCCATTTTCAATAGTATAAAACAATAATACAAATCAGACTGACCTTGTGACCCCTGACCTCTATCTCAGTGTAGCCCAGCAGGGTGGCTGCAGCTTCATCACTGAACCAGTCCTCTTCATCGACCTTGAGGTCCGATGTGTCCACACTGCGGGGCTCGTTCGGAGGTCGAGTCGAGTCATAGTAATGAACCCTCCGCCCACCGTAGTGATAGCTGTCGGGGATCTAACAGGAAGAAATATATTCACCATTAGAAGCCAAGCGAGTACAGTAACACGTCTTTTTTAGGTCAGTTTTATTGGTAAATGTTTTGTTTATGATTATTTTGAAGCTGTTTTGGGCAACTTTGAGCCTTAATCTAAATCAGTCCAGTTTTGTCTTTGTTCTGTATGCAACAGCTTCAGGTCAGTATGCCCTGTGACCAATGAGCAAATGACAATGTCAAATTAAATGCACAAGAGACCTTTTTTGGGTTCGAGTTTCACCTTGAATGTTTTGGCAGTTCAGTAGAAGTAGCATAACCAGATGAGGCAAGAGCAATGGAAGATAATGGACCTGTATAACTGAAGTCAGGCTTTGGAAACCCTTCATTTTTTTTTAAGCAAAAACCATATAAAAGCCACTTAAAAATAAATTAACCAACACATGTTTGATATTTAAAATAATATTATAAAATTATAATATTTATGAATACAACCACTAAAGCCCCCACAAAAAAGACAAAAGAAAAATAATTGTTTTTCCCAATGAACTCTTAGCTTTGAACCCTCACCTTGAAGGAGTACAGGGTCTGGACTGGAATTGGCTCCAGGCTGCCGTAGACAAAATCGTCCTCCCTTGGTGTGCAGGCATTGATTTTCCCGAAGGCAAGCAGCATGCTGCCATGATGCACCATGTACATGTTGAACTCCTGCGGGGTGAGCTCGTTCCCCAGACGCTCCATCACCCCCTCCTGCCACGGGGCGTGACCTGTTTGACCTGTGTTTGCAGCCGCTTCATTTTTCTCTGTGTCCTTCTCTTCGGGCTTTGGGTTTTGTTTGGGATTGTCTTGGTTTGCCTGAGCAGCAGCACAGCCGCCTCTCTCCATGCTGAACATCATGTCACACAGGTTGTATGTCCCTTTGAAGGGGCCTGAGATTTGCCCTAATCCGTTCTGTTCAACAACATTACTCCCACACGAGTTGCTTTCTGCAGAAACAGAAAACAGTGATGAAAATACAACAGATGAGGAGAAAAAATAACTTCTATTATTTTGTGAGTTTAAAATATAGATAACATACCTTCATTAGTAGCTGTGTCTGTCTCGCCATTAACAAACCCTCCTATTGCAGCCTCTTCTTTCTTCTCCTTCTTTTTCTCCTCCTCTTCTGCCTCCATCAACTCTGGATAGATAGGATTCATTTCCAGGCGTTCATAAAGGTCTGTCTGATCCACCAGGGCCATGGCGAGGTCTAGAGGCTGCTCCTGCCCTTCACTTTCCTTCAGCACGTTCTCCTGCAGGGCTATTTCGCTGTGAGGGTTTGTTTCGTCAATGGGCCACCGGATCCACTCCATGGAGCAACACACCAGGCTGGCAGGACACACCTGGAGGTGAGCTGCCTGTGAGGAGCGAGGCATGTGGAGCGGGCAGCCGAACCCAGCGTTGAGGCAGGGCACCCTCACGTTGGGGCAGAGCAGCAGGTGGTCCTCCTCTTTGCACAGGTGGAAGACAGCTCCACAGAGCAGGCGGCAGGGGATGACAGCGCAGCAAACAGAGACCTCCACTCGAGCCCTGCAGCGCCGACTGTAGCAGGAATCACAGTGGACATGCTGTCTCACCCTGGAGGCTCGAGTACGATCACTCTGATTGGGTTCACAGAGGAAGGAATTAAAGAAAAGGACAAAATATAAATACTGTTTATGAAACATCAAGGCTTTAACATATTTTGATTCAATAAGAATTACAATAAGAAAGTGAAGACTCACCATCTTTAGGTCGTGGAACCTTGTAATCCTGCAACAAAAATACATTACATTACTATTAGGTAGCTGATGCTTTTAATCAAAGCCACTGACAATAAGAACAGATACCTAAATCTGTAATGTTAACCTTAAAGAGGGAAATCCCATAGCGAGTCATTAGGCTTAAGACATTTTTCTCTTGCGAGTGAATCTCTCCTCCCTGTTTTGATTGAATGTTATTTAGAGGCCTGACATTTTCCACTTCTCAAGAGTTTGAGCAAGTATTCATTTTGGTGTTTTTTTGTTTTCATATAATGTTATCTCATGACCCCTCAGATGTAAACGCTGACCCTTCTAGGTCCGACATACTGCTCGCTGTACAACAAATCAGCAGCACAGTGAAACAGTCATGGGAAACCTGTTTCACTTGCACTAAACTCTAGAAAAACATTCAAATGTATTTCCTTCTTCTTTCTCACCTGATACTCTAAGTAAGCAGTAATCTATATTTCCTGTGGCACTGTGAAAACAAGATAGACATAAGCAGCTGAAGTACTTAAACTCCACAGTTGTATTACATCATGTCTGAATAGTATGACTTTACTGTTTGTAATTAGGATCAACACACATAAACGCAATCAAATAGTTCAACCCATTCACAACGAGAACAAATCTTATCTTATCAAAGGTCTCACCAAGGTCCCACTGCAGACACGTTGCTTCCTTCTCGATTTGTAACGTTGCTTTCAGTGCGTGTGTGCTTTGAACTGGCGGGTTAAAATTAGATGAGCAGCACCAAGCAGGTTCAGCAGGAGGAATAACGCCCCCCTGTCCTCCGTTTAGTTTATGCAATGGAATCAAACCAGATAAATACTTCCTATCTGAGGGCTGAAAGAATGTGAACCTGTTTCCAGGTCCACATAAAGAGTAAAGTATATGGATTTGACACACTGAATACATTTCTCCTAGAGGACACTGTTTGGATATTAGCCTTTTTTCCCTGCATGTGGAACTCAATTATAAGCACACCACAATAACAAACAGAGGGGAGAGGGTTAGAGAGTTTTCCTGATGTAAGCGTCTGAGGCTGCTGGTAACTCAAACCATGTTTCTGACCACCTGTGAAACATTTCTCAGTCCGTCCTCTTAGCTCTATTAATAACACACACATAGCAGAAACACACACACTCACAGAGACACTTAGTGTTTAAAGTTCAAGACGGAGCATGTTCTGTCATTTGTATTCTCTTACAGCGGTATGATAAAGACTGTACTTCACTGCTGCCCATTGAATGCCACAGGACTCTGCTGCCAGTGTGTGTTCACGTGCAAGACGTTGAGATTTTACGTTTCTTCTTTGTTTGCAGGATTGACCAACAGCTTCAGATACAAAACTGATGCCAGAAGATCTGAAGCATGGTATGGTTGGATTTTGTAACTCTAAGATATTTTTTTCTGTTGTAAATTCCCCTTTTTGTGGGAGAAATAAAGGAATTCTGAATCTTAATTAGTTTATATCCCTTTATAGCGTTAAGGGGGTTAAAATAGTAGACCATATTCTGTTTTTACAAAAAGGGAAATTAACTTAAAACACAGTTCTGTTGATTTGCACGATGTTTGGCTGCAGAGCACGAGTTTGACCCTCACACCACTTGTTGGGGTCAATGGAGTAAATAGAGGTTAAAGAAACAATGAGTAGGATTTTCCTAAACAACAAAAATAATCCATCTCAATTATCACTTATGACCCACAGGAAGTGTGTGGTGTTGCCTGTATTTGCAGGTCTGTCCTCTGCATACTTTTTAAACAGACAGAAAGCTAGAGAGTTATTGTCAGACAGCAAATCTGGGGTTGGTTTACACTCACTGGAAAACATGAATGGTGTGATTACAAAGTCCCAACCAACCGATCCAACTCACTCTCATGCTTCATGATGGCTTTTTTTTTTATCTGTAGCTGGCGTTAAACTGTTGAATTATTTACCGAATGATTTAAAGGGCTTTATGGACATCTTTAGGATTAAGAAAATGTATAAATAAATAATAATTAGACAGCATGGAGATGTCAGGTAACCCGTTTCGCTGATTGTTGTGGTGATTTTGGATTTCGTTTTTTGGGGTTTCAAGTGAATGTAAATTGTGCTTGTAAGCAGCTGTGATTGATACACCATCTATTTTTGATTAAGCTGCAGGTAAAATAAGACTTTCATCTCCCTGCATCTTTCCATCATGGGCTATACAAAAAAACAGCTTGAAGTGTATGTGTGAGTTTTGGTCAGTGTTCCTAAGGGTCGGGGAGGTCCTATCTCATAAGCATCATTTATATTTTGTCCTTTTCTTTAATTCCTTCCTCTGTGAACCCAATCAGAGTGATCGTACTCGAGCCTCCAGGGTGAGACAGCATGTCCACTGTGATTCCTGCTACAGTCGGCGCTGCAGGGCTCGAGTGGAGGTCTCTGTTTGCTGCGCTGTCATCCCCTGCCGCCTGCTCTGTGGAGCTGTCTTCCACCTGTGCAAAGAGGAGGACCACCTGCTGCTCTGCCCCAACGTGAGGGTGCCCTGCCTCAACGCTGGGTTCGGCTGCCCGCTCCACATGCCTCGCTCCTCACAGGCAGCTCACCTCCAGGTGTGTGCTGCCAGCCTGGTGTGTTGCTCCATGGAGTGGAACCGCTGGCCGGCAAATGACGCCCACTCTTATCCGAACACGGAGCTGCATGAAAACCTAATCAGGGAAAGGGAGCAGGGCGGATGTCTGGACCTGGCCATGGCCCTGAAAGACCAGGACCTGCTATTTCACTCCATGAAGATGAAGAATTTGTTCCCAGAGCTGACCCAGAGTGTGGATGAGGTGGAGAAAGAGGAAGAGAAGAGGAAGAGGAAGGAGAAGCAGAAGAAGGAGGCAGCAGAAAAGGCCGCAATGGAGGCAAGTTCTCAATCCTTGAAGCCTTTTCATGCGCTTGTCATGAATAACAGCGGTGAAATAAAGTATGAGAATGAAGATGAGGTTGAGCATACTCAGGAGGAGAGACTCTGGGCTATGGACTCAACAGTTGATGCTGATCTCTTAGAAAACTACAACGCCTGGGAGCGTATGTTCAGTAAGGACATGGGTGGCTGCAGGGAAGCAGGAAAGGCAGCCAAAGACCAGAGTCGTTCTGCAGGGAGAGGAACAGGTCTAGGGACTCTAACAGAGGAAGACACAGAGGATAACTGTGGGGGTGCAGCAGCCTCGAACACATGCACACAGGGGAGCAGTGCATGCATTGCTTCCAACTCCTCTTCTAATTTCGCTGGCAAACTGAAGCAAAAGGAATTTGTTTACGGATATGTGGAGCCCATGAAGATTATCACTGTGCGGACCTTTAAAACCCCAACCAGCTTCTCTGCAAAGCATTCCCGCATCCGCAACCCTGGCTTCTACAAGAGGGAGAAAAAAGCTGTGGACACGAGCGACCTGGGGGTGTCCCTGCAGGAGATGCCAGTGTGGGAGGAAGTTCAGGTCAGAGACAAATTCATACCACTTTTAAACACACATTATGAAATACCACTACTACTAGGGGTGAAAACAATAACATGGTTTGATTGCTTACCAAGGTTGCCTGTGATCAAAGTAGCTTATCATTACTTTTCCTGGTGAAGACTTGCTGTATGGCTAAAATGGCTCACAATTTCACTAGAGCTGAGGGGAACTGCAGTGGAGTGATAATTACCTGTGGAGTCGGACTTAACAGTATTATCTCTAAGACAGAGAGAACTTTTTACATCTGACCTTTTTGTATAAAAGCATTACCATGACAAATTCACAATCCTTTAAAATATGTGCACAAATATAAAAGGAATTCAACATTATCCATTATCCTTTTAGTCAATTATCTGGGGTTTGAGGCTTTAGATTGGAAATATAATGTATAGTTTCATTTTGGGCTCTGGTGCATTGTGAAATACATTTTTAATGTGCTATAAGCTGTTCCGAAAGCGTTCAAGATGACAAAAAGACTATTATCTATCTTTCTTCTATGCAAAAACAACTAGACAAACAGAGCCTCTTGTTCACTGAAACCCCTCCAACATGATTGATCTATTTATCAAAAGAATAACTGATTTGCTCCTCAGGCTTCTCTGCTGTGCTCCCTGGAGAAGGAGCAGAGGGGTCACCTCATCGCAGAGAGCAGGTGCATGGACGGTCTGTTAGAGGACGAGGGAACGCAGACTTACAACTTCCTGTCCGCCCCGTTCCTGAGAGACACATCGCTGGCAGATCTGACTGCTGCTAAACCTCTGGAGCTGCACCTCCAGCTGCAGGTGGAGAGCGTCACCAGCCGGCACCACAAGGCCAGCTCCGCCTTCACCTTCCTCTGCGGACACACCTTCAAACGCAGAGAATATGGCAAACATTATAAGTGGGTTTTGATTCTTGGTATCCAAATATCTTTGGAATTCATATTTTTTTATATTCTTGCATTAGTTACTATACAGTATTTAAATAAGAAAAAATGAAATGTATTCTGTATTAGAGACTTATATTACCAACCCTATAACCTTCTTTCAGAGGTTTTAGGAGAGGCATAGTGAGTAGAAGAGGGGAAGCATTAGATGAAGTCAATACATATATACACATAAAAAAAACATGTGTCATTTTGTAAAATAGATGCGGGCATTTCGGAGTATTTTACGGTTTCTCTTACTTTCCCAGAGCCTGAAAATAAACGAAGCCTTAGTAAAGACAATATAAGGCTTTCTTGGCCCAATTGTTGAGTATCTTCTGGTTTACATAAAACTAAAAACATAATCAGGATACCATAGGAATCCAGAAACTTAGTGAAACTACCAAGTAAGCTAAGTGGGGATGACAGGGCACCTTTTTCCAAGCTTTGTTCCAAGGGGGTCCATAAGTGCAAACCTTGAAACCCACAATTTATTATATTCTGTAGAAAGTCAGTGACATAGTCAGATTTTTCATAATGCACTAAACACCATCTCTCTGTCACGGTGAGACGAGAAGAATCCCTAGAGATTAAAACTTCAGATCAATTGATATGTCTGTTATTTATATATTAAATGATCGTAGCAATTATCAATATGCTCTCTCATGCAGGAACGTCCACAGTGACATTCAGATGTGTGTGAGTGGATGGTTCGAGCAGAGATGCCCCCTATCATACCTGGGATGCACCTACAGCCAGAAGAGGTTCCAGCCCTCCACACATGAAGCCACCGTCTCCTACAAGTGAGATAAAACGTTTTAATATAGCGTAGTACTGGCGAACCCTTTTCCTTTGTTTCCTTTTCAAGTGTATTTTCTACAATTCCTTGCAGATAAATTACACTCAACCCGGTCAAATCCAGTGCTTTTAACAGTTTCCACTCTGCTTTCAGCGAGGACATCGGTTGCTTTAGCCTGAATCCCACCACCCCCTCGTCTCTGGGTGACACCTCCCAGCCGTCCAGGAGCTCAGAGGACTCCTCCACCACTCAGAGGAAGAGAGGAGGTCAGAGAGGAAGAGGAGGGGAAGACTCTCTGAGCTCGCTGCCCTACGAGGTGCTTTGCCACATGGCCAGTTTCCTGGACAGTCTGTCTCTGTCCCAGCTGGCTCTGGTGTCCCAGCTGATGAGGCAGGTGAGCTCCTCTCTGCTGCAGGAGAGAGGCATGGTCACCCTCCGCTGGGAGAAGAAGACCTACTCACATGGAGGAGCCAAGTGGAGGGTGACGGAGACGGTGAGTAATTACATATATATACATGCGTGGCTTGTTATCACCAACATCTAGGTAGTTAAAAGTAGGTCATGTGCATTAAACAGAAAGTCGTCTTTGTTATTTATAAAAAGGTCAAAATGAAGGTGAGTCTAAAGATAAAATGAGAGCTAATCATTGCATGTGCATATTCATAAAACAGTCTTATCTCATAGTTAATATTTGATTGTATTCCCTTCAATCATATTTCTTTAGGAGAATATTGAATGTAAACAAATAAACACCTGGAGTCCAAAACAATCACTACTTTCTGCTGAGAACACACGTTAATAACTAAAGATGACTTGGATGACTAATTCAACATGTTTATCATCTTTACCTCATTTAGTGTTTGGCTACTAGACAGTCAAAGGACACCACTTAAGGTATACAAATCAAGCTACAAATAATAAATAGGTTTTTAACAAGTGACAATGTCCCCCCATCTCCGATGGAGTTACATCATTGGCCAAAGACTGAATATTCAGATCTGTCTCCCTTACCCGTCACTCCTCTGTGACTTCAGGTCTGGCAGTTCAGCACTTTGTTCAGTCCTGTCGACTCCTGGTGCTTCCAAAACGTACCGCCCATGTCCGAACACCTGAAGGTTTGCCCCTGCTATGAGAGAGAGTCACGGACAGAGAAGATCCACCTGCCGCGCGTCAAAGAAGAAGTCCAAACCAAGACAGGCTGCAAAGGTCCCTCTCTGATTACCTTGCTCCAAAAGACGATGATGATGTAGTGCCATTTTAATGTATTTGTATAAAACAGGGCCATTCTTTTTCTGTTAATGTATCTCCCGCCTATGCGCCATATTGCTGCTTTTCACTTTCATTAAAAATGAAGTTTGAAAATGCCAATAAAAATAAGAAAACAATTATTAAAATTTTTGTGATTCAATAGAAAATAAGGCACGTGTAAAATGTATTTGCAGACATTACATGTAATGTTTTGGAATGACACAACATGAGTAAATATAAAAATACAAAAATTAAGCAACATTTTTAAGTACAAGGTAACTAAAGTCAAGAGACAATTAAATAGAAAATAAATATCCTTAGTTAACCAAATGTAAACAAGAAAGAGAATGTAAATACCATTTAAGTTATTCAAGTTATTTAGTGGTTTATTGAATCCACACTCAACATGGTAGAAAAACATCACATGAAATGCTGAAGTTATGTAATAAAATTTGATGAAAAGTCAACATTTTAGGCATAATTGTTTTTGAGTCTACATTAGAGCTTAAAGCAGCTCTTGTGTGATTATTTTTGTATGTCTAATTCCACAAAAGACTTGATATGCTATGCTTCACTTTTTACTATAATGATGAACATTATAAGTAAGAACATAATAAGTCTGTGGTCAGGCCCGTCATGAGGTGGAAAACTGGGCTAATGGAGTCATTTTGGATCCGAGAACTGTCTCCCTCTAAAGGTGCCCACTGGTGTTGTGTGTGTTGCTGATGAAGTCGGCCCTGATCAGTCTGTACAGCAGCACCACGTTCATGATGGAGATGAGGCTCAGGCCCGTGGCCCCCATCGTCAGGACGAAGCGAGGCATGTGTTCACTGTGAGCTACCAGCCAGCGGGTCATCCAGCCCACCGTGCAGACACGAAACACAAACATCCTGCAGGGAGACAAAGAAGCTGTGAAGACCTTTTTAACAAATGCTTTTAATAAACGACATTACTCCTGAAATGTGTGCTGAAGGCAGCTCCTGATATGTTACGTTGGACAGAGCCTGGCTGTAGCATCCTTAGATTTGAGTTTCTTTGTGTATTTACTTTTTATGAAAATGTGATTTAATATATTATTTTTAATAGTAGATTTTAGACACGCAAACCAGAAGCAAATGTCTGCTTTTCTGGATGCAAAAAGGAAACATGTCAAAGAACAGGCAAATACAAATATGAACCTGAAAGTTAGCATAATATGTCCTCTTTATATTTTATTGATATAATAAAAGAGCAGTTGCAACAGGATCTTAATTTAGTGCACTTAGCATATGACAGGCCATTGCTTTTCTAATGAAAGTTACAACACACGCTAAACTGATTCTCATGTGAGCAGATGTTCACATGTTACATATTTAAATGTTTAAATTCACATATGAACCATTTCTAATCCACAAAGATGTTTCATTTCTACTTGTGTGAAACCAGCAGAGGAGATGCAGCACTTACGTTGCCAGGGTGAGCCAGCTGGTCACGCTGTAGGTCACAGACGGGCGAGGGGTGTTGGTGTCCGTCCTGTTCCTCCGTCCTGACAGGAGGAGGAGCTGTCGGATGTGAAGGAAGACCGAGTTGATCTCAATCAGCAACGACACCACAGAGTAACCCACGTAGAGGCGGGACGTCAGGGCCAAACCGAAACAGGACAGCACCTGAGAGGAGAGTTTTAAACAAAGACACACGTTAAGAGACAATGCAGCAAAACTTTAATTTTGTATTTAAGTAAGAGAAATAAAGGTTTCTTAAGTTCAGTTTTCGTGACCCATAGTTCTGCAGAGTTTGTTCTTAGTGTGTTGAAATGTATTTAAATGGTTTATATTATGTAATAATGTTGAAATGAAAGTAAATCGCTTATTAATTCATCATTATACATTGTAATAATAATTTAGAAGTACAGGTTACAGGTTGCCAAGTTACACAAATTACACTTGGCTGGCTTCATATTCCATCTCTATAATTCAGCAGAAAGTCCTCTGACATAGAACATTTTTGTTGTGACTTTTGTTGTGTAGCCAAGACTTTTTAGATTTTATTTTTGGCAACCATAAAGTCCTATGACTTATCAGAAACCCCCCCACTCAACACAAGCAGACATTAAACTGTAAAGAATGAGTGGTGATCAGGATGTAGAGATAAATGCTTTTACTACCTGTCCTCATAAATATAGCTAATGAAAAGAGCTGCATGGCAAAGGGAGACACATTAGCAAACACACACCGGTCTTATGTTGAACAATGTTGTGACACTGAAGTCACACACACAATAAAGCGGCGAGCGGTTTTCCTGCTGCAGGTGAATGAGGACGTGACCTCTGCCGCCTCGGAGATTAAACTGTCACACGGATCAAGGCTGAACACCTGCAGCTTCAAACAGAGGTGAAGGATGAGTGTGCGATTTCATTCACTGACCTCAGCGTTATCACAACACAGATATGAAAGGGCTGGAGACATTAAGAAGAAGTAAACCACAATGTAAAGTGACTCCATTACATGTAAAGTACTCCAAGTTTAACTAAATAATCACATCAAAAAAGAATGAATGAATTACTTTTACACTTCATAAACAGCAAAATGATGTCCAATGCAAGTCAAGTACGACAAAACACACACGTTTCTTTGGGAAAACCTAAAACTGATCACACCGGGAACTTTGTATTAATAGTTAACGCCGAATGCAGTATCTCCAAATTACCTGAATTATGCAATCAAACTGAAATTGTTGGTTTATATTCAGGTTTGGAGTCATTCTTGCAGCATTTTTGTATTTGGTTGCGTTTTCTGTATTAGCAGCATGTTTCATTGGGAAATCTTTGCTTTTCTATTTTCTTTGGGATTTTTTCATTTGCAATATGAACTCTCTGAGACAAATATAAAAAAACACACACACACGAGGTGTAAAGTGTATTACCGCTGAGTGGTGGAGGAGCACCTCCCAGGACTGTTTACATGGCCGATTCAAGGCCACGTCCAAGAAGTCATGGATAAAATAACCTAAGAGAGGAGGAAGCAAAAGCACCATCTTTATATTCATTCACAAAACACCATGAAAGGTCAAAAACATTCACTTTTTAGTTTGAGCATTGTTCGAACTGTATTAATACATCTTACAGTAATTAGGTTTAGGTGGGTGAAATTCTTCAAATATTTATAATTTCCACACTTATATGTTGTTACTTTTTTACATTTGGGACCTGGTATGATCAGCATATGACTTGTAGTGAGGTCAAATATCTTAGACTCGATACAATCCAGTAACAGATTGTAGCATGATCTAGATGTCCTTGTTGTAAAACACTTAAATATAAAGCCTATTTATACTTTGTTTATTCAGAAAGTCATATTCATTTGGAGTTCTCATTTGTATTTGAGACATGTGTACAGAGAATCTAAAAAAAGAATGACAATGATAAAGAATATTGTAATAAAACAGCAATAATTAAATATACTTAGGCAACATACAGACAACAGCATGACACATTGGAAATACATTGTGGATTTCATTTCCTGTTTAATTCTCATTGGGTGAAATTACTTATTGTCTTCTAAAGTGTGAATGTGTGGATATTTGTGTGTTTTGTCACCTGTAGACACAGCTACAAGACTGTGAGAGAGCAAGGAGTGACGGGAGATCAGGTCCTCCAACAACTGAGGTTGAAGGTAGAAGCTGCATAGTGAGAGAGAGAAAACACATGAAATACAAAATATTTATAGCTCCAACACTTATAACTGTCTGTACGCACCATAAAACAGCCCATGCTCCACTCAGCGAGCTGTGAGCTAGAGAGGTGCTGATGTTCCTCCACCTCCACGACTTGTTCAGCGCCTGCTCCGGTGTTGGCAGGAATCTTAGGATGGTGTTCAGCAGTTTGAAAGAACAAACAGATCCTGCGACTACCAGAAGTGTTGACTTTAGATCCATAATCAAGAACCTGGAGTCTATAGTTCACTTTAAATCCCAGGTCCTCATGTGTTCAGGACATATTTCAGCTGCAACACACTTTGGAGAGGGAGAGAAACACGCTGCTGAAGTCTTTCACAAAAACACACACTGCCCTTTAACACACATTCCTGCCCTCACTTGAAGTAACAATCTGATCACTGACAGCAGGTAAAGGTCGCGGTCACACGACGACATGACATCAAGGCACAATTCGCTCGCTGGGCCAACACATACAAAACCTACCAATTATTTATTTGCTCCACTTACCTAAAACAAACATCCCCCATAGATACCTCAAAACGACTAAAATAAGTAAAAGGCCATTTGTGCAACCCCAGGCAACCATGCCATCTAATTGGACAGTTATCTAATAGACCATCAATTATCATATCAAACCATTAAACAAAGACACTGCAATAACTGTAAAAGCTATACATAATTTACTCATTAATGCAATGAGAAAATGAACTAAGGGACCTGTGAATAAAGCGTAACTTAAGTACTGTTCGCCTTCTTCTTATTTTGGGATTTTATTTTTATTTTTTAGTATTACCGGTTAATTTATTCGTCAGAGGCAAATACTGTACTTTGTATTCTATTACTTGTATTTATTATTATTATTGTTATTTAATAATAATAAATGGTGCATTTTTCCAAAATGGGTTGATTGGCAAAATGTGTGCTATTACTTTTGGTACTTTATACTTTGACGATATTACTTTTAAATGCATTACTTTTGACTTTAGAACATGTAATGAATATTTCAATTCTGGTACTAAAGTTAGAAATTATATTTGTTTCCACCATTTCACAGTAATGCACAAAAGTAAATCATTTTAAAATCTTGAGCTTTGCAGTGATGAATCTTGAAACTTGAAACGATGTGTGAATGACAGTCGGCTACCTCTGGTTTTGTAAGTTATGCTTTGTTGCCGGTCCATTCAGTGTCGGCTGCCTCGTCAGCCTTTCTGTTTGCTTCCGCTGTGAAACACAAAGCACCAGCGACGCCTTTCTCTGCAACAACAACAGGGCTGAACATGACCACTGACATCACACCGACAGTTCATTCACCGGAGTCCCAAAAGTTACTTTTTGCTTGATTTTTTCTCGTCTTAGGCTATCAAACCCCCCAGAAACCTGCACTTTTTACACTTTGTCTCCCAGGATCAAGGGATGAGGGTTGGGGATGGACCGGTTGCCGTGGAAACGGACTTCTACTATCCCATCATTGAGCTGATGTGCAGGAAACTAATTGGGCTGTTGCAAAAGAAAAACCATCTCTGAACAGAGCATCTGACTCACTGTGAGGTTTGTGTTTCTTCGTGGAGTTAACGCTGAATCAGAGATATGTCTGGGAACAAAACATGTGAGTAAACTGTCTCAATATTTATTTATTTCAATAACAGTCAGGTGTTTTTATCCATCTTTCACTTAATTTAACAGCAGTCTAATCACTGGGTGTCTGAAATGAAAGTAATGATCTTTATCAAGGGAAAACAACATTTAAAACTGTAGTCAGTTATAACTTCTTTGAAATGTGTGTGCATGTGTGTGTTAGCAGCCCGTGAAGAGCTTCCGGACTCTGATCCAGAGGACTCATCAGAGGAGCTGACGGAGGTGGTGTGTCTAGAGTCAGACCTGAAGGATGGACAGTAAGGAGGAGAAAACCGTTTTTTATAATATAAATATATATTTATATTATAAAAAACGGTTTTATAATATAAACAAGTGCAAATACCAGAGTGAATTCCTGCATTCAAATTCATTAGAAGGACGTTTGAGCAGGAAAATGTCCCCTAAGTATGTGTGTGTGTGTGTGTGTGTGTTACCTCAGGATGATGGAGGTGGAAGTGGGAAACCACAGTGTGCTGTTGACACGCAGTGAAGGCAGATACAGTGCCATTGGTCACCAGTGTACACACTACGGAGCTCCACTCAGCAAAGGTAAAGATGCACATCCACATAGATTTAGTATTTCACTATTGTCCCTTGATTCACACATGACTCTTTGAGGATGGGATGCTTTCATCTGTGGAAGCTGAATGTTGCCATTTAGACAGACACAACAGTTCTATGTAAAGCCATAGTGTACATTTTAAAATACAGCCTTTTCACACATGTTGTATATTTATTCTTCTTAAATAATTGCTTTCTTTCCGAACACTGTCATTGTGCGGTCAGGATTTATTTCAGGCAACAAAGTGCGCTGCCCGTGGCATGGAGCCTGTTTTAACATCCATACAGGGGACCTGGAGGAATATCCCGGCATGGACTGTTTACCGTGCCACAAGGTACAAACCACACAGACACATAGCATATATTAGCTGTCCTTTTAATGAAATAAACATGTATTTTTCCCCCTCTTTTTAAGGTCAAAATTCAAAACAAAAAAGTGTATGTGTCTATTAACAAAAAGGTAAGTAGATTTACTTTTCTTTTTCAGTTGATGTCATAGTGGTTCTCACAATTGCAACTTGACTTTTTTCAATATGGAAAGGAGCACATCACGATAAGGTGTTGTGATGGCTAATAATTGTGTGTTTTCCTGAATTACTTTTGCATGTAACAATGGTGCAAATTAAAAACATTTGAAACCATCAGCTGCTATACAAACTCCCCTCTCAAACCAGAACAAGAGGAATTAATATAGGTGGGTTAGAAACTATCTAACAGGGGGAAAGAAAACTCTTGTACTGATTCTGCAACCAAAAAAAGCTATTTAAGTATTTTCCTTCTTTACTTTTCCTGTTGATTTTGCTAAATACCCACTCTAAACTCAAGTTAAGCTAGTTGTACTGCTGGGAATAAAACAAGTTCAACACACCTCAATTAGGCCTAGTTATTTGCTAACTAAAAAACATGGGCTGAGAGTTTGAAACCCACTGTAGCCAAAGTTGTCAAAACAATGTCGAATTACAAATTATTGTTAAGACGTAGGCTAGTAAATTGTAGTAAATGTTACCTTCGTAAAAACAAAAACGTAGTATTCAAAGATGCGATGTCTTGTGAGTTTACAATAACATGTTGCTTGAAATTCAGAGCTTTCCAAAGCACCCTAAATGCACCATGATTTCAGGGAACGCGATAAACAAGGACTTCAAACTTCACCTTTTACAATCACACTGACACATGTTTTCGTAAAATTATTTCACCAAAACAAACCTAAAAATGCAGAGTTTGGCTACTTACAGTTCTACAGTAGTCACATTGGATAAGGGCCAGGCTGCAGTCGAATTGTCAGTTTGACTTTAGGAACCTTCCTAACGGAGTGAAATGACCCGGAAGTACCTCAGTGGTAGCCATGCTAGAGTATTCTCTAGATCCGGGGTTTCAAACTCAATGCCCGGGGGGCCAAATCCGGACTGCGACTTCATTGTATGTGGCCCGCAAGAGCTTGTAAAGAATATAATATACAATACGATTCAAGATTCAAGGCTTTTATTGTCATATGTAGCCTACATAGCTACAGTGTAGTTATGACAATGAGCATCTTAAGCCAAAGGCTCCTCAAACAGTCCAACACAATAAAATAAAAAATAGTGTAAGTAAATAAAATAAAATATAATATAATAGAAATAGTGCAGAATAGTCTATGTAAAAGTAATTGGAATATTGATAAGTTGCAAACAGATGAATGTGATGGATGTTCTTTCAAAAGTTTTGATATAATTGTTGAATATTTGCTTTCAATTATGTGCCCTAGACTTCTGCTTTCAGACGTAGTTATTTATGAAGTTATTACTAGAACTGATAATAATCCAATGCAGAGCAAGTAATATCATATAATACATTATTTAATATATATTATATATTCATATATCTATATTTATATAGTCTTAAATTTACAACCGGCCCCTTTGAGTGCAACCATAATGCTAACGTGGCCCGCGATGAAATTGAGTTTGACACCCCTGCTCTAGATGATAGGAAAGGAGGTTTGAAACTTCCTTTATAACCTCCTTTAGCTTTGGAAACACTGGACCTTCCTTTATGAAAGGAGAAAATGCTGCCCCACAATGCTTTGCGGCGGCAGCATTTGCCGTCACACAACATTCGGCTGTTCACGTAAACAACCGATTATGACCAATAAATTAATATCATGAAAGTTACGGTAGTTATTAAGCATTTTAAAACTGATGTGGTAACTTGCCAAAGTGCTTTGTTTTATTGTAGTGATGAACTCACTATAATAATCAAAAGGAGAAATATGAACGTTACTTTTTTACTGAAATGATCAAATAAAGTCAACATTTCACAGTCTTTACTGAGCTGTGTGGGGTTTCTTAAACTTTTTAAATATGTTTTAATGGAAAGTGACCGTTGATAAATTACTTCAGTTGCAATTTGGTGCTATATATATATATATTTTTTTTAAAAACACCTTGAATTTCTGGGAGGGCGCGGGGTTCCGTTGGCGGGGCGCCAAGACAATGGTAGGGGAAACACTGGGCTGTATGAATGCATTACATCATTTATTTGCTCACACACATGTTTAGATATCTCATTAAGAACTGGGCCTTGCATTATCTTCTTGTTTCGTATTAAGCTCTACAATCATATATTAAATATATATATATATTATATTCATTGTGTTTATTAGGCTAACTTTTCAATTTTTAGGGAGGTTAAGGGTTATTTAAAACGTGGCTATTTGGATAGTGTGTTAAAGTTAAACTCCCAGAAAATAGTCAACATGTAATCAGCAAACCTGGCATGAACAATCGTTTGAGTTTAACTTTAGGAATCGTTTTGTAAATGGTGTACCTTTTTCTTTGAATTGTAGTAAAGAATAGAAGAAGACATTTAGTCTAAAAGTCACCCTTTTTATTTGCAAGTATAATAATAGGTATTGTCATTAATGACTTTAAGTTGTGTTACATGTTTCAGACCCTCAGGCAAGAAAAAAGAGTAAAGACTATGGGGGCTTTGGTACCAGGAGTTAATCAGACTGTGCTTCTGCTGGGAGGAGGTGAGTGTGGACGGCTCCAATTGATTATACAGCTCTGGAAAATAATTAATACACTACTGCACTTATATGGTTTTACTCATTTCTTTGGTATGTCTTTGATTAAAATGTACTTTTTTGACAATCATTTTGTCATTTAGAGAATTAATTTAGCAGAAAATTAAAACTGGTGAAAAAAAGCGTTTTCTAATAAACCGATAAACCCAAATAAACAAGTTTATATTCATAAAAAAAATAAAATAAACAATACTGATGTCATTAGTATTGTTGTTTTAAAAATGAATACAAACTTTTATTTTTAAACTATTCAAACTAAACTCTAAGACACTATATAATTTAAAATATATAAAAATCTCTGAATAGAAATCGTGGTATTTGGAATGTTGTGAGTAGCAGTTGTTAACAAAATAAAACAAACGGATCTCAGTGTGTGATGGTGTTTTAACTGTAAGAGCAGGAGCTGCGTCACTGATCTGCGCTGAGACTCTGCGGCAGGAACACTTTGGAGGCAGAATCATCATGGTCACCAGAGACGAACTTTTTCCTTACGACAAAACACGACTCAGCAAGGTGATGAAGAGTGAATGACACGATACAAACACCAACATTGAAGTGATGAATTGGTGTGTATTAACTACCATCTTGTTACAGGTAATGAATGTACAGAGCGACAGTATTCTGCTGAGGAGGATGGAGTTCTACCATCAGTACGACATCGAGGTGTGGCTCCGGAAAGAAGTGAGTTCTCTTTCTATGTCCTGTCTATCTAAATATCAATTTGGTTCAGTTGATTGTTAAATCGACCTAATACATTCTATCCTCAGTACTGGTGGTATTTTGATCTGTCCATACATTACAGGCACTGTCAGTGGACACGGACAAGAAGACAGTCACATTTGATGATGGTTTAGTCCAGAGCTATGACCAGCTCCTCATCTCAACAGGCTGCAGGTACACACACATACGCACGCACGCACGCACGCACGCACGCGCGCGCGCGCACACACACACACACACACACACACACACACACACACACACACACACACAATAATCTTAAATATAAAATATTTAAATCACTTGTTGATGACCAACAGCGGTTTGCTACCTGTATACAGTGTGTGAATTGGTCATTGCTGCAGCACTTCTACCCTGCACTGTGCTGCTTATAATCAGATTTATGGCCTTTTTCTTTAGAGCAAAGGCTCTGGATCTGCCTGGCACGATGTTGGACAACATCAAGATGTTAGAGACACCAGAGGACGCTCGGCAAATCCACGCAGCCTGCCTGGGTCACAACGTCGCCCTTGTGGGAACTTCTTTTGTCGGTACTGTGTTGGAAGTGTGACAAATATGTTTTTACATATTATTACAACAACAAATACATTATTTGTGTTTTTTGGGGGGTTTTCATTTCAATATTCTCACATTTTTCCAGGTATGGAAGTTGCATCTTATTTAATAAACAAAGCCTCCAGTATCACAGTGATCGGCAGCAGTGAGCTGCCGTACCAGAACACACTGGGACGGGAAGTTGGCAAAGTCACCATGACGGTTAGAATAACAAAGAGGAAGAGATATTGTATCCTCACATTACATCTATTTTAATCTACTTTAATTGTAACTCGTGTTGTTCTTGCAGATGCTGTCAGAGAAAAATGTGAAGTTTCACATGAATGACAATGTGACGGAGATCAAAGGTGTGGATGGCAAGGTAAAGTTGAATAGCACACATTTATTTTATCACTCCAACATCAGGACAATAAGAAACATCAAGTTTATTATGAAAATATAAACAATGTTGGTTATTTCTCTCCTCTTTTTCATTGTCCTTTCTTCCTCAAGGTGAAGGAGGTTGTGCTTAAAAGTGGAAAAGTTATTCCAGTAGATGTTTTGATTGTTTGTATTGGTAAGCGCAATGCAGACATTTATGTGATTTTACATTTATAAACGTACCTTATAACATCTTAAACATTCAAGTTGCTAAGCTAAGCTAGCTGGCTGTAGCTTCATATTAACAGGACAGATGAGTGATATGTTTTTTCTTTTAAACATCTACCAAAAATCAGCTTTCCTGATTCAAATAAAAATGTTATGTTATGCATTTATAGCACACAAACAGCAGTGATATATTTAATTTGTCAGAGCAATAAACTGCTCAACAACACTAACAGTATTCCTACAAAACCCTTGTCTTTTTTCTTCCTTCTTTCACAAGGCATCAAAGCAAACTCTGAGTTTCTGCGGAGCAGCAAAATACAGCTGGACCCCAAAAACTTTGTAACAGTCGACAAGGTCAGCTGATAACCTCATTTTCACATGATTATCTCAATCTGTTTCCAAACACATAACCTATTATTACCTGTTCTTTTTTCATAACTCTGGTATTTTGTTGAGAGAGATTTACTTTCTCAATGTTAGACTTAACTATGAGTTTTTGAGGCCAGGCTAAAGGGATGAGCCGAAGATTTTTTTTAATTTTGCCTTTCAAGTATATGTTTAAAATGTCGAGAATAAAGTTGAATGTTTAAAGTTGAATGTTTAGTATTAGTGCCAGGCATTGGAGAAAATAATTCAGAAAAGTAAGATTTATTCTTTTTTTTAACTTTATTTACAATAGTCAAACTACAAGCTCATATACTGGACTGTTAGTCTAATCCTTGAAATTTCTGCTTCATTATCATCTTGCATAATAAAAAAATCTTCTTCTTATATAAAAAGTTTTTCCTCATCTAATTTGTATCCTTAATGTCTGGCCTTAACGCTCTTACGGTCGCAGAATCTCAAACATAACAGAAGTGTTATTTAAAATGTATTTCCTCACATAAATCAGTATATTGTGCACCATGAACTATCTCTGTCTGTATCTCCCTCCTGCAGCACATGCGCACCAACATCCCCAGTGTGTACTGTGGAGGCGACCTGGCGACCTTCCCTCTGGCGATGGCCAAAAACTGCATGGTCAACATCGGACACTGGCAGATGGCACAAGCACACGGTAATATGGAAACAATGTAAATATTGATGCCAAGTCGTAGAAGACTGACTTTAACTGTGAGTAGATCTAACCTACAGCCAAACATAAATAGTATCTTGTCTAGTTTTAATTCCAGGTAAGGCAAGAGAATACTGGCATTAGCATTGTTTTTTTAAATTGGAGTTTGAGCTTTTGCTTTTCATAACACCTACTCATATTTTTGGGAAAAAAATATCCAAAACACACATCAAAGTTTTTAAAAAAAAAAAAATTGTTCTATGTGCATTGGAAGATTTCTCATCAATTCACAGAAAGTTTGAATAAGATAATACCTCATTTTCCAACCTAAACGAACCATTTCAGATAACTTGTAATACAAAAAAAGTATTGAATTAATATATGTGACCAACTGGGAAAGTTAATAATGATATCAAGCCTATTCAGCTGCAGTGTGCCTCATTAATGCCACACATACTTGTTGTGCAGGGAGGATAGCAGCTTTGAACATGCTGGATAAACAGACTGAACTCAACTCAGTTCCTTTTTACTGGACCGTCCTACTGGGTAAAACCATCCGATATGCAGGTGGGCAAGTATTATCATGTATAGATATTTGTTTTGGTTTTATATTGACTTCTTACTCACTAACTTAACTTTAAAATAAACCGTGACAAATGCTTTATAATTTGCTTTGGATAAAGAGTTGCATTCAATTAATCCAACCGTGATAGATTTCTGATTTATCTGCTTAACAATGTTAAATGTCACTCCTTTTTTTCTGGTTGTGTGCAGGCTATGGGGAGGGATACACTGACATTGTAATAAAAGGAAAGTTTGAGGACAAGAAGTTCCTGGGATTGTACATGAAGTAAGTTAAGCTGCTTATGTTTACAAAAAACATCTGTAACTGGAAACATAGAACTCCTTTAATGAATTAATGTTCAAATATATATTTAATGAAGAAACAAAATGTAACCTGTAGGAATGATGAGGTCATAGCAGCAGTGAGCCTAAACTACGACCCCGCGGTGTCTGCAGTAGCCGAGAGGTTCGCAGCAGGAAAAGTCATCACGAGGGAAGAGGCTGAGTAAGTGCAATGTTTCTTATTTTGTCCATCTTTGAATAATACCATCCAAAAAGCATATTATAATGTTCAAGGACCTCAAATTGTTTCCACTGCCCCCAAATGGCAAAAAAATACCCTAAATCGGTGTAATGTGTTTGCTTGTGTGTATCGCTCTTTAAAAAGCCTATTTTTATATCTTCTTTTATACTGTCATTGATTGCTGACAAGCTCACGAGCTAACAGAGGCCCGGTGCATCAACAACTGCTTTAGTAGCAATAGCCCTTTCCAGCAATCTGTTAGTTAAAAACAAGCCACTGTTGCAGGCCACCTTTTGGCCTTTGTTGTAGCTCAAAACTGACATCCATAGCAGAGTTTGCACTCATTTTAAACCAGTGCACCTGCGAATTAATTCCATACATTATATGTTATGTTCACCGAAAAAGGTTAGGCACAACATGATCAAAGAAAAAAAAATATTGTTGTCTTAGCAGCCATTTCGATTCTTAATTGAGCCACGAGAGTTTCTTGAATAAGATTCTTTGTTTGAATGGGGACAGGGTGACACTTATTTTTAAGCATAAAATCAAATATTTAGCTTCGGGACACAACTTATAACCATAAATGAGATGAAAGATTATGTCTGTACGTAGTCATGCTTTATTCAAATCTCTCTTCTATTACTTCTGTCAAACATTTTACCTTCTCGTCCTCACCTAAGTGGAACATACCACCTGCCCAGGTAAATACAGGGGGAGGTCAATTAAGCAAGCATCCAAATCTCACTAAATAGTGAACAAATAATAAAATATCTATAAATTCCTCCTGACATCTCAACCTATAATCAACAAAATATAAGAGAATGTTATTGACTGCAGAACTATCTCACCCACTTTCCTACATATTAACAGTGCCCTGCTGCTGCCTGCAGAGAAGACAGAATTAGGCACAACTTGTTTTCACTTTCCTTGCTTCAGCAGCTGATCCATCCCAACCAATTGGCAGAACAGCAACAAACAAATCAAATCAATCCAAAAACCAATCAACAAGCCTGATTTTCTTTTATGTGCCTTAATTCATATCTCAAATGAGTGGCGGTATCAGACTGAAATGACAAGTAAGCAGATACAAAACACTGTAAACAGGAACAGGGTAGTAAAAAGTAAGAAAGACAATCTTTTGTTCCTTTCTCTGACAGATCAGATGACCTGAGCTGGCTGCAGGTGCCTCGATCCACACGGTCCGCCCCTCTCAACACGTCATCTTTAGAATATTGAAATGCAGTCAGAACGTCATTCATCTGTCTCTTCGTCACCGTCACTCTCCCAAAGGACAGAGAGTAAGAAGAGCTGGAGTCAAGTGTTTGTACCAGAAGAGAAATACAATCCAACAACCCACAGTGAACTTTATATTTACAGTGTTAAAGTATTTGATATCAACTGTATATGTCAGGTGAGGGGGACTCCACCATGAAAACAACAGATACCTCAGATTGATGCAGCTTTTAGGACTTATTTTATAATCTTCATTTTTTTAATTTCATCTTGTATTATTATATCTTTAGTTTTTATTTTATTTCATGGTCTTCGAGAGGATTTCAGTGACAGTCCTGAGACATCATATTCAAGATGCCTTACTAAGTGTTCACTTATCATATACATCTATAAAATGTATTATCGATAAAAAGCCTTTTACTTGGCTGCTGGATAAACACAAGTGGCCTTAACAGAGCAGTGTACGTGGTCCGGTCAGTGAGTCTGAGGGGGGGATTATGAGAACAGAGGGCGAGTGCCCGTCTCTTTGAAGCAGAGATGCTGAAATAAGCAACGGTAACAAAACACACCGACAGAGAACAAAAGGCATTCTACAGACATAACACAAATGCAGTGTGACAAAACCTTCACAAAAGAAATGCTGCGTTTTTCCCTCTTTCCCTCTTTCCCTCTTTGTCTCTGTCTCTCTGCTGGTTTATCACTGCCTTTACTTCAAACCTCCTCATTTACTTTTACATTACCTTTCACTTCCTGTTTACAGTGTGCATCAGTTAACTGTCTACAGGGTTCAACCAACAGGTGTAGACAATAGGTCATATTGTGTCCTTATGTTTTATGTAAAAGATTTGAAACTTTAAGGTTTAAGAATGCATTTGCAGAGTTATACTGTATAAGTAACAATTATACTGTATGAGTAGCAACTCAAATGTTAATTCATTTACCAGCAAAATATTTAAGCCTTATTTTGCATCCAAACACATTTTAAATAAGTAATGCAGCATATTAAGAATTATTGAGGAAAGAAATATATCTGCTTTGTTCTCTTAAGTAAACGACCTCTTCCTGCTGAATACAAGGAAGGCATCTCAATTCTCAAATGTCCCCGACTCCTATCCTCGTTTCTTAGTCCCGCCCACAGGAGACGCGAGCAGAGGAGTCGAGGAGGGGAACCGAGGAGAGAGGAGTGGAAACAGCAGGCATTTAGAGAAATGAGAACTCCTCTCCTCTGAGCGGTCATTTTAAAGAGACGTCCATTAATGATGAAAGGAGGCACAGCAGCCCTCTGTCTGATGGACAGAACTGTGTTCATGACCACTTATATATTTACTTTGATTCCTCCACAGTGCGGAATAATGAGACAATAACAGGCTACAGATGCGGACACAAACACACACACATATATTTATATAAATATATACAATTTCAGAATCAAAAAAGTGTGAAAGCACTCTCATAATAACGTAACACAATCTGAGACTGGATATATCCCCCCCCCCTCCCTCTCTGGTTGCTGAAATGGGAAATTGAAATTACGGGCCAAAAGTTGTATTTACAAGTATTAAAAGTAAGCATAGGACACCAAACCAACTGAGACCTGTCTGTCCGCCGCATTAGCACTGTTATTATGTGAAGCACTAAATGTTTTTAGAAAAATATCGACTCTTTGTTTGTAGATATCTACTAAACTAAAGCATACAAATACAGAGAGTAATTTAGGCCTGTTACACTGATTGATATATATTATACACACTGCTCTGCTTTCTGCACGGACCTCACAGCTGTTCGCACTGGAAACATCGCGTCGCGATGAAAGCAGTTAATAAAATAATATCCAGGTGATACACGCAGAGCTGTCATTGGCTGAGAGTGCGTCACGACTCTTTGAAACATCACTGTAGCCGGAAATACATCTGTGGAGGAGCCGTGGAGGAACCATCAGTGTATCCTCGATTATAGCTCCTCCAGAGAGCCTCCTCGATGCTCGATGCCTGGTCCTCGATGTGAATTTAGAGAAATGAGATGTCCTTACACATGGTGCACTGAAATCCATTTCCGGGTCACTACCGGAGGACCAGGGAGTCGAGGAGTCGAGGAGGGGAAATTAGAGAATTGAGAAGCCTTCCAGGTTGCAGTCGAATATTCCATTTTGCTTAGGAACCTTCCTAACGGAGTGAAATGACCCGGAAGTACCTCAGTGGCAGCCATGATAAGAGCCGTTCGAATTCTCTAGATGATAGGAAAGGAGGTTTCAAACTTCCTTTATAACCTCCTTTAGCTTAGGAACCACTGGACCCTCCTTTACAAAAGAAAAGGAGAAAATGCTGCCCCACAATGCCTTGCAGCCGCAGCATTAGCCATCGCACAACAACCGATTATGACAGAGAAATGATATCATGAAAGTTACGGTGCTTATTAAGCATTCCAAAACGTATGTGGTAACTTTTCAAAAGTGCTTTGTTTTGAACGTTCATCAGTATTATAATCAAAAAGAGAAATATGAACGTTAGTTTTTACTGATATGATCAAATAAAGTCAACATTTCACAGTCTTTACTGAGCTGTATGGGGTTTGTTCAACTTTTAAAAGATGTTTGAATGGTGATATACACAGGGATAGATGTTAAGGACTAACGTTTATAATAAATACATTTGTATTGATTTTAAGATCTTTTCATACAATCATACGTATTGAGATCATTTGTATTAATGTGGACCGGTGGGAGAGGATGACGAGCATAAGTTTCACTTTCCTATTTTATTTCAATTCCAACTTTGGTCATGAAGAATATGTCTCTTTGTTGTCCACGTTCATAAAGCATAAAACAACAGCATCAGAGCGCGGTGCAGAGTCTCTAGATGAGTTTACAGTAGTCCGTTCTTATTCTACATCCATGTTGTAGTCCGCTGTATAGAAAACTGTAGTTTCCCCAAAGCAGCAGACACACATTCATAACGTCCGCTGGCGCATCATAAATACGTAGGATAGTGAAAGTGCAGTCGGATTCTCAAAGCACTGCAGTCTCTTATCCTAAATCCTTTTGAATTCTCCTATCCACTATCCCTTAGCCCCGTGACGTTTCACTCAGAGGTCAAGGAATAGATGATAGGGATAGACGATAGGAGCTGATTTTTGGACTATTCGACCGCAACCCCAGTCTTTGTCATCAATGCAAAGTAAACCCTGACGCCTCAGTGAACATAACAGGAATGTACATTTCATTTGAACTATTTTGTCTTGTGTTTGATTTCGTTTATGCATAAAAAGAAATCTCAGGCACAACAGTATTGTCTCTTCTTGCATCACTTATCAGCGTTGGAGCTTGTCATTTGCTCAGGGAAAACACGAATGTCCTGCCATTTTGCATCCAGCAGCGAAATGATTGATATTTATCGGAACGGTATCGCACCTTCTTTTTTAAACTGACGGTTCGAGATTACTAGTAGCCCAATATTTCATTGCACAACAGTTATTGGGAGGCTGTCACAGCCTCTTTAAGATTTACTTTTGAGTTTTTATGTTATTTTAAGTACCCGCAGCATCCTTTGATTGCTTTTTAATTTTAAATAATTGTTAAGAGAGTGGTTTATCCATGGATTAAACAGATTGGACATTAGATAATTAGATACCACAGTTTTTAGTAACACATATTTGACTCATAGTTATAGAAGTAACAATTACATTTAACACCTCATCCTCTAGGGCAGGGGGGTCAAACTCAAGGCCCGGGGGGGCCAAATCCGGGGCCCGCGACTTCATTTTATGTGGCCCGCAAGAGCTTGCAAAGAATATAATATGTTTATTATACGTTACATGCCGTTATACAGAAGCACATTGCCAATAAACAACATGTCCCACAATGCATCTCATTTTGTGACATGCGCACTGAAGAGACTTGCCATTATTTGCCCTAGACTTCTGCATTCAGACGTAGTTAATTATGAAGTTATTACCCTATCCAATAATAATCCAATGCAGAGGCAATAATGTAATATAATACATCATTTTATATATTTATATCGTCTTAAAGTTACAACCGGCCCTTTGAGTGCAACCATAAGGCTAATGTGGCCCGCGATGAAATTGAGTTTGACACCCCTGCTCTAGGGTGAATTACGCAAAAATAAAACTGCTAACCTTTATTAAAGTTCTTACATTGTAGGGGTTGAACCTTTCATGTGAACCCCATCCAATGAAATCTACCTGTGGTAAACAGATGTGAGGGACGCTCAGTGGTATTATCCTGATTGGGTTTCAGCCCTGAAAGATCCACTTTTGGTCTTTTCAGGAAGTATTACATTATTTAGAAGCTAGAAGATAAATGGTGTAAATCCTCTATTAAGTTTTAAACAGGGCCTGTCCTCGTCCACGGCAGTCGTGGTACTGTTTGTTTTGTACCTGACAGAGAACACATGTCCGTCAGGTGCATTATAGGGTATTACATTTGCAACATGCTTATTTTATCTATCTTAAACAGCACCAAAAGATCTTCATTATTTTGCTCAATTTGCCTTAATCTGTTTTAAAATGTCAAAAATAAAGCCTGAGATAAAAGGAACGAGGCTCTCACTTGCTTCTTTATTTCAGTCAGTGCTCAAACTAAGAGAATACTCCTGTCGACCAAGTTCAGTCAAAGCCTGTTTTTCTCTGCTCTATTTAGGAAAAGTCTTTCTCAAGGCAGTTTCTTTTATCAGAGCCTCTCTGTGTGTGATGTAACGCTGCCGCCTGTTGGCCCTGTACAGCTCCAGCCTCTTCTCCTCGTCCTGGGGGTCTTCCAGCTCGCCCTCCCACCTCAGGCTCTCATTGGCCTGGGCGCTGAGCTCTCCACTGACACTGATCTTTTCTGCCGCTTTCAGCAGAGTCGGGGAGTCTTTAGGGTGTTTTTTGCTCTTCCTGCTGCTGCCAGGGAGCCGCTCTCCGTGCTTGTGGCTGGTTGTTTTAAGCATGGGCAGCTGGGCTCGCGGCTGACCCGGACTCTGTGGGGGGGGCTGGGACACAGGCGAGGTCTCAGGGGGCAACGATGCAGCCTGAGGGGTCTCTGCAGGGAGGTAGAATAAACATGGAGGCTCATGCAGACTGCAGAACAAAGCTGAGGGTTTATATTACTAATGACTCCCTCTTGAGTTGGAGGGCTAATGGTTACAGTAATGAGCTCTAACAGGCCAGCTACACTGGAGGCCTACTCTCTGTTGACCTATGCAACCCTGTGGGGAATCCTCTACCATCACCACACGATCTGTATACTTATCACATTGTGAACAATTATATATCCTCTGCAGAAATACGGTCCTATTGCTGGAAAACTGGATGATTACCGATGTATTAGAGTCCCCTTGAAAAAGATCATATTAATCATCAGATGTACATTCATATCTGAATTGTAACACTGCCTAGGTTCCTACAGATATAAATGACAACATTTCTCTGAAAGTATAGTTTAGAAATATGAAAAAGTGCCATGTATTCATCAATAAATTAACCAATCAGTTTTTAAAATGTAAGAAAACAATTCAAAATGGAAACCACAAGTTCAGTTTCAACAGTCAACATTTTTGATTATCAAATTGATGCAGATTTGGTTCAGAATCTCAAAATTGTATCTTCAATACGTTTAGAATATAAATCAGGCTTCTTTTAAATAAAGTTTTTTTGGGGGGAGGCTGTGGGTTAATTAAACATCCTTTATAAAATGTGATACTTTGTTGCAGATTAAAACTGTTATTATATATTATTCTGAATCAGACCACTATGCATGACGAATATATAGTTATTTCTTTAGCCTTCTCACTTCATGCACATTTTGAGGTGCTAATCCTTTATAGTGTTGAATGCTTTTAAATGCAGGGTTGTTACTTTTGTCTTTATTTGTAGCCATATGGATCTGAAAGCTTCCTACAACACTAAACAGTGTATTTACCTGTGTTTCCCGGAGGAGTAGAGGAAGTAGTGACTTGTTTCCTCTTTTTCTTATTCCTCTTGGTCTTCTTTTTAGTGTCGCAGCTCCTGGACGGCTGCAGCAGCTTACAGTTTTTGTCTTCTGGCATGATTGTAGTCGGCACACAGTGCTAATAAATAGGCCTATGCGAGTCTGGAGACTGTTCTGCAGAATGATAAATTGCTTCTTCGATAAACACTCTTTCCTTTAAGGCCATTACATTTAAGAGACTGCAAAAAAACTGAGCTGACGCTGAGCCCCACTCTTCGTTTAATCACAAGAAACAGGGGTAGTCCCGAGACAACGTTGCTTTATCTCCTGTGGTTTAAAAACACTTTTGTCTGATGCACAAAAAAGGCAGAAGAAAGTGTAAAAAGATGGCTGGTACATTGCTACCTATCTTTGATGTTTCGTAGTGTTTGTTCCGGGACACGCAGCATTTCCACAATCACACTTCACCACCGTGTTGCCCAGTGACACGTCTCCGTGGCAACAGGACACACCTTCTTAGAAAGGATTATAAAAGAGTCCGGGTAATTCTCGCTTTTATTATTATCAGAAGTAGGATACTTTTTGTGTTAGTTAATAAAGTCGTCATGAAAACGTTTGCATGTCCTATTTAGTTATGTTCAGTGAATGACTACAATATGATAGAGAGGAAAACCAAAGACATGACCCCGACGTGATTTGAACACGCAACCTTCTGATCTGGAGTCAGACGCGCTACCGTTGCGCCACGAAGTCACACACACTTTCTTAGGGTACCGCGTTCTAATCGTCTGGTGTATTACTCAAGATACTGTGTAACTTTGTTAGCATTTATGTGCCTATGTAAGACTTTAAGTATAGTCTTCAAATAGGAGTATTCCCCCCTCAATATAAATAAGACGATATAGCCTAAAACAGAGTTCCAAAAACATGTGTTCCCCTTGTAATATTTTTTGACTGATCCTAATTTCCCTTTATGGGACAATCAAACAGACACTGTTGACATTAAAGGTCGATCTAAACAAAATGTTCACATGCAAGCTTCCTGTATTAGCTGTGAAATAAAAACTCAGTACAAGCACTGCACAACAATGGATCTTTGGATGAAACCAGTGCAGTGTGAGACGTGTTCTAAACTATTTTAAGCACTTGGATAAATATACTGAATGGGTTCTTTGAGTTAGCAGGACAGAAGTAGCTTGCCTTGAGCGGAAGCCACAATATTAAAGAACAAGGAGGAGATACTTTTTAGAGCAGATGCAAGAGATTAATACTTTCAGATGATGTAACATTACATTTCATGGTTGTCATGAAATATATGTATATGAATCTGCAAAGGTCTCAATTGAGACTGTCTGATCTCTTAATTAGACGTATCATTTCCCTTTCTTAACATTATTGTTGTGTCTCGACCCCCCCCCCCCCGCATCTAAACATACAATAACTAATTATTTGGCCACTTGGATGCAGCAAAAACAAGCTTTTATATCAAGAGTTTCCAATTAACACCTCAAGCAGATGTCAGGAGCAATATTATAATTTATTTGTCATAGTCTTTCTAGTAACCTCATTTATCTAAATCAAATACTCACTTTCCTTTTGCTTTATTTTGATCCACCAACTCCCAATGAAAATATCTGTCCTTTTAGCTGCTAAATGCTCCACCATGGTGACCAGCCAGCTGCTCACTAGAGTTTGATTTTGCTGCTCAGCCTGTAGTCTAGAGCTGTTTTTTCTGAGCTATAAGTCACTATGAGAGCTGTGAACCAAAATAGAAAAGTAACAGGTTGAAGCTCACCATAAGTCTCCTGCTGAAGACAACTGTAGTCATACATTTATATATTCAGTCTAATATTTAATATTCCATCCGTCACATACTTATGTAAATATAATACCTTGCTTTATATCTTGTTATTGTTCATTTGTAAATTCAACATGTATATTTTCTACTTTCTGTATTGTACAATGCCATGTCTTTTTATGCTGCTGCAAAAACAAACATTTCCCAAATTGGGATCAATAAAGTTCTATCTTATCTCTTATCTTATCTTATTAAAGTACATTTGAAGGAACCATAGACGGTGTTGCTAAATCTTTTACTGATGGACTGTTTAACCTCGCTAAAGTTTTATAAATTACAATAATATTTGTATTGTAGTCTCAAAAGGGAAAACAACACTATTGTTTGTCCAAGTGAAAGAAAAGTGTGTATCTGATGATCAAAGCAGTTATAACTGTTTGTGAGACCATTTCCTTTTGAATCGCTGCATGGGGATTTCCTATGTGCCTCTGACAAAATCCACAACATGCAGTCTGGTATTTCACAGGGAGTTTCCATCCTATTCCTGTCCCATAGAAGCTAGTCCCCCACTGCTTCCTCAGTACTCAGTCACATGCATGTTCACAAAGAAACAACATGCTAGATGTATTACGTTGAAGAATGTGACCCTTGTACACACAAACCCTTTCTGCGCACAAAATAATGTTTCTAATGATATGAGGACTATACTTGACTGCTATGTTCTGTCTCCAATTAAAACAAACATCCACCAGTGCCACGAATAGTCTGAATCTCTGACCTCAAACAAGTCTGTCCTGCTTCTGCATTTCCTCCCCACATATCTGAGCTGTTCCAGTAAGACCCACAGGAGGAAGAAAGAAGATAAATCATGGTGCTGAGTCAGGGAGGACACGTCATATTTATCAGTGCATTGGTGCCAAAGTACACAGTGAGATGCAGACACATCACACGTGGGTTTTTAAAGACCCTCTTAAAAGGGACAGAGCTTGCTGTCAGGATGTAAAAAAGCTATAGGAAATGCATGTTTGTACAGACAACATGTATATTTCTCTGGCCAGCAAAAAGGACATCTACTTACATTTTGTACACAACCTTTGATCCACAGTTTTTATGTGCTGTGAACCATGGCCCTTTGCATGCCACAGATGTTGGGGGGGGGGGGGGGTGGAGATGTGACTCACACGCACCTCATCATCATTATACAAACAGGTCTTAAGCAGCAGAAAGAGCATTGGCAGCTTTTGCAAACACGCCGAGTTTGCGTGTGAATTAGCAATTAAAGCCTAAGAAATCTCAATCGAATTAGGGTGAATGTTTTACAGAAGGGAGATTAACCTTACTTGTATTTCTCAGGCACTCTAGATATGCATAGCAGTTGTGACATAACGTTTTCAAAGTGCACTTAAATCATATTACATGTTGAAGCAGGTTGTTGTGCAACTAATGTAGTAGCTTATTCTTTTGCTGAATAAGTTCCATGAATCCAGTGACAGAGCAAGACATTTCAAACATCCCGCGCTTTGCCCAAACCTGGGGGGTCCTTAGTCATTGTTGCCAAAAGAAAAAGAAAACATCCTGTTGTGTCCTATTTTGTATTTGAATGTTCTCCAACTGTCATCATGATACTGAAACCATAACAGAACAAAACAAGGATGACTATCTTTCACTCCTGCCACCTAAAAAGGGCAAACATTTTTACTTTTGAAGTTACATAACAAAGGCATAGGTATGTATGTACAGCCAGTGCCCCTAATTAGAAACAAAGATTTAAACCCATTTACACCCCAACCAGCTATTTGGCTACTGAGCTAATGACAGCAAATTATCAAGTATGTATGCTGCAGACAATGTCAACAAATATTAAATGGTACTTTTCTACAGGAAATAAGATCAGCATACCAAACAACACTGAGTGTCATTGTGAATTGTCTTTCCTTCATTTTCAATACTGATCCTACATAAAATGAGTGTTATAATGAGAATCACTGATTCATAAAGTCTTCCACCTCCACACAGGCCTAAAAAGGGAAGTCGTGGCTGAATCAGAAATAAAGGTTACCACAAGTGGAGTGAAAACTGAGCTGTTTTTTCATAGAAACAAAGGTCTGTCTGGTGGTTTTTCCGCATAACATATTCAGAATCTAATGAATTTAGTGTAAAGTAAACACGAAGGTGTTATAAAACAGACTGAGGAAGGAGAATGAGCCAGTGCGTTTGGTCTTGTGAGGATTTGCTGTGTGTGCCATGGATGTATAATAAGAACAGTGTGTGCTCAGTGTGTCAGGTGACAGTGAGGAAGCAGCTTCTCAAAGTGCAGCAACCTTAAAGCTGCAGGAGCACAGGTTCACAGGAGAGAGGGAGACATTAGAAAGGAAACTGACCCCACCGTCCTCATTGTGAGAGTGTCTGAGAGAGAGGGTAACACGTTCATATTGACTTGCGGATGTATGTGGAGGCCACGTAGATACTAATTTCTGCTGTGACAGGTTTAAATGAAACCGTTGCAGCTTCTCTGACAAAAAACTCATCCTGAATCTGTTTTACTTTAACATAACATGATTTAATTATTTCCAACATGGCTAGATTAATCTACTTTGAGGACCAATGCACCCATAAACGGCAGAAATGAATAAAACACATACATTTATTAAGCATTTAGCACACCACCAATGAAAGCCTTAAAACTAGTTTTGACATGTTTTTCTGCCACTAGGATACATTTAACTGCTATTTCTTTTTATACAGACGTGTATGACCTGCTGCAACTGCACATTCAATTCGATTACGTCTGTGTAATTAGTGTTTTACTCCTATTTTTGACCATGTTAGGCTACGTATTACAGGTCTACCTGCATTTAAATGACAATAAAACTCGCTTTACGTCTTTATGTGCGTGATGTCATGGATGTATAATAGCGTGATGTATTACTAACAGGTCAATCTGCTGCTTCATGGGCGTGTACACGTCAGATTCGTGCACATTCTGACGTCCGTTTCTCCTGGCTGCTACGTCATTACGCTGCCAGCTGATCAGAGCTGGGAAGCCGGGTGTGTGTGCGCGCGTGTGAGAGAGAGAGAGAGAGAGAGAGAGAGAGAGAGAGAGAGAGAGAGAGAGAGAGAGAGAGAGAGAGAGAGAGAGAGAGAGTTAGAGGGGAAATAGAGAGAGAGAGAGAGAGAGAGAGAAAAGAGAGAGAGAGAGAGAGAGAGAGGGAGTTGTGTAAAAGGGGCTGAAGTCCTGCGCCTCGTCCTCCACTGCGCTGCATGGAAAAGTAGGCTCAACACCAGCAGATATATAAACGCTGCCAACCCGTTTTATATCGTGGAGGTAAAACAGGCAGAGAGACAGCGACACACCCTCCTGGAGCTCCGGGACTCCGCCGGAGCAGAGGGCGAGGCCGGCTGAACTCCACCCGACCGTGCGGAGGGTTTGTCCGGGCAGCAGAGCCAGGGCCGGTGGTCAAGGTGGGGCGTGTTTCTGACTGTGAGTCTGTCTGTTTCTGCTACCTAAACGCTTCTTCCTGTCAGCCAGATTTAGCGTGTGGCGACTTCATGACCCACTTTGCGTTTAAAAGAGAACTGGGAAACCATTCCTTAACCTTTTTAAAGTAAGATTCACCTCTCTAGGTCTGATTTCTGATTCCCAGCGGCAGCTTTCTGCACACATTTTCCGTGGTAGGATCGTCGAGGATATAGGTTTGATTTTATAGGAGTTCTGGCTGAAGGCCTGTATGTGTGTCATGTGGATCATATCGTCCAGGCCCACTGACACAGAGAATTGGCACCCTAAAAATGTGAACACAACCTCCAAGCTCCTGCACAGTAGCTTAATCCACTTTTTTAGGTCTCGTTAAAGTGTTGCATATATTAAATCTGCATCAGCAGCAAAAGGAATGCTGAAAAAAAAGTCAGAATTAGCCTATGTCTAAATTAACTAAATATTGAACAGAAAAGCCAACCAAAGTACATCGACATCATGTTATCAGTGCTAAAGATTTACAAATGTGACTTTATATTTTGTTTAAGCCTAATATGTGTCATGATTACTATCAACTTGTACTCAAGCCTCAAGAGTATTCATTTTGTCATTTGTAAGCATTTAACTGTCAAATGTAGGGTTTATAGGCTATAACAGGCTGGGATTTCTGCATTTATGTCATCTAAACGTGTCAAAAGAAAGCCAATTCAAATTTGCAGGCCAAGGAAAAAGCCTAAGTATAGGATAGTTAAAAATCTGGAAGATAACTACTGCTGAGTCATTTCGCGGAAATGCACCAGCAGTCATCTGGAAGATCTGTCTTCAAGTGAAAGACATAAAGTGTATTTATGTAGATTTTAAGGACCAGTAAAACACTTTAAAGCTGATGACGTAACATGACAAACTATTTAGGCCTCCAAGTCTCACCTACATTTATATACTATTCTTTATGGTGGTTTACATTTCTATAAAACGTTTTAAAAGCAAAGTGCATTACTGTATGAGCAGTCTTTTTATGGGAGGGGAAAGCTTACTGTAGTGTGGCCTACATCGATGGAGCCTGTCTTACATAATTGTGCAGCCATAGTTCAGTGTGCCGGTAGGAATGCGCAATAGGCTGTGTCACGAGCTGCATTTGTGCCATTGCAACCCGGAGTGTGACATAAGCCACCCTGTCAATGAGGATCACATTCACAAGGTGATTACAGGGTGTCGGTTAAACAGCAACTCATGGAGCAACATGGGTTGTTCGCAGGGAAAAAGCAACCTTCCCTTCCCTTCCCTTTTTTTTTTTTTGCTTACATTTGCAGAAGTGGAGCCATCTTGCTCAACTTGGGCTACACCCTTCATTCCTATCGCGTGCCTTGTCAATGGAGGATGGGGCAAGAAGGGATGTGTTATGTAGGTTCATTTAGAAGAAAAAGCAATCCAGTTCTTTCAAACAAAATGGCACAGAGTGCCTGAGGACAGGCTTACAGGCCTCATACCGCACATAGCCATCTCCCAGGGCGTCATGAATTCCGAATGGCATTCAGTTTTTCCTCTAAGCAAGTAAAGCAACCCGCACCCTTTATTTGTACTGATCTCAGGGTTAAAGTCAGATAGCCTTTAAAGTCCTGCAAACAGCCAGCAGCAGAACACAAGAAGAGGCTCTGCACTATGATCAGTGTGTTTCCAAAGCCACCGCCCTTTCCCTGTCTTTGTCCCAATTCCCAGCCCCAAAATGATCAGTCTATACTGCAGACTACAATCTGGGGCAGTGAACTCTCGCCAACCGGGCCACACCCACAGCAGAGGAATGCACCTGGAGTGATATATGTAATAAAACATTTCTTTATGCAACTGTTTTTATTTCATTTTAAAGGTCTTTACATATTTTCCCGTACAGATTTATGGTTGAGGGTCGGCCCACGATGGCTTATATCATCATCACCCAACGTAGGACTCTCGCACAGTATGAGCACGACCCCAATATGAATAGGTCAAATGAATGGGCTTGCATTATGGAAGGACGGCTGACCCACTCTTTAACATACCGCCATTCTTCTTACTTTGAAAGAAGGCTTCTTCCTGTTCGCGTTTTATTATTGATCTTTTTCCATAGTATTCATGTTCTCTAATCTTAATAAATCCTCATTTTAACACTCCTTGTAAATGGTTCCCTCACAGCCTCCTGTTTACACACAACCTCCAGTGTGTCTTCCCCCTGTCCTCCCAGTTGTGGCAGAGAATGCAAGTGCCAGATAAGCTCAGTCTTTTGTGTATTAGACTGTGTTATCTCTTTTACACCGTTGCACCGTGTATGAAAGCCTGTCTCAAGGCCTTACACACTGTCCGTCATGTGGCTCAGTCCGACTCCCTCGCTCGGATAAAGCCAGAGAGAGAAGGAGCGGGGGAGTAGGAGAAAAAGGCGGAGGCGAGGTGAGGGCGAACCTGACGGTGAAGCCACGTCTGCCTCGTCCGGTGCAGACCAGATGTAGATCGAGAGAGGGATGGAAAAGGAGGAGTGTGCGAGGCCACAGCAGCCGGATGGAATTTCTAACATACGCAGCTGGAATGTGAGGAATGCAGGACAGTTTGATCTGACCGAGAGAGAGAGAGAGAGAGAGAGGAGGGTGGAGAGGAAAGACAAGTCAGGAGAGACACAAAAAGAAGAGAAATGAGAAAAAGTGGCGCAGCTAAAGTGTCAGGGGTCAACACTGCACGTCTTTGTGAGTGTAAAGATACAGAGTCACTGTTTGAGGAAGGAGTGGCACGCTATGGAACAAATAACTTTATTCAGTTAGAGGTTGTGGCAGCCATAGTTGAGTTATGTGTTTGTGGCCTGAGGACTTGTACTGAACGTCCTCCTCCCTGACTTCATTCAGACCAACCCTGCTGAGGAGCGTGTGTGCAGCCTGTGTGTGGGGGAGGAGGGTGGTGAGTCCCTTTTTATGATACTGACGAATGATAGCCTTATTCTGCAATGTAAGCTGAAAATAATTTGTTTAATCAGTTCATTTTATGTCATGACCATGGCCTGGCAAATTGTTGTCCAATCATTTGGCTTATGACCAAATAACAACCAAACTTATGACTAACCTTTTACCTCAGCTCTATTTTTTGTTTAGTGGAATCTTAGCAAATGTTAGCATGCTATCATTCTCATTCTTTACTTTAGCATTTAGCTTATAGCATAGCTGTGCCTAAGACAGCCTCACAGAGGTGCCAGCATGACTAGACTCTCGAGTGAATTCAGAAAATGAAATGTCCTTTTGTGGCAGATAAACACAAATACACTCAAAATAAACGGTGTAACTATCAAAGCAACCACAAAGAGTGAAATATTCTCATGTGCTGCCACCAACAGCATCTTGGTGCTCCTATGTTATTCAGACATATTAATATTAAGTCATATTCAGAGAGTTAGTGCATAATTGGCCGTTTTCTATGCAAATGAGCCTCATTGCAAAACAGTACAAGCACAAAGATCAGGGCTTATAGCCATGTATCTATCTTTTGTGAATTGGACCTTGATACAGGGAGATAGCAGGTGCAAACCATGTGCCATCCATGGTGCTCTCGGCAGGCGAAATCCATTTGTAAATGTACCTTTTTTTAAACTCATGACTGGACTATTTTAGAGGTACAGAAAGACATGTAATGCTCTTTATATTATGCATTTAAATATTTGTAAACAATTTTATAATTCAAGGTAATTAATTTATATGTAGGCCTATACATTTGATTGATTATATATGTGCACTGCGACAGACATTTGAGGCATTTCGCTGTGCGCACTGGGCGACCAACTATCAGAAAGCAGCTCAAAGTGCATGCCAACAGCCAAGTTTAAGTGCTAGTTTAATTAGGATTAACCTTACATAAAAACGTAACTAATGAAAAAAGGTGTGTTACATCAGTAAAGCAGCAAACATGCCACAGAGGCCCTGAAGAAGTGGAGCCTTTACAAGTTAATAGGCTGGTTTTAAAAAGACCCTATAAGAGTTAGAAGCACATTCTGCTAACAAAACGCCTGAAAGAAGATATAGGAAGGAACATAACCGCAACCTTCTGTGATTCAAATGGGCGCCATTTTGTAGTCCAGTAATCAGTTACCGGTACTTGAGCCATAATTAGGAAAAGTAACAACAGCTGATTTGAAAAAGATGTCCAAGATCTTTGATGAGAAACAAATCTGCCACAGCATTTGCAGATTTCTTAAAGTGGTTTTAAGACATAAAAGAGTGGTAAACATAAGTCACAAGTTACGACAGGCCTCTGCTTGCTGACTCACACTGACATTTGTCACGTAGATACACTAGTGTTTACCCATGTAACTATGCAGAAGCCATATTGATCAGTTATGTCTGAAGAAAGATGACTCCCTGGCCCTCTTTGGATGTTTCTAACATTTAAATCTAAACAAAAAGTGAGATAAAATGAATTTGTCCCTGCAGCGAGGTCTGTAAAATGTTCATAAGTCTGGTTGACCCCCCCCCCCCCCCCCCCCCCTGCTGTGCACAGTCTAAAGGCCGCGGGCCACTGAAATACCTGAGATTATAGATTATTCTGGTTCTCCTTACTGCAGGAATGTACAGCATGTGTTATTCATCGTCAACAAAAAAAGTGGAGCAACTACCACAATATATTCTCTGAAGAAAAGCACAGTCTGCTTTAGCTTATTGGGATTGTTCCTATATGTTGCTATAGACACTGAGTTTTTAAAACTACATATGCAACGGCCTTTATCAGTGGGCCATAGGCTTCATTACTGTTGTGACTCCTTCGAAAACAATATGATCGAAGACGGTAAGATAAACACTCAAAGGGTATGAAAAGGACACATTTGCAATAGCTGTGAAACATTCATGCATTTACACACGTCCTAAAAGCTCTACCTCCATGCCAAGCTGCTGGTCACGACTAAAAAAAGACAAAAAACAACGAAGATGAAGTTTACAGTCATGCTAGAAGCTCTGCGAGGCTGTAATAGACAGTGGTGCTTTAAGCTAAATGCTAAAGTCCTCATGCTAACATGCTAGTAAACATAAAGTGGCTTTAATTCTGAAACTATTAATCTTGCGTATATTTAATTGTATCTTTGTGATCAGGTCCATTTTAATTTCAGAAGGATTAACGGCCTAAAACAGAACTGCAGAACACATCACAAACTTCAGATGAAACCGTTTTTAAAGTAAATATACTGTACTTAGTCTACCTTTTTGCAATTAAGGAAAACAACACTACAAAGCGTGGCAACATGTAGAGAACAAAGATTAGGTGTAGCTTCAGACACCCGAACATTAACTTAAATTAAAAGAGACAAATGGATCTCTGCTTTCATGTAGAGGCTGTGTACTCCTCTTCATCACCTCTCTTATTTTGTGTAACCACGGAAACTGAAAAAAGAGGCCAGCCTGTGCTTTTGAGCATCACAACGAAGAATATTTAAGAATTGATTGTGGCATCGCTCGTGCGCAGAGCCAAGCAGCTGATGCGTGTATCCCTCCTGGTTATCTGAAGCATGATATCATGTGCATCTTCCTCGTCCTTCGTTCATCTCCGCTCATTTCACCCACTTACTCACAGCTGATCGCACACGGCTCCACTGTACGAGTGCGACTGGCTGCAGTCCACCGCATACCCACGCTACTGGAGCAGTTCAGAGGAGAAGCTAAAATGTTCTCTTCTTTTTCTCTGCAGGAATATGTGCACCTCAAACAGACGAGGGAAGGACAAGGAGTCGCTATCTTGGCCTTTTTTGTTTTTAAATCGAGGCTGTCCTTCAACCCAACAACTGTCACGCTCTCTGGCTGACTCCCAGCTCCCGCTCACCCCTGGCCCCTAATGGCTGACACACAGCAGTTCTTCACTGGCAAGCTTTATGTTCCTGTACACATGCTAAAGCTGCCAGCTGAAGAACTGCTCTGGTCTGCCCTGCCCCGGATGAATCAAGAAGAGGAAGCGGACGGAGGTTGCTGGGAAGAGGACAGAGGAACGCGGGGTTTCTGTTTCACACGCTCAGCAGGCAGACTGGACGTAATAAATATAGAGATTGTATCCAACATTGTTTATAATCCTGTGTTTATCACATATAATGTTTTATTTCAATTTACGTAATATAGAATGTTTATTTTCCATATTTTTCCTAACCAACAGTGTTCATAGTCTGTTTATATTTTTACATTTAATTCTGTATTGTCTGTATTTTACACAAGAGAATACAGAGTTATTTACTTTTAGTCTTTTTTTCAAAAACCTGCCCATATTGTGTATGATGTATGTGTTTTTAAATAAAGGAATATTTTCTCAGACTTAAGTTTGATTGTTGTCTTCACTACTGCACACTATGAACAACATATACCAGCACTCAAGGCTCTCCTGTCATAAATAACCCACACAAACTAAAATGGAACCAATTAATGTATGCACAAATGTGTCACTATTCCTTTTAACTTTGAGTCCCTGGTGATCCCATTTAGAGCAGAGCAAGAAAAGTCAAGAGTAAATTGAATTGCTCTTTAAATGTAAAAACCGTCCTCAGATTTTCTATAACTTCTGAAAGTGGTGTTGATCCTCACCTTAGACATTAGATTCTCATGTCAACAAGCTGAGATTCAGGACTTAATGAATTCATTTAGATAGTTTTTACATATTAAATGTGAGGCCAGAGAGAATAATTATTCTATAACTGCTGTCCTTCATCACCCTTTGCTTCAAGGGATTCCTTCTAAAACTACAATCTTTGACGGACAGGAGGTAAGGAGAGTACTTTAAAAAATAATATTCAGAACTCCAAAGATTCTATTAAATCTAGTAAATGTATTTCACAGTAGCACCAGGTTAATATACTAAGGTTAATATAGTAAACTAAATTGGTTTAATTTAAATATTGTTTTTGTTTAAATTATCTGTCCTGTCTACTAAACACATCCTTTATGTTAAATGTAGTGTTTGTAATTTTAAAAAGTGCACAGAGAATCCAAAAAGGTTCTGACAGATTTGATGGATCTTTGTTGGTTTGCACTTATACAAATCTAAATAAATGTCAACACTAATCAATCAGAAGTATAAATATTAAATGTAGACGGATTATTAGGAAATTACAATGACAGATATTTGTTCATTAGGAAAGATTATCTGAAATTGGAGTGCTGAGGCACATTTAAACTCTAGTGTCTTGGTGGAGTTTCCCTACATCACCACTAGATGGCATGATAATTCGCAAAACTGAAGATAAAACATGATAGGTACAGTTATGGTGTAGAGATAAACACTACATGATGGAATAGGTTTTGGAACATGTGTTCAGATTGTGTGTTAATAAGGTACTTAACTATTATCAGTATAAAAGGGTGTTCATTATTAAGAATATACTGATTGCTATTAGCTGGCAAAACATTACTTGATATATAATTATTGAAACTGATACATTCATCTGTAGCTTCAATTATGTTGGGTAATTATAAGTTTAATCGATTTATAATGTTGGAATAACTAAATGTATTAACTAAAATGTACACATGTTTAGTTAATTACAACTACTTTTTAATTTATACTTCACAAAATGTGAGGTAAATATATTATTATATTTTTACTACATTAAGTTACTAATTCCTTTACAGAATAATACACAGATAATACATTCACTTTGATACACGAAGTATATTTGGCTAGTATATTATTGAAATGCAGGACTTGAAATGTTCTCTCAGTGCTGCTTCTTTACTGATATTGAAATCTGTATCTAAAAAAGAGCTGAGAGATATATTTATTGAAGAAACAGTATGTAAGAAAGAAGGATTACACATAAAGTAAGAGTATGAGGTTAACCAATACATTGTGGTCGTGTGTGGGGGTCGTTAATATCAACAGAAAGGAGGGTCCTGTACATTTGAAATACCTGAGACAAGTTAAACGAAGTCAATTGTCAGGATATACCTTAAAATGAGGACCTGAGTCAGAAGGGCGTGTTTGTGTTTCACAGGATCCACCTCACTCTCTGTTCATCTCGCTCTGCCTCGGCGCCGCGTCCCTCATGCTGATGCTGATCCAGCTCAAGCTCGCTTCGCGCGTAAATGGAAAGCTTTTACGCACCGCGCGTGTTCTCTTCAAACTATGTAATTGATGTTTTTGCATTGTCACAAGCCTTGCCTGGAGCATAAGTAGGCCTCAGACACTCGGGGTGCGCTGTGGAGATGTAAGGGATGCGGTAATACCTCACTACATAATCTAAAAGAGGAGGGGGGTAAAAAAGCAAGGCGCGCCTCCGGACGCTCACCGCCAACTAAACGTGAGAGGGACTCAGACAACTATAACATCTCGCTCTGCAATAAGAATTCTTGATGGAGTTAGACTGCTTCATTAAGTAGGTTGCCTTAAATATATTAGACTTTATCATGTTGTAATATTTAATCTAATGAGCCCCGATGGAGAATATTTGAAGGACGACTCCTCAGCATCTCCAGCCACAGGACAGCGCCTCGGTCAGACAAAGACTTGGAGACGTATTATCTTTCAGTGATGGCTATCAACACGGACGCAGCCTTTGGGAAAAGCGCCCTTGGTGAGAGGGAAGTTTCCAATCCCACCAACTTCCAGGACACGGAGAAGCTCCTGAGCACCGGGAACACCGAGCCCTCCGGGCAGAGCAACATCAAACCGTGCGACTCCTTCTCCCTCAACATCAGAGGCAGCGTCCGGTCCCTGGATGCGGACCAGAACGGGCACAGATCCCCGCTGAAGTCGGGCTCCATCGGGCATCTGGTGCCCCCTCCCAAGTCCCTGTCCCGGCTCAGCCTGGGCCAGCTGCCCTCCCCGGTGCCGCCGGGGTCCGCACCCCCGACCTACTTTTGGCTCGCCGTGCTGTCCTGTTTCTGCCCCGCCCCGCCGCTAAACATATGTGCCTTGTGGTATGCACATGTGGTGAGTGATATTTTCAATTTATTCAAAATATCACAATGTAGAGGAATATATGTCTGTGTTGCAGATGTTTGGGTTTATTCCTTAAACAGTTTCCAACACTACAAGTGATTTTTCCTTCTGTTGACTTTAAATAATTCATTACTCTCTTCCTTTCGTTTTCCATTAGTCGCATTCTGTTCTCCATACAGGAGATTTAGAAGGAGCAAGGAAGTATGGGCGCCTGTCTATGCTGCTCAGCTGTCTGGCGATACTGCTGGGTGTGGCTGTCATCATCCTCGTAGCGGTTACAATAGGTATGGAAGACATACATTCTTCAAAAGGCTGTAAATGAATGTAAAATGTAAATGTCTTCATTTCTACTTTTCTCTGATTCTCAGAGCACCAGAATTAAACTGTGGGATGGACGGAGTCACATTTAACTTCATCTGATCTCACATTTGCACAGAAGAGTGGAGGAGGAAGAACGTTTTGAAAAAATTGAAAAAGCACAAAATCTGTTGAAAACAAGCTGAAGAGACTCTTATGTAAAACATATTGCTTTTTCTGCTATGGACGAGAGAAAGAAGAAGGAAAGAAGTCACAGGCTGTTTCTCTTTTTCCGGCAACACTCATGTCTCATCATAAGTAACCCACAAACTCAGGAACAAAGTGAGGAAAACGAGCGCTGCACACAGTTAGTGTTGTCGGATCATCAGACTGCACATGCTGTGGAGAAAGTGTAACTGCTCCTAGTCCAAACTACTGGTGCACTGAAGTACTTTATAACTGCATTTGCTTATTAAAAAAAGGAATTGTTAAATAAGACTAAAGAAGAAGATACCATCATCATTAACAAAAGTAACACATAAGAGTTATATGCAATGTAAAGATAAAAAAACACACCCTCTTGAGGTCAAAACAAAAGGCATCAGTGCACCTCTAGTTTGTAACTGCCTGCCCTGTTTTTCTTAACATTGGCAACAAAGTACGGACCAACTGTGGGAGGATGTATATACTGATTTCATACACTGTTTACATGCAACTAATGTACCCGTTAACGCCCTGCTGCAGCCATAGTGTGATACCTTGCTTTGCGTGCTACAATATACTGCAAGATATGAATGGGGCTGCTCTCCCTGTATGCACTGTTATTGGCACTCTGATGTTTATACATTTATACTGTATGACTGGTTAACTGTGCATGTCGGAAATAAACTTGAATGAGCATGACCAACTTGAAAGTGAGCTCATCACCTTTATTTGACAAGTGCGTCCAATACTTTATAAAGAAGTATGACGTTAACAGTACACAAGGTAAAATAGGACTTCATACATTTACAAAGAGTTACAATTACAACAGGATATAAGCAGCAATATATATCTTCCAAGATGGAATCTTTTTACATCATTTCAAAAATAAATAAACTCTGAACTGAGAGTTGAACAATTTCAATTAAGACTTGTTAAACTGATGCTTAAGCGTAGGAAATAGCAATATGAAAACATTTTAAATGCCTCAAAATGCAATGAATCTTTTTTTTCTTTAAGAAAGCAACGGTCCGTCAGCGAATCAGTGGAAAGTGTAGAGCAACAGGAGGATTGTGCAGACGCCGATCACCCCGCCTAGAATTAAAGAGTCCCGCCTCTTGCGCAAATTTATTTTCTGGATGAGACTGTTGATGGAGGGGAAGCGATCTGAGGGGCGGGGGAAGTGTGGTGAAGGAAAATAATTCAGTTCAAACTCAGCCTGTCAGCCTGTCTCGCAGTAAGTTAGAGACAGTAAAGCAGCAGGGGAAAACAACAGCGGTGATCCCAACACAAAGGGGAGTAAATGGAGCTTAATGGTGAGTCATATCAGATTAAGATAGAAAACTAAGTAAAGAACGTCAGGTGAAAGAAAACTAAGACACATGATCGAAATGATTAAAGGATACTGGCCAAAGTTGTGACCCTGGTTTGAATGGACTTAAACATCCCACGCTGAAATGTGATGTTCTCTTTGGTAGCCATGGCGATACTGGTAAGAAGAAGAAACCATGAGGGATTAGTTGATTTGAAAATATGCACACATCTGTCTTCACAGCATCACCGAGTAATGTTTTAGCTCAGCTAAAAAGAAGGCAGGCAGGATTGGTCTGCTCTCTAATAGACCTGAATGTGTGTGTGTGTGTGTGTGTGTGTGTGTGTGTGTGTGTGTGTGTGTGTGTGTGTGTGTCTAAATTGAGTGAGTGAATGAAGAAAGAGAAGGGAGGAACAATACATCTTACCTTATTGCATTGTCAATAAGACTATCTGAGCTGTAAACAGAAAAACAGGGAAAAAGAAGAGATCAAAAAAATTAAAGTCAGATCAAATCGACTCAAAAAAGGTTATTTTATAGTTATATGCACACGAGAACCATACCTAAAACCATATAAATACTTTCACAACTACATGAATCCTTTGCCGTCCATCACTTTAAAACAAAACGTTCTTTATATATTATATAAACGGCATATCTCCTGGTTTTAGAGTCAGGCAATTATACAACAGGATGCAGGGAAAGCCCGTGCTATGAAACCACACAGCTCTTAGAGTCTATTATCATAAAAGGAGCACTTCCTGCAAATCCTGCGAGACTGGGAGAAAAGTGCTGGTTAATGGAGGATTTTTGGGAAAGTCAGAATGTGATTGGTAAAATACAAGCTTCCATCCAAGCTGAAGCCAATTCATCTCAATGATATAACAACGTTTGCATTCGTTAGCATTGTGTCTCACAGTTAACAACAAATCATTTACATTTCAGTGTAATAAACTACAAAACTTGACCTGTAAGTAAACTTGACTAAATGAGAATAATAAAAGGGACACACAGAGCCCACTCCACAGGCTGACTCTGAATGATTACTGTATATCCACAAACCCCCTCTGAATTACCTTCAACCCATCAGAGAAATAAACTGAAGGATGACATACTAAAGTGCAATGAACACATAGACGGTAACCCGATCTGGTGTTATTTGTTTTAGGTGCACACAGCGGAGCGGACACTGAACTCACGCAGGAGGTTTACATCAGCGGCCATTAGCTGCTGGGATAAGTGACGGGGAGAAAAATGAAGTGTTCAGTCAGAGCCGAGCCGACCATATAAGGTCAGCGGCGTGCATCCTGGCCGACTCCACTGGAGAGCGAAAATCAATACTGCGCTTCATAATTTCCTCCTCATCTATCCGTCCATCTCTCCCACTATCTGTCTGATGCTCTCCTACGCTTTCTATTCTCTGCAGATTGCCTTCTTTGGGCTCCTTTATCTTCTCTCTCTTTACAAGAGACTACTGATCTGCATGAAACTACTTCACAAAGTGGTCTGATCACCGGTTTGTAAAACCTGGTTTGAACGCACCTGCCTTGTTTGACGGTGACACTTTTCGAGGTTTAAAGCTTCAAAACTCAGCTGAGAAAAAAAACATTTTCGACATCATGTGCTTCAGACCTGTCCGAGTGTGACAGTAGGCTAGAGGCTTGCCTTTGTTGTTCTGTACATAACAGCAAGGCAGCAGATTTACAAACTAAATGCATTTACATTATATCGACAAAACAAAACCTGTACGTCATAAAACATTTATCTTAATAACTGTATATCAACAAATTATCTTAAATAAAATAACAATCTATTGAAATGGATTGTTCTTGATCGCCCGGTTAAAAGCATAGGGATGCTTAAAGGTTTAAACATGGTTGCTCTGACAGCAATTACATTTAGGTGGGAAACCTTTCTGTCCTGTTGTGGCTGAGGGTTTAAACTTTTAGTTTTTGATATTTAGTCAAGACTGTTATAATTATTTAACTGAAAAAACACCAACATAACAACACATATATTTCTGTTGTTGGCAATCAGGGAAAGATAGGTGTTGAGACTGAGTACGATGTCGAAGCAACGTTTAATTAGGACAGGGCAATACGATTCAATTCACATTTGATATTTTTGACCAAATACCAGAATATCCATATCAGGTTAACCATTAAAGCTTTTTCCAGGAATATTTTCACAATAAGAATTTTGAAAAGTAATCAAAATGTGGATTTAATGACAAAGCGAGTAAAGGGAAATGACAGAACAGTCCGGTGATACAGAAAAAGACACCACTTCACTGAAATGCTGCCTTTAAAACCGGGAAACAAAACACAAGGGATACTCTGATATCCCAAATCTAGAGACAACATCAAGTCTCATATCACAACATCGATATATTATTGATATACTGCACAAACCTTGGTTCAAGTTCTGCACACAAGTCTTTTCACTGCACATTCATCTGAGTATATAAAGTTACGTTTCTGAAGGGTTTCATAACGTCCTCTTCTCTGATGTCTTTCCTCTCCAGGTGATATCTGAGAAAATATCTCTCAGGGTGAAAAATGTGTGTTTCTGGAACAAACTGAGCCCATTGGAGAAAGGAACGACTGCACGGTGACAGGAGGGTTATCTTTCTCTCAGGCTGTGGCCAGTGGGTGGTTTATTTTGAAATCATTACTCATGTTTCAGAGGTTATCACACAGCACATATCTGAGCTTGATTTACTGGTTTCAATCTCTTGAAATCCTGTCATCTCAGCAGGACCAATCACAGCCAAATGCAGTTTGGCACTGTCAGTAATGTTACTGTTGGTACCAACTCAGGATCAATGGGTTCAGGGAACAGCGTTAACATTAGCCGAGTTAAGAGCACAGACTTACTGGTCACACAGGACTCCGTTTTAATGTGTCCTGTGAGTCAGCTGATATTCACTGCTAATGCCTCAGCTGTTTATGATCAATGTTGTTGTTTTTTTTGCTATTCTATCTTTCTCTCCTTCCTTTTTCAATTCCTTTTTTCTCTTATGTAACTACTCTTTAACAGATCAGGAACCACACAGCTTTATGAATTTGATATTAAAGAAAGTGTTACCTCTTCTCTTTGTTTTAAGATGAGCGCTGGGAAGGATACTTTGAGCAAAGATACTTTTGTTTGAGCTTCCATTTTTTTTTGTGCACAAAATGCCAATTTCTCTCAAATAATGACCTCACATTGGGTAAAATCAACGTACGATAGTATTTGGCAACTTAATCCATCCACCTGACATGTGGGATACCAACATGCTTAGTAAACAGCATGATTAGTACACAGGTGTGCCCCGGCCTTTGACAATATAAGCCCACTCTAAAATATGCAGTTTTATCACACAATACAATGCCCCACATGTCCAGTTTTGGGTAATCATACTCCAAATTCAAACACTTAAATAAAATGGCGGCTACTGTAATAACGAAGGAGGGACAATACATTTATAATAATAATAAATTAGATTTTTATAGGGATCTTCTGGGACACAAAGTTGCTTCTATATGATCTTGGCTGTAGCCCTCGGCTCCATGTTCGAATGTGTTTCTAATTTAAAATGTTTTTTAAAGAAATCTCTTACTTTCGGAGGTGTTCATGTTCCTTCAGGAAGAGCTCAGTCCTCCTGTTATTCACTCCTGTGCTGCTCTTGTAGGACCTGAGAAAGTGAGAGACGTTGAATGATGATTAAATGATTTTTTTTTAAAGTTAAGGCGACACCAAAGTTATGATAATTCATCCTGAGGGGGTCAATGAGGGAGTGTAGATCATTTCATGGCAATCTATCCAAAGGATGTTAAGAAACGTAGCTTGAAACTTTGGTCTGAAAACAGAACGACATCAACAAGTCGATCAATATAAATCCAGTTCACACAAAGCAGGCAAGAGTCTTTATATCACATTACTCAGATGTGAAGGGTTTTATTCCTTTAACCCATTAAGCAGCTTGACAGTTGGCTTACAGAAGAAGTAAGAAACAAGTTTCTCCTCCATCTTTACTTCAGAGTGCAGCATTATTTCACTCACTCCTATTAACTGATGACTTGATGCTGATTACGTACTTCCTGCGTCAAGGCTTTTAAGTGATTAGCTCTGCTTAACCCTCAACTCATCCTTCTCTTATTTACATCGTCCCCTCCCTATTTGGACTGAATTCATGATCATTATTTAGATCATCAATTAATCATCCCTTTCCTTTTCTGCTGCCCCCCGCCCCTTCACTGTTCCTCCATACATCTCACCTCCATGAGAATAATTACAATCGACTCTTATCATGGCTGTTATCAGTCAGCATCAGATCAGGAAAGTGTCTCCCCCCTTTCCTCTCTACTGCTCTCACTCTACTCTCCTGATAAAGCATTTCTCAGGCTGGCCACATGTAACCACTCTCCCTCCGTTTGAGCTGAATGAAAGCCTTGTGGTTTGATTTACTGTAGAAGGCACTTAGGAAATATATCCCCAGAGAAAGAGAGAGGGATACAAGATACACAGAGAGAGATGGAGAGAAAGAAGGAGACAATGAGAGGAGGTGCCTCTCATTAGAGGATGAAACATGATAGAAAAGATGGAAATTATCCAAGGGTGGGGAGATCAACAACAAACTGGACATTTCTGCCTCCTGCTGGTTGAGAATAACATGACGTCTACAGAGCAGGGGGAAAAGAAGGAAAGAAGGAAAAGAAGGGATTTGGGATATTTAGGAGAGCCAGATACAAAAAGAAATACATTAATGAAATTACATTTAAAGATACCATACATTTGGATATCTTTTTTTGTTTGGTTTGATTAAATCATTAAAAACAACATTTTTAAATCAATTGATGGTAAATTTGTTTTGCAAAAATTGTCAAATATTCACTGGTTTTCTTTGTCTCCTACAATTGTAAATGTTTGGACTTTAAAGCTATTTAAATACATCACTTTCCCTCTGAGAACGTTCAGGGTAATACTTACATATACTAGTGCTGATACCACAACAGGATTAGGGTTAGGGAATTAGAGAAAAGCTCATATTTTCAAGAGAGCAGAGTAGACTACTTCTTAAGAAAGAAATGAGTCAATGACAGCCACGGAAATTAATACAGGTTATAGCATATATCAAATATAAATATATACATTGTATTTTTATTGTCAAAAGGTTCTTACTCAATGTCTCTGTGAACAGAGCCTAGTAGGTCCTCTCGCTCTCGCAAACTGAAGAAGTTGCTTTTGGTTTTGTGGAATTCATGAGTATAGTCCTGTAGGATAAAACAAAAATAAAAAAATAAAAACAAAGATACATTTAAAACATATTTATATGTGCAGCTGAAACACTTTTCAACCACAGAAAATACCAAATACAAATAAGTGAAGTAATGGCATTTACCTGTAGGATGTCTCTGTGTCTCTGTAAGGTGTGCATCAGGGCTGCGTTATGCGATACAACTCCCGGAGTATTTGTGTACTCGGCCATCTTGTCATTGACTGCTGAAAGCTGCAAAACAAAAAGGATAACAATAAATGCAAGGAGCCATTAAAACATACACTTTTGGTAGTAAGCCATCTTAAACGTCTCAGTAGTATTTGAATTACTTGGAAAAATTCTAAATAGAGAATACGAAAGTGAAATTAATTTCAAAGTAAACACGAATGTATAATAATATCCATACACCTCAATTCTGATCTAGTTTGTAATTGAAATATAAACTGTAGTGCTTGATATACAATCAGATGTGGCTGCCAACTTCTTTTTCTGTAAACAAATATTGTTAATAATGAAATTCCCTTAAATATTTTCGGCATCACATCGACTCTGTCCCCTGGGCTTGAGCCTTTATGGCTGCTTCTGGAGAGGACCCTATATCCCATCATATATGTGTGTGATATTTGACTTACATTGGCCAATAGCTGCTCCAGCTCAGTTGTCATGGCCACGAGCATATTGTCTTGAGATGAGCCGACAGAACCAGGCCTGATTTAAGGGGAAAAAGGAAAGGATAATAAAGTACTAGCTCAAGTAAAATTAAAACATTCTGTCATACAAACTATTACAAAAAACTCAGTTAAATTTTAGGCAAGTGCTTAAAAATCTATTAATTTCTATATCCAAGCTTAGTAAAGAGTACATTCACATTGCTAACGTAAAATGAGTTTTGCCAGTCGACCTGCTGTCTCTCGTCCTCTGGTCCTTGCTGCTGCTGCTGCTGTAGCTGGTGCAGAGTTTACTGAAGGACACCAGCTTGAGATCCAGCTCATTCTCCAGCTGTCTGGCCTGTTTACGCAAATCTGGGTGAAAAAACAGAAAAAACAATCAAGAAAAACATATTTTGATGGAATAAGAAATGTCATAACTGACCAAAAGTTTCTATTTAAAAATAGAAAAATTGGCAATAGGAAGTTGACAAGATAAGAGGCTTTATACAATACAAATATAACATTTGCAACTAAGACATTTTAAAAAGAAAACACTTAATGGTTGCGTTTTTCTTAATAGTTTTAAGTTGTACTGTAAGACACAAAGCACGTCTGTAACAGATTTCAATCATCCGAACAAATTATGTGGTATTTGTCTTTATGGTTGTATAGTCTTTACTTAGGTACAAATGGGATTAAGAAGTAAAAAGAAAAAAATGCATAATTCAAACTCTTTGTTTTTACTGCTGACGATACTTGAGAAAACTTTGAATTAAAGTTATTTTTAACTTGTTTCTTTTTGTCTGCAAAGTGGTAGCAAAGGGTTAATGAGCCAAGGTGAGTTAAACAAACCTGTCTAAAATGTAAGCACCTGAAAGGAGTAGCTACATTTAAAACAGCACTTTACTGTTAAAAATTTGAAGAGATGTTTTTATCACTATAAATTAATTTGTAATCAAGCTCTTTAATACTACAAACCAAAAAGGGGACAGTGTCAACAAAGCTAACAATGCAATTATTGAATTAAACGTATCGAGTAAAAAAGCAACTTACAGAGCTTAATAACGTAAACTGTTAAAGTTCGACGCAACAAGCTAACAGGTTGACGTTAGCCTAAAACAGCTGAAAATATTCTTTTTCGGCCAGAATACAACGTTTATTATCTTAACGTCTCACGGAACATGTTAAATGTGTCTGACCTTACTCGGTAAAACCATAACAGATGTACATTTGCACAGTTTTTATAAATTATATGCTGAAACACAATGTACCTTCCCAGTAGTTGCTGCTGGTCGCCATGTTTGTTGACATGTCATCATCAGCCGCCAAGATGAACCAACTGTCGCAAATTATCATTTGAGCCACAGCGTCCTCTGCTGTATTCCAGCTGCAAGTGAACCATTTACTGAACCAAATCAATATCTCTCATCATTATATCATCCCGAGGGTCAAAATGTGAAACACAACACCAGAGAGGCCTAATAGCCTCATTGCTTAATAATTGAAATACACTCGTCTCTGGACAACAAAACGGTTGTTTTCCCTGATGTAGCTCCATATCGATGACTGTTCATCTACTAAAGTGGGCTAGTACAAGTAGGCTACCAACATTGAACCTCCCATTACAAGTAATGGATTCAGATTTCAAAGTCATAACAGAACTTCAATATTATCAGTGAAATGCACTTATATCAATTAAAGTCAGCAAAATTGAAATGGCAGAACGGCTGATGATTTAATTAAATTGCTTATGCAGCTATACTCAACAGGGCTTTTGTGCAGTTTTTAAGCTTTATATATCCAGGCTATTTAAGTAGCTTCATTTTGAATTACTTGTTCTTTACCACTTTATTGTCTTGTAAACTTGTTCTACTCCACTAAATCTCAGAGGAAAAGATTGTGCAGTTAATTCCACTACATTTATGTGACAGATACAGATAATAAAAACTAATAAACTAATGAATTATTTGTTTAATAATTCATTATTATTATATCCTTAGTCTTGGTTTCTTTCAATCTTAGTTTATTCGCCTATAGTTCTGGGTCGATGCTTCTGACCCTTGAGCTCCCAATTTAAACTGTAATAATGTATTTATTTTGTTATTTTTGTGAAATGTATGTCGTTTGTGAAATGTAACCTTTTAATGTATTATATTTTAAAATGTCATTGTAAGTTGTTCATTTTAGTTGACATTTTATATATTCTGTGTTAACTTATCCCAGCTCTGATTTGTATTTAAGAAGTCTATCCAAGACACCATATTTCTTTATTGTCATTTTATGGACATTACCCCAAAATGTTGTCTGACATATTTGGTCATTTTGGATATTTGAAACCAAGACCAATTGTATTTAAGTTTCTTGCATTTAAACAACCTTCTGACAGATCAGTGAGGTCTAAAGAAATGAATTCTTAGTCAAATTTCAACAATTTGTAAATGGGATTTACTTAATAAGTTTAAGTTTCGCCGGTTGTTGGTTGTAATTTGAGTTTTGCTGCTCACCAGTGGTGTCAAAGTGACACTATGTAAAGACACAGATGATTAAAGTACATCAGTCGTATTGTGAATCTCTCGGTTTCTTTGCTCATTCTCTTTATTCATCGTCTTGAACATAGGCAGTCATGGAAATCACAGTAACAGCAAGACTGGTGATCATGTTGCTGTAGAAAACAATGACGATGAAGATGATGATGATGCCGTCAATGGTGGAGAGGAAAAAAAGCAAAAACTTTGAGGTGTTTTCACCGTTCTGCAGCCAACCTCGGCAGATGTTGCATCTCTTTCAAACTGATTCAGCCTATTCAATCAATTCTGTCATTCCTGTTTTCTGTCTTTCTTACATCTTTCCTCTTTTTGTTGATGTTTCTTTAAAAAATGCAAAAGTGCTGTGAACAACTGACACCAGTAAGCACCTGAAGTCCAGCCAGGGATCCTGCTTTGACTAGCCGGACCGACGGGGCCGGGGAGATGGAGGTTAGGGGAGAAAAGTAAGAGAAGGGGGGATGGAAGTGCAGGAGGAAGGAGAAGAGGAAGAGTAGGAGAAGATGAGGAAGTCTGATGGAAATGTTCCCTTCTCAGTGCTGGATCCTCCTGATGGACTGAATCTGGGGAGTCTGGGAGTGGGAGCCAAACTCACGGTAACACTTGTACTCTCCTCCGCGGCAGTCGGACTCCATGATGTACTGGTAGCCACGGTAGCCAGGGAACTGGTAGCACACAAAACTGCAGGAAAAAACAAGAAAATGCTTATTAAATGCAAAATAAAGTTATGTAAGTAGGTAAAAGTTCCTATAGCTAATGTGTGTACAGTATTTCCAGTCAGAGTGCGTTTTGGTGCTCAGGACTAACTGAAGGTGTGTAAAGCTTCAAATCAGGGATCAGGAAGATGGACTTACGCTCCACCCTGGATTTGCATGGATTGAACCTCGTTGTTCATCCATCCCATGGCCTGCAGAGAGGGGTAGTCATCGCACAGCTCGAACTGACGACCGCTCATGTTCTCCTTCTCGAAGATGGTCATGCGGGACTCCTTGTGGTTCTGTACAAAGGAGAAGAAAAGAGGTTCAGCACAATTTGAGATGTAGCTCAGCCTTAATTGAGCTTAAAGGGTTGTAACTTGGTTGAGTGTTAAACATACAGCACAGCAGATGGGCCTGAAGGAGATCATCCTCTCAATGCGGTAGGAATTGCTGCCACTGTAGGCCTCGAAGCGAGGGTAGTCTCCCTTCTCCAGGACGAACTGCTGGCCGCAGAAGCTGGAGTGCTCGTAGCCCACCCAGCTGCAAGCAGAGAATGAAAAAAAGTCAGGAAACCATACAAAAATAGAAAATCAGCACACTTTCAGAAATACATTTGCTCCATTTTTGTTGTTGAGGATTTCAAAAAGTGAGGTTATCTGAGAACTTACGCGCCACACTCGACCTTCAGGGAGCGGATGTTCTCCACACCGCACTCCATGATGTTCTGGCAGCAGGCGGTGAACTCCATACGCCTTCCCTGGAAGTACTCCTGATCGTACACGGTGATCTAAAAAACACGACAAAATGCCCAAGTTAGTTTACAGTTGCCCAAAAATGGCATAACAATTCAAACTGTGCCTAATGCTGATGGGTAATGTAGTGTTGGGCGTGTGCTTACCTTCCAAGGGCCCATGGGCATGGGGTTAATCTGAGCCATTATGTCTAGTTTTTCAGTAGTATCTGTAGAGAAATTCAAAGTAAGTAAGACCCTCGGACAGAAGTAAAAAACCAACCTGTATAACGAACAACAACTTTTTTTTCATCCTGCATGCTGCTCTGGGCGGCACTTTAGCTTTCTCTAAGGCTTGTTTCTCACATAAAACGACAGCATAAAGCTCCTATTTTCTATCTTTGATTTGTTTAAAAATATGACTCCATTATTTGCAGTAAAGGTTAAAAACAAGCCACTCTGTCTTCACTGTAGCTATTTAAAACTAGCTGCTGATATATTGCATTAGAGAGCCTTACATCACTTCCATAGATTGGGAAACTGTGCTGTATTGTTAACTGGTTTGACCTACCCAAACTGGTGAACTGTGTTTCGTAGAGTTCCACTGAACGATCTGCCGAGAAGGTGCGTGTGGGAGTTTATATACACCCATGGGTGACGGGGGCCGGAGGGGCGATGCACGCTGGACTCATGTCAGCACTTTGCTTTGGACTCCATTGTTTTGTTGTTTGAGCCACAGAGGGGTTAACGCACAGACACACCGTGATTCAAGCAAACACAAAGAGGACACACGTCTATACTGCATGGTGGTAAATCTTATGCTGGCAAAAAAACAGGTAGCTTTCTCCACCAGTTTGAAAGTCCAGAGATACAACTGTTTATATTTCTTTATGATTTTTTTTGTTCATCCAATCTTTTTATTTAGGATTCATGTTTTATTGGGATATTCAGATTTATAAAATAAAATGAAATAACCCTAGTTGTAAGACCCTGTACAGGGTACATCACTACAAACATGTGTATTGATCTGTCTAGACTAGTAGACCATTTGAAAATGTATTTGTATTCTATCCCTTTTAGTTTATTTCTTCACATACCTTATCTTTGTTTAAGTCTGTAGTATGTGTTTTTTGAACATATTTAAAGGATGTCCATCATGCCTAAAACACATCAAGTCTGCTTGGCTGTGCGTGATTTTTTTATTATTAATGTTTGTGAAAGGACTCAGATCAATTGTTTGTCTACACTGTGTTGACTCGTTTAAAAAAGGCCTTTCAACCGTAATCTGATTTCCTGAAACATAATACCAAGTTTCTTGATGGCTGGAAAAACAGGATCAATGACATTTACATTGGATTTAAAACAGAAGGACAGTGGCTGTGTTGGATATTGAATCCAACTCTTTAATTGGTCACGGCAAAAACACAGCAATAATTAATTGTGTAAAATAAGAAAGCAAAGAGCGAACAAACAGAAAGCACTGCACAATACACATTTAGGAATGGCTTACATAGGTCAGCACATCAGCCAGACTCCCTGTCTGTGTATGTGTGTGTGTGTGTGTGTGTGTGTGTGTGTGTGTGTGTGTGTGTGTGTGTGTGTGTGTGTGTGTGTGTGTGTGTGTGTGTGTGTGTGTGTGTGTGTGTGTGTGTGTGTGTGTGTGTGTGTGTGTGTGTGTGTGTGTGTGGGTGGGTGTGTGTGTATTCATGTAATTCCCTGTGTACTAGAGAGTAGAATGTATAGAAATAATAAGATGAATATTTTGAATATAACATGTTTCTTATCAATATAGATGTATTCAGCTCAGATTGTGTGTGTGTGTGTGTGTGTGTGTGTGTGTGTGTGTGTGTGTGTGTGTGTGTGTGTGTGTGTGTGTGTGTGTGTGTGTGTGTGTGTGTGTGTGTGTGTGTGTTTCTGCTGATGATAGCACCAGCAGCTCAGACGTGACAAAGGGACTAGCAAACTCAGCAGGCCGATGTGAAGAGCCCACAGTGACAGTGACTCTCAATGAACATAACAACACTTCACTTTCTTATACGTTCACAGACCAACCTGCAGCAGCAATCTCATCTTTAGTAATTGTTGTCATTTTTATTGGATTGAGGTTTCAGATCAGTGGGGACTGGCTCGATTGAGAGCAGCTTTGTGCATTTCTCCTATTGGCCAATCAGGGTACAGCCTACAATATCATGGTAAACATCTGCGGTTTGCAAGAGATAAATACCAGTTAGCAGTCAATAACCCTGTCTAATACCCATATCCACACAACACCGTAAAGGTTAGGGCCTTAACAATGTCATGAAATTCACATGTTATCACTCCAAACTAGTTAAACTGCTGTTACTAGTTGCCTTTTTAAAAATTATTTTTTACAATATATATATTGTTTATATAGTAGGCCTAATTTACAGTATTATACTAAAAAACATCATTACATATAGTCAGTGCAGAGCCATAAGAAGCATTAATGCAGCTGGATAAGGACTTCCTGGACTTACTCACAGACCTGAAATCTCCTTATAATCTTAATATATATAGGCCACTCTTTGTCTTACTGTAACAGGGGCTTAGCTGGTGTGGCTGCTGTTGCAGCTACAGTTGCTTGGTTATTGTTATCCTCACACACAGGGCCACTGCAGAGCTGTGATGGATAGTCATGTGTGACTGAGATCTCCCGTGAGTCATGCAGAGACTTTACATGCATCAGTAAAGACGGAGAGAGAGACATAAATAGGATAATTAAAACCTCCCCTCAGTTGTTTCCATTCTGCTCTCTCTTCAGCTCCTACCAATGGGTTACAACGGTCTGACGTATTTTATTTACACCACAGTGAACATATCTGTAAATCTAGAGGAAATGCAGAGCTGAATGTATCAATGTATTTTATAGTATTTGGTTGATGAGGCTGCAGGTAGACTTTTAGGGGGCTAGTTGTATTACAATCAGTGCTGCCAACACATTAGTGTAAAAATACTCCATTACAAACAACAGTCTTGCATTCAATCCTATAGGAACTACAAAACAGTACCCTCTCCCTCCTAGAGGTGGTGATATTTTCAACTTGCTCTGCAAAGAGGCCTTTTGGATTCACAGTCTTAGGTTTAACCTTTTTTTTTAAGTTTATTTCACGTGATGTATGCAATAAGCCTAAGCTTGTTCTCTGTAGGCCTGATTTTGTTACACACAACTGTTTTCTTTTGTTTCTGGTGTGATTATCATCCAGGGGGTGTGGCACTTTGACATTGCTTTGGGATCGCATGCTCGGACCCATTATCCAATTGATTTGAAATCCTTTAACCAATTATCCAATCAAAATGTTACACCCGGTTAACCTTATGTGTGCTTTTCCGTGTTCAAACATTTGTCAGTTGGTTTTCTGTCAGGGGCGGACTGGGAATACCGGGAGTTTCCCCGGTGGGCCGGTGCTGTGTGTGGGCCGGAGGGCCCAAAAAATAATAATTTAAAAAAAAAATAATTAAAAAAAATAATTCTTTTTTTTTTGCCTAAATCCTACCGTCCGACATTTGTAAGTGTTCCGGCCACTCCCTTTTTTTTTTTTTGCTTACCTAAATCCTACCGGCCCACATTTGTAAGTGTTCCGGCCCAGCCCAGCCCAGCCCAGTGGGCCACACCCCACTGGGTTCAGGGGGAGTGGCTGTACGGCTGTACCCATAGGATAGAAAAGGGGGGAAGTGACGTCTGAGTCAGAGGTCGAGCGGCTGTGGAGAAGAACGTCTTGCTCACATTCTGTTACTGAGTTTAGGATAGTTAGCTAGCAGGTTTATTGTTTTGGGTGCAGTCACTTTTGCCTCCACTTGCTGTTCAAATAAATGTTGAGAGAAAAAGTAAATCTGTTTACAGTTCTGTTTCATATGGGTGTTGAAGAAGAAGAAGAAGAAGAAGAAGAAGAATTTGGAGGGATGAAACCTTTTTTAATGGTCACACATGCAGAGCACACAGCACACACAGTTGAAATGTTTTCTCTGCTCTTAACCCATCCTAGTACCAGGAGTCTAGTACTAGGAGCAGTGGGCAGCTATTGTACAGCACCCAGGGAGCAATGGGAGTGAGGGGGGAAGGGGGATATCCGGTGCCTTTCTCAAGCGCACCACGGCAGGGCAGGAGGTGAACTGGGACCTCTCCAAGTAGAAGTCCACACTCCAAATGGAGTCTGGTCGGGGACTTGAACCGGCGACCCTACGGATCACAGTCCAAGCCCCTACTGACTGCCATAGATTTAGTCCCTAATTTTGCTCTCAAAGTGCACCAGATTGATGCATTTAACTTCAACATTTCAAAAAAAATATTCCCAGGGGAGCTTGCCCCCCCTAGAGGTGCTGAGGTCCACCAACTGCCCATACCCACTGTTAAATTGTCTCACCCACATTGAGGATGCTTCCTACGCCCATGTTTTATTCCATGTGTCAAATCAGGCAAATTTGGTCAAAATGTTATTGTTTCAATGATCTGTTAACATTAAAATCACTAAATATATGCTGTAACTATTTTCCTAAGGCAACTCAAGGGCTCAGGTAATGTGATTACTATATTAATAATTGTCCAAAATAACATAAAATGCATAGGGTTTTTTGTTAAGTAGGCCTACCATACTTTCGTCGCCGGCCGTCCGATACATGCCGCGCATGTATCGGACAGGGCCTGTCTGTCAATTAATCCCTGGGCCACTTTCCCCCCCCCAGTCCGCCCCTGTTTTCTGTTGGCACATCAGTCTGCCCCAGTCCCTTATTTGAGCTTTTCTAGAAATGAGACTCGCTTGATAGGCCTACATCATTCGGCTCTGATAGCGTTGTTTCGTAGTCAATGTGACTTTACCTTATAAACCGTCTGTGTTTGTTTAACGATTTAATGCTCATGTTTGAATGCACTTTTCGCTGTGTTTATGGCCTTAAACAATTCAGATGACAGAAGGGCCGATGAATTCAAAATGACACTTTCTCATTAATAGCCCATTTGTCATCTGCATGTTTGATGCGCGCATTTTGTCGGTTGAAGCGCAGATTGCGCGCAGCAGCATCCCCCCTCCCTCCTTGACAGCAACGACCATCTGCCGCCTCTTTTTCAATTTCAAACAGCAAATGATTTCCCTGATACTTCCAGCTCCCCTTGACACAAGAGAAACAGCGCCTTGGAGAGCAGCTGCGCCAAAAAAGGAGCAGAGGTCCCCGCGCTCTCCTCACCAAACACTGCGCTGCACCGCTCTGCATGCTCAGACACAGACTGCAGGCTCATGAAGACGAAGCGGATTTGAATTAAGCACCGGATAACATACAGCAAGTGTGCATCCTTCGGCGAGGGAGGGAGAGAGGGGAGGCAACTGTTTAGTGTCTTGGAAGCCCTGGGTTAGTCGGGGGGAGGAGGAGCGGAGAATGAGCTATTCTTGTACCAGAAGAGGCAACAGCCAGGACCCGGCAACAGCTAAGAAGCCTGTCGGTACAAATCCGGACAGAGACACCAGAGACACAGCAAGCAGCAGTAACGGCAGCCCGAAGCAAGCGATGAGGGTTAAGAAAGGCTGCAACTCCACCGAGGTGGGGGTTCCGCTGACCATCGAGGAGGACCTGCAAGGCAGCCCGGTGATCACCCCGGAGGATGTTCTGGGCTTGCAGAAGATCACAGAGAGTAAGTTCACTGTCGGTGTTTGGGTGACACTAAGAAGGGCAAAGCTGCTCCTTTATGAGTCATGTATCACGTCATACTTTTCCCACTTATTTATGTAATCTACAGCGGACCCATTCAAACACATGGTGATGAATCATTGTGGAGCCCCCTCTCTGGGTAATGTTGCTGCATATGTGATTTAAACCTCCTCTGGGTTCATCTCAGCAGCACTGTGACCTGTTATGTGTAGTGTCGAGGTTGAGATTAGCACACAATCATGAAAGTGGGTGAGGGGGGCTTTAAACCACCATGTGTGCAGTTTGAAGTGCAATCATTCAACCCAAATACAGATGACACAATAATAATAATAATAATAATAATAATAATAATAATGACTTGGATTTTATAGCGCCTTTCAAGAAACCCATGACTTACTTACATCTCTTGAAGAGCCAGTTGGATGTATTTCGACGTACGTATTTGCAGAAATTGATTACAATATGTTTTCATAAGTGTATTTATCAATTGAAACTAAGAATAGTTGTGTTTTTTGTTATCTTGAAATGATTACTTGATATCTATAGGGAGTTGTTCCTCTTTCTTGGAGTTGGCCATGTTGCAACACAACCAGGATCTAGCTCTAGAGGAGTCCTTTCATGTTTTTACCTTACCTGAAGACCACTTTAGTTTTCCCACACACTTGTTAACTGGTATGCCTATGCTGCTTGAATTGTAATTGTTCCTGAATGAGTGTAATGTTAAGGATTGCATCTGATGAAGTTAAAGGGCCTCAACGCATCACGGTTTTGTACTTGGTGTCCATTTGTGCAGGGTAATCAGTTGGTTGCAAAACCCTTTAACACACTGTCCCTTTAAGTTGCATTAAGTCTTAACGTCAGGATGATTTTATTTGAGTTGAAAGGTGCAGAGTGAGGTAATGTCGTGACAGAGGAGTCATCCTTCAAAGCAGCCTATGAGTTTGCATGAGTTCAGCGTAGAAGTTTTCACATGAGAGGAGATTTAAAACATCCAGGTGTCAGGTTTGTGTGCGCAACTGTTGTCAAAATGTTCTAGCTGAAGTTTTCAATTGAATTTTTATAGTAATTTACAAGAGCTTTGGATTTTAAATAAGCTTATTAGGAATGTTTTATGGGCTTCACCAACAAGAGAGCAAAAGTAGTACTGTATCAGTAGTAGAAGAAGCATTTACTCAGATTAAAAAAAAGTGATAAGGTCCATTATTTAATTAGGCAGTGTCAAAACACCCTATTAGCTTATAGGTGAAAGTCTTGCATCCAAAATCAGTAACATTTTCTTCGTGTAATTAGATTAAAACTATTCGTTGCTGAAAAACAACCTCTTTAATTTGTATTAGTAATATTATTGTTTTATTTTAACAGATATTTTAATTAAATCATGTGATTAGTAATATTCTCTTGTGGGTCAAAATGGAGAGTATTGTGTTGTAGAGTAGTTTAAGGTCTAACATTGTGCCATTTTTCAGAAGATTATCATTTGTTTTGTAAGATGTTAATCAGAAGATTAACTACTAACAAAGCAATGTGTATACACTTTTTTTAATCACAAGTAGAGCTGCTTATTCGCTGATAAACAAACTAATCTTATACGTGTTTTCATAGCTAAGGGCCTTCTCTGCCACTCGAGACATTCTGATTACCATACTGAGTGTGGCTAAAAGCTTCAAATTGCTAATTTAATTGCATATTCATCATGTCATAATGTAAAATCTGCTGATTAGTTAATGTTTTATTTTTAATTATGTCACAGCTCTCAATCTCAACAAGCCTCTTATAGAGAACAACAGGATGCTATAGCGGCTGGGGAGCTGTTATGTGCACAAGAACATCCATCTCCAACATCCATCTCCACCTCAGGTCTTAAACCAGCCGTTAGCTAACAGGTGGCCAGCAGGGCATTTGACTATTTAAAGGCCAGTATAATACCCAACTTACATAACACGGTTACAGGGACCGATTCAAAACATACTTAGTGTGATAACATGCAGGTGTTATCAGTTCATGTCCCTCTTTACTCAAAAATAGTATATTTTTACCTAATCTTTATCAACAATTACGGCCAAACTGAGTCAAGTTTAGATCAACTTTAATTATATTATTTAGATGCCAATAAGTAAATTATATGCAACCACCATGAAAGCAATATCAATTAAATTAATAAATAGGTCAGTGTCCAGCTAACTAAACCGACAAACATAAATTCAGCATGTTTATTTAATGCCAATATGAATATATTTTCTTATACAGACTTAATTTACAATTCTCAACAGTATTTAAGATATAAATCAATATGAAACGACCTGCACAACAACATGGGGTTATCCTGTTTAGCACTTCTAACGTTTCCCCACACACAACAGGATTTAAAAATTGAATATGCTATTATTTGCAATTTGAAATCAGAGTGGCCAGGATGCACTTCTTAAATTCACCTCTTAAAAACATCTAGTCAGCTAATCCTTAAAACCATTAAAAAAAGGAGTGGTCCTGAATCTGTTGGATTCTTGTGGAGTCTGTACTGACATTAACTGTCATTTGAATTGGACTAACCAAATGATGTGAAGAGTTTGACACTATCACATGTCACTGTCACACTGTTCTGTGAAAAAGTTATTTTCTTACAAACGGATTTCTACATCATATAATTTATTTCCTATTTTGTGTAACTCTTTCACGCAGCTCAAGATAACACAGGAGGTTTACGTAGGGATGAGGAACGAGACTTTGCTCATCCAGTTCAGCATAATCACAGCTTACTGAGCAGAGGAAGAGCTGGGAACATCTTTGGGCTCAGCTTGTTCCTCTCCTCTTTTTCTAACGGTAGTTGTAATGTCTGGTAGTGTTTTTTAATAGTTTTTTAGCTTCAGCTGTATTTGTACACACACCTGTACAGAACACATGTGCAAGAATCTATGTTTGTGTTGGCTGCACAGCAGAGGTAACACCATAACGACTGTGTCTCCCACGCTGGATCTTATTATGGTCTTAGAAACTCTTCCTTTCCTGTCTGGCGGCGTCATTGCTGCTGTCAAGAGGAGGTATGTCGCCACAGCAACGTGGATGCACGCTTGAATCACTACAGCAACGTGAAGCATGTCCCCGTGGTTACAGCGAGACAAGCGGGCATCTCCCACACACCTCTCCCTCTTCTGTCGTTCCTTTATATCTTCTCCTCTACTCAATTTGCCATTACTCTGTAGATGACTAAAATGGACTGTAAATACACACATGCACATGCTTGCTTGACAGCGTTTGTGTCGCTCAAACAGAGCAAGAAACAGCTTGAAAACACTGAAGCTCTTCTGTTGTTTTGTGATTTGCTTATCTCAGCTTGTTACTGCTGCTGCACATTCTCATGTGGCTCAAAGTGACAACAATTGAAGAAACTCAGTACAGCCAGACTTGACAACAGTCCTGAGTTTAATAAAGCCCTGCTGTTTGAAACTGCTTCGAGAGCAGAAGTCTCACAGGAGAGAACCTTCACTTTGTGTAAAGCAAAGTAACTTTCAAAGTAGCCAACAATCATTTTCTGCTCCATCCATCTGTTAATCAAAGCAAGCTGCTGAGATTGAGTAAGATTTGCAAAGATAGAACAGCTTTCTGCTCAGTTTACTCGTCTGATCCAAACTTATGTTCTTATGTGGATCTGGTAATCAGGTCAGTGAACACATAACAACTCTCATCTACATTACATTACGTGTTACTTGTTAGACGCTTTTATCCAAAGCGACTTACAAACTCAATACTGTGGGCAATCCCCACAGGAGCAATTTGGGGTGAAGTGTCTTGACACAACGACATGTTGACTGCAGTGGGGTTTGATCCTGTGACCCCCTGATCCCAACACCAACGCTCAACCCACTGCACCACATGCCTCCCCATTAAAGGCTTCTTACCATGAATCTCTTACTTGCTTGTATGACTGTTGTTTACCATTCTCTTTATCAAATTACTTGTTTCAACTTTGTGAATTTTACCTGTTTTTTAAATCTTGTGTTGGCTTGTGTCAATAACCTTAAATAGTTATATAAGGAGGACACCTATTCATCTCCATATAAATTGGAAAGTTTCATACGTTTTTTTCTCACATTGCAACTCCCTTTCCCTTATATATAGGGCGACTGTGGCTGTGAGGGAGTGTGGTCGTCTTTCAACCAGAAGGTTGTGGGTTCGATCCCAGCCCATGCAGTCAACATGTCGATGTATCCTTGGGCAAGATACTTAACCCTGAGTTCCTCCCGATGGCATGGCCAACGGTGTGTGAATGTTAGGTCCTAGAGTAAGGTACACTGCTCTGTATGAATGGGTGTGAATGACATGTAGTATGTAAAGCGCTTTGAGGGGTCTTAAAGACTGGATAAAGTGCTATATAAGTACAGTCCATTTACCATATCACATTTTTGTTTGACTCTTCAAATTATTTTTAGACCAATATCAGATTCCAGCAGAGACACATTTTGATAAGACAGTGAGCCTATTCATTTTGAACTGACTGAAAACTGTCTGAACTTAGGCCTAAAAACCCACAGCATAACCTTTTTAATTGCATAAATCACAGCATTGCTCTTGCGATTGCTAACATTCAGTTTTAAATAAAAAGTGTGATCCTACTTGCAGGAGGTGAAATCTAGTAACTTTCTAAGACCTCCAATGAGTATGGATCCAACAAATTGCAGCACAAGTTAGACAGACTTAACTAGATTATGAATGCAAGCAAGTTTGCTTTTAAGCTTTTCATATGGTTTCATATGCTAGTGATTTTAAAACCCTGAACGTTTCTGAGATCTGTGCTGTCCCAGCGTTATCTGGGTGAATGCTAAAACAGGCTCCGAGCTGTTTATTTTGGCTGAATCTAGGTCACATGGTACACTGTGTTTAACTGCGAGTCAATAATCAGTCTTTTTCCATTATGGCATGAACACCTGCCATCTGATTAAAGCGGAGATATAGAAAAGCAAAAATGATTGTGTGGTTCCAGAAACATTGCAGTCAGCAGTAAGCTTGCTGTGTTTCCTGACTGTTTCACAATATGGTCTTCACAAACTTCTAGCACACATTAAAGTTGTATAGACTGGTGTAGCCCAATAACCAATATCAGAATCATTGAAGGCCACCTTTAAACCATTTGTTTACAAACACACCTAAAACCTTACTAAGCAGCATGTGTTGTTTCCCTGCCATTCGTGTGTGCAGACAGGCTTGACGTGCACATGTACAGTAAGATGCCATAATAAGTGACAGGTAGAATATTGTAAGTGGAGGTTGATACTTTTGTCCAGCAATGAGGACGTAAAGTCATTGCTGGATGTAGTTAAAACAGGCTGAAGTTGAAGTTTAAGGAAGTGGTTTGCAGGCATACTTTGTTTTTCCAATAGCATTTGAGTAGATGTAGCGCTCGCAGCTCAGTTTTGTTTGTTGATAATCATCTCATTGTGTAACATCTTTAGCTCTGACTGAGGAGACAAGACAAACACTTCACTGCACACTTTGAATTCACAAGGGCTGTCTTTTGGTCTGTCCTTAACACACACACACACACACACACACACACACACACACACACACACACACACACACACACACACACACACACACACACACACACACACACACACACACACACACACACACACACACACACACACACACACACATACACACACACACACACACACATACACACACACACACACACACACACACATACACACAGAGAGAAACACACACACAGAAACACACATTCAGAGAAAGCTTGCAATGTGTTCTGACTAGATGTGTTTACTATCACAGCCCAGCGGGAGTGCTGATAAACTGCAGTCTGTGTGTTGTTTTGTTAGCTTCAAGCAGCAAATGATCCTTAGGTGTGAGTGTGTGCTTGTGAGCTGAGGTAAGAGACTGCATGAAATCAATTGCAATCACCCTGATTTTGTGAGACCAAGTGAGAGCACGCACATACAACATGGACAATTAATCACAACAATAATCATATTACAGACTCCTTGTCCTCATGGGACTTCATTATGAGGCTCAAAGGAAAGTATTAGCTCTTTGCTATCAAAGGAGCTCTGGTTCAGTATAGCTTACACACAATCCATGCAGACGTACACACAATAATGCAGAATTGCTATTATGCTACCAGTCCATGCTGACAGATGAAGTGTGTTAGTTATTAAAATGATGTGGCTGCTCATTGTTTGTTATCTGTGTGTGTCTGGATGATGAATCTTCAGGTGTATGCAGAGCTGGTGAGTAAAGAATAGTCGAGCTCAGCATTCAGACTGACAGAGGAGCAAAGGCCTCAGAGCGTCACAACGAATCAGATCCTCTCTGTCAGGAACATTCAACTCCAACAGTTAACTCAAGTCGACATTGTTAGGTTTCTGTACTCCAGCATGAATACATACACATGAAAAAGATAAAAAAAATGTCAGGAAACCAATCCTTAAAGTTCTGAAATGTTAGGGAAACAATCAAAGCTTTGAACGTTTTTGGATGTATTTTGGACATGGGTCATTGATAGTGCTTAAATGTAATTGGTTTGAAATAAGAAATTCAATTTCATTTGATATATTCTTTAACTAAGCTGCATTTGATAGTGCATTTGATGTTTAAAAGGTGTCAGATCTAAAGTGCATGCATAAAAACACTTTCATCTTGAATGGTCCTGACATTTTCTTATTTACTTTTCACATTTAGCAGCCCTGGTGAACTATTACTAATCTACTATTAAAGGTGCACATTTTTTAAAATGATATCCACTAATATTCCTTTTTTGGGCTGCTAGAGATGAGCATGTGTTTTGTTTGAATAGGATTCAACATTATTTCACTGATTTGTGCGATTGATCGAGTGGAGCCATCACTGTTGAAGTGATGATTTACAACAGGTACATGTGATAAACTATTGATGCAGTAGCTATGATTAGCCAGAATCGGGCATCAGTTTGCCCGGTGTATTGCATCAGCTTTTGAATTCAAGTGAAGTAACACTGTATTTATTGTTGGTAGGAATGTAAGTAATGTAAGATACTCACTTAATCAATTCAGCATAGATATTTCCTATTTAGATAAAATTATGGCAAACAGAACAACTCGAGATCCGCAGATGGGAGGAGATCGTAACATCTGGAAAATACCATGTTGTCGGATGTTTTAGTCGATGTGTCATGAAGAACAGCTGGTGGGTTGATTGGCCATCATTAGCGATTAAATGATCCCTCACTGTACCAATATAAGTCTATTTTTCCACAGCTAATACTGTTTTGATGTGATTGAGTGGCCGGATAACAACCGCCATTATTGTAACATCACAATAGAAACAAAGAAGATGGGCATTGTATCTGATCGCACACATTCACTGACTTTCTCTCGTGGCTGCTCAGACCTGCAGGATCCACAATTTCAAATCCCTGAAACAACGTTATCCCAAGTGTATTTTTAACTGTAACCTTCCTCCGTGTGAGTGGTGTATGTGTGTGTGTGTGCTGGTGTCAGTGGAGATGATGGAGATGTTGCAGTTACACCTGCAGGCCTGCATCATCGGATCAGGCAGAAACAGGAAGTGTATGCTCGGCTGGGGAACGCTAATAAGCAATGACACTGCCTGGTGAGGACAGGAAGGATTACAGGAATAAAAATAACTTGCGCTCCTCTTTCTTACTGACTGCATGCACATGTACGCATGCGTGTGTGTGTGTGTGTGTGTGTGTGTGTGTGTGTGTGTGTGTGTGTGTGTGTGTGTGTGTGTGTGTGTGTGTGTGTGTGTGTGTGTCTGCCGTGTCCTATTTGTGGGGAAATTAATCCTCTAAATGAGTTTAACATTGAATTGCATGTCAAACATTCACTTGAAATCATCACAGGGAGCTTTTTAGTACGCGAGTCGGCTGTCAAATGGAGAGGATTAGAAACTGCAGCAAACTGGATTGAATGCACCTTATTCTTTGAATATAATGTTCATTGCTGCAGAGCTGTTTAATTGTGTGTGTGTGAACAGTGTATATTCAGATAATTATTTAAGATAATTGTTTTTGCTTTGTTTGCAGCAGTTTACTTTACTCATGTCAACCCAACATAATGTTTACATTTTCATTGATCTCATAACTTTGCTAAATAAATCCATTAATTAAATAAAATACACTTCTTTCTATTGTTTTCCACTTATTTCTTTCATATGTGAAAGTATCTGAAACATTGTCATTATTGGTGCATAATTGATCATTCAGAGCCAATAACAACATCGTAATATATAAACATGTTTTAAACCGTTTTTTAACCAAAAGTATATGACAGTGCATCACAAGAGAATTACCAACGTTGCCCAATTTAAATATAATCTAAAATGTCCTAAATGATCAGAAAATATAAAAAAATACATTTAGAAAAAGTCTAATCTTTTAATGCCAACTGTCCATCATCTACATTATCAGCTCAAGTTACTATCAAGTATAGGGGTTTAAGTACATTCTTTATATGTATATCTCTCTTTCAGATTATCTGTGTGGCCCAGACGAAAATGTGTTCAGCATCGACTTCACCAGGTTCAAGATCAGAGACATGGAGACCTCCACCGTGCTGTTTGAAATCACCAAACCTCCTTCTGCAGGCGAGTCACCTATGGATTTCTTTCGCTTAATCTATGTTTACTATCAAAATACAGATAATCAAAGCAGCCTCTCACATGCAGCCTTCACACATCAACTAAACTAATCCATCAACTTCACACTTTAATATGTTTCTACTTATTATGGCTTTCTGGGGTGTGTTGATATATTTGTTACAACCTGTTTGTGGGAAAAGGCTCATGTCCAAATATGAATTACATTTCATTTTGTTTCTGTACCGCACAAACTGCTCTCAATTCAGATAAAGCAGGGGATAAGAGGAATATGGACCCAAACGCCGGCCGATTTGTCCGCTACCAGTTCACCCCCGCTTTTCTCCGACTGCGGCAAGTTGGAGCCACGTAAGTGAGAACGTGTGTTCATCTTTATTTAGAAAGATCTGTCTTCTGTCTCAGTTTCTTGTTCTGCCTCACTCACCTTTTTTCTATCCGCCTGTCCAGTGTTGAGTTCATGGTCGGAGACACGCCAATAGAAAACTTCAGGATGATCGAGAGACATTATTTCAGAGACAAATTGCTCAAGAGTTTTGACTTTGAATTTGGCTTCTGCATGCCGAGCAGCAAGAACTCCTGCGAACACATCTACGAATTCCCCCCTCTGTCTGAGGACACGAGTAAGTCTATTCGGTTGTTCTTTGATTTATAAATGGATTGGAATGAATATCCCTATTTTCAAAACGGTTTTGGATTAGTTATTTTTTTATATTGAAACCTAGCTGCAGTGAATATATATAAAAAATAAACACTTTTCCTACATCAAAGCAGATATGAGTACTATTCCTGAACGTTTTCGTTATCCTATATTCGTTATTAAAGATTCATTCATTTCAATTTGAAGACATTTATGCGATTTGCTCCTCCTATACATATTTTGGTTCTATGTGGTTAGGAACTGGTTCTCATGCTTCTTCCCAATCAACTATCTGGGGAATCGGTACCGTTACTGCTCATTTAAAGATTGCTATATCCAGAAAGGGATTACAACAATTCCTGTGGGACATGAATGTAGTGCCAATTCAGTGTTAATTTGTTTGGACATTTCCTTTAAAAATTAAAAATAAATTCCATCCTGCAAAAATGGACCCATGAAAAAAACGTGCTTCTCAGTGCTTGTGCAAATACGTTGCAAACTGTGAAATAAGAGTTATAATATTGGGCTGTCTTGTTCAAAGACATTGGCTTCAACATGCCTTTCTGATTTGGCTCCACTTCTTACATGTTTCTCACGTGCAGGTTCATTAGAAAATACTGTGTTGGGAACCAGTGCTCTAACAGCAGTGTTGTTTGTGTGTCTGCTCTCAGTCAGAGAGATGGTCCTTCACCCGTACGAGACGCAGTCGGACAGCTTCTACTTTGTGGACAATAAGCTGGTGATGCACAATAAGGCGGATTACTCGTACAACGGCGGGACGTAGAGACGACACGCTGACACGAGAGACCCGCACTGACCTGAGGGAGGATCAGAGCCCACTGGTGGGGTTATAACATCCTGTCAGTCCACTAGTCCTATCTCCTTTTAGTTATCTCTTTCTCCCGCGGTGAGAAAACCATCCAGAAAATGCTCATACAGTTGTGCTCTGTACATGTGTGTGTGTGTGTGTGTGTGTGTAAGCACATGTACATTTGGTCAAGCCTAAAAAAAAGGCCACACACACAGAGTTCACAGCTTGGTGTGGCATCGCTGTGACAAGATGTTTTTGTAACATGATAAACCAGAAAGTAAGCAACTTTTCTCTAGACAAATAATGTAAAGTAAAATATTTATAGAAATTATTTTTTACATGTGTGTATGTTTAAGGACTAGGAACATATATTGCTTCTGATAAGGTGTGTATTTAAGACTTTAGTAACAGTTTGGGGGATCTTTTGGTCATGTGTGTTTTCGTGCTTTTGTATGTCTGTCAGTTTGAAGCATGATTACTGGTCTGGTGAAACTTTATTATAAATGTTAATCATGTGGTCATCTGGTTTGCAAAGGTTAAATAGATTTATAAAACCTGCATCTTCCACACATGTATCAGTAGTAAGTGCATCAGACCTGTTTCTGTTTCCTTCTCACTTTGTCCTTTAGTGATTATGCGTGACATGTTAGCCGTACGACGTATATATTTATTGTCTTTGCTCATAGCATATTTTTTTGCACACCTTTTTAAATGAACCAAAAAATTGGAAACTTATTTAGATGAGTTGACTGGATATGTCATAAGTTGAATGTTATGTCAAAAAAATGTAACACGTGTAGAGCAGACTTATTTATGACTGATTGTGACTCATGCAATTATTTTGGACGGTTGTAAAGTTTTCGACGACTCAATTGTCAATATGAATGAGGAAAAGTGAAATAAATAAAACCATATGAGATTTTTTTTTGAAATATCACGGTGTCTTGATGTTATTGTGATAATGGTGTGAAGTGAATAAGATAGAATTCACATGAGGATGCTTTTAATTTACAGAATTCAAAAGGTTCTGGTAAATAAATGTGGTAACTCACGTTACTTAGATGGGACTTCTTGTCTCTACTTTTCCGTTTATTGCACTTACCTGCTATGAACAAAGTAGATATTGACCTTCAGCTGAATCATATCTCGTTGGCAGACTCTTATCTCTGAGTTATTCAACCAGCCTTTCATCTCTATCACTGTACGTAATATAAGTAAAACGTTTGATTTGTGCGCTTCCCCGCGCTTGAACTACCTTAGGGCTCGAGGACGTTCGGACTTTAGCCAGGAATAGTTACAAATGTTGAGGAATAGGCTCCCTTCAGCACCTCTGATGCTCACTCATTCATTTGTTATATTCGTTTGTTTCATCTTTAACAAAATAACTGCAATTTGTGATACTATTTAGCTGATTCCTTGATTATATTAATTGTATTATTTTAAAATCTTATTATTAGGCCAATTAAAGCTTTGGCATGTTGTCTTTTGTTAAAGTCAAGCAAATAAAACCAACACAAACATGTTTTGTGCAATACTTTCTGCTCCCAGACAAGAAACAAATCTGCATAGTACATTTCAACATGTACTTTTGTGCTGAGATACTAAACAACGTATACATGTTAATTATTAAGTTTTAGAGGTACATTATGACAGCTCGGCTTAAAAAAAAAGATGTACATGTATTTCCCAAAATGTTAATCTTTTAGATGAATGGCTCACCCATGTTCCTCTTGAGCAGTGGTTCCCAACCTTTTTTCCCAAGAGCCCCCCCAAATGACTCCTGTTGGAAGTTGCGCCCCCCCTCCCACACTCACACACACAACGGGGGGGGGGGCGCACCAGTGGTAATTCAAGTTTAAAAGTCTCAAAAATGCTACAACTACTGTCACAAACTGGATGAATGTGAAGTATTTTGTTAAAGGAGGATGAAAGCGTAATTAAGGAGCACTATTGGAGTGACTTTGATGGTTATTGGACTCATTTGGATTCCCGCTGTATGAAGAAATTAAAGGACGCCGCAAGTGGAAACAATTCACAAAGGGATTAAACTGTTTAAAACACATGGTCAAAGTAAGCCGGTCTTTGCCGTTGTGTTTATGTGGATTCAAAAGTCGTAAATAATCTACAAAATGGAGGAGACCGATCTGATTGGAGCAGCTGTGATAAATAATCCATCTGAAACCGGCATGGACAGTTTTAAAAATGCGCTCATCCAGAAAGTCTGGTTTGGACACTTTACGGGCAGAAGAAACATTTATATTAAAGAAAGAATTATACATTTCTGTCTTTTTATGCCTTTAATAGCTACTAACTTGAATTTTTATTCTAATTAATTTTTTTTTTTTATTGTAATGTAGAGACAAGGGGGGGCGCCACTGCACCACTGCTCTAGAGTGTATCTCCAATTTTATTTTCCCTTGGAGGAATACAAATAATCACAGAACATTAAGAAATGTACAGTTAATGCTTGTTCACATACAGTCAGTGTGACAAAAACACTGATAAAAAATAAAAGTGCAACAGAAAACCAAGACTTTAGGGTGCAACAAAAGAACTACAGTAATAAGTTAAATCTACTGATACTGGGCCATTCTCATGAAATATCGTCTGTAAACATAACTCAGAATAATTACATTTTAAAGAATCAATCAAACACACAGTGTACTTCATCTTTGCATCATTTGTGAGTGATAAATAGATCAATAATATGATGTCACATTCAGGGAACTGTGTACAATACAAGTGACCTCAGTTATTTTTCCTAATGAACACTTCATTTGTCCTGATACGAGGAAGTACTAAAGGGGAGAGTCTGTTTAATAATAGACCTCAGACTCGATAGAGCTTCAATCTTATCTCTGTTATCTCTCTTTTTGTAAATCAATCACCGTTTTGCTCTTCACCAAGGTCGTGTTTTATAGTCGTTAACCTTTTTATAAGTGTGTGGTGCAGAACTGCTAGGTTAAACTTGGTCTAAATAATATTCTTCTTTAGATAATCTTTAAACCTTTTTTTCTTTACCCCATAAACTGTAAACAACCTTTGATGTACTCTTCCTGTACTTTCCTTCTGTAATAATCAAAGCTTATGCTCCTTTCTCTCTTTTTTCTCGTTTAATCAATCATTTACACTATTATAAAGAAACTATTATAAGTTTCTTTCTCTTTTTACATTTCTAGCTCTCTGTCATTCAGTACTCAAGGTTTACTATTTGTAATGTTGACCCAATGAGGAATGTTTCCCATGTCAAACATGGCATATCCCCAGGTGTTGACGCCTAAATTAACAGATAAAATCCCGATGATGTTCAGCATGAAGCCGGCTTTCACCTAAAGGAACAGACAGTGACATTTGATCAGTATAAAGAAGTTTAAAAACCAGGGTGCTATATGTACAGGTTTGAAAAATCTAAAAAGCAGCAATAAATGTATCTTCTTGGGGACCTTAGCGCTACAAGGACTTTTATACTTTTATAGGACTTTTTTGAGTCCTATAAACTTAAATCAAAGACTCAAAATATCTTCTTAAATCTTAATCTGGTCTATCCTGCCAATATGTTTTTCTTACTCTATGTGAAGAACACGATCCTCCTCGTACCTCAACAAAGACTCAAACATTTCACGATCTTCTTGCAAATAATATCCTCTAAACTTCGCTCACATTAACAATTCTTGCAACAAAGATTGTGTATTATGTAAATTCATCTCACCATGTCTATGACTTTGAGTTTTCCAAAAGCAAAGGCGATGGCGTTGGGAGGGGTGGCGACCGGCAGCATGAAGGCCAGGGAGGCGGCGATGGTGCAGGGCAGCATCACGTACAGCGGGTGAATCTTAATAGCTACGGCCTATTATCAGAGACAGAGCAGAGTTAAATACATGTAGAAGCTGTGTGTTAGCGCCTGTGTGTGCAAGTGGAGGTCTGTTTACCATGGAGGCCAGGATGGGCAAGAACAGGGTGGTGGTGGCCGTGTTGCTGGAGCACTCGGTGAACGTGGCCACCAGCAGGCTGAGCACCAGCGAGATGGCGAAAGGTGGTATTTGCTCTAGAGGGGCCAAGCAGTCTCCCAGCCACTTGGACAGACCCGACTCCTGCAAATCAATCAATGTTTATTTATATAGCCCAATATCACAAATGTTAGATTTGTCTCAGTAGACTTTACAGTTTGTAGAGAATATCAATACGACACCCTCTGTCCTTAGACCCTCACATCGGACAAGAAAAAACTTCCAAAGAAACCCCATAGAAGAAACCTTGAGGAGAGCAATCGAGGAGGGATCCCTCTCCCAGGACGGACAGACGTGCAATAGATGCCGTGTGTAAACAAATGCTTTAAGCAGAAAATATTTGAAACAAAGAAGTGCAAGAACTCCTCATATTTACAACATTCGCAATCATTTCTTAACGAACAAGTGAGTAATAGTTATCAAAACTAACATTTAAAGCTCATTAAAGAATGGGAAGTTTGAACAGATATGGTTTTGATGTGGGGTTTTATGAAGTACTTATCTATATTCAATGTACAGTACGGGCACATCCGCAGTTTGTAAAAACAGAGTACCAGCACGGAAGTGAAGCATGCACTGCTGTGGACAAGGGCAGCAACACATATTTTAGCTGTATAAATAAGTGATCACAAAAATAAATCAATATCAGTTTATGTGTATGCTATATTTACAGCTTTAGACCAGCAGCTCATGATTTGTTAGGAAAAATTACTAATTGCAATCACAGCAAGTGAAGTTGAATCAAGTGGTGAAAACGTTCCAAAATAGCTTATACTTAAAGTGATTATGATTTTTTTAGGTGGCCTTTTTTGCAGGAGGCTCAAATAGCTTCTGCCCCTGCCCACTGAAACACATGCTTTACTTCCGTGCCATAAGGACTGTCTGCACTGCAGATATCCCTACCGCCATCTTCGGTCAGTACGGATAGGTACCTCGTACAACCACACTCAAAAACATCAGAACTATCCACTTAAAAGTAGAAAACCCAGTGTTCATGAATGTTTACCTCGCTGCCAGCAGCCAGAGCGAAGCCTCCTCCCAGCAGCAGGATGATGTTCCAGGGCATTCGCTCGTGGACAACCTGCCAGCACAGCAGAGTTGGGGGGCTATTCACCGTCTGACCTGTTCGATGAACACCAAACATACATAGCAGTGACATATCCACTGTGTAATCATTACAAGTAGCACCAATGAGATGAAGATCGAGTTACAGGAACATCATTATTTGGGATTTTTTCATCATTAGAAGATTTAGAGTGTTACCATTTTCGTCGGTACCGTAGCCTCCACACCGAGGCCTCTGGGAGGGGATGATGAAGAAGAGCATCGACATAAAGATGGCGACGGTTCCATCTGTCACAAACCTGAGGGATGCCAGGCAACATTGTTCAAATATTGTGGGTTAAATATGTTGCTGCCATGTTTTCTGTTTTGAAAATGTGTGTCGACACTCAAACTAACTACACTTCTTTATCAAGAGACCAAAATATTTGACTGGCGTACCAGGGTTAAGGAGTTTCTTCACACTTTGATGGAATAAAGAGGGGTCCGAATAAATTAAATAAAGCTGAAAGAATAAAAGGATGCAAGAGAGAAGATTCAACATTCAACAAACTCTGTAAAAAGACCAAAACCAACATGGTCTCTCTTTAAACGATTCCCAACCAACCCAACCTGTTTGTAGCACTCAAATCCACTCAAAGACAGACTTCTCTAAAAACGGTTACTGAAAACAGCTGGGTACTGAAGTTAGTTATTGCTACTCTATTAAAGAAATCAAGACTATGTGGTGTATCTGTGAGGGATGTTTTTCAGCAGGAGATTTTAATCTTCTTATTCACAGCAGCACTAAAGTGTATAGTATCGACCAATAATTAACCATGTTCTTTATAATAAAGGAACATGTCACCCAGCGTGTCCCGCTTATATGTTTTCAATAGTTTTTGGACAACAATGGAGGTGTATGACTTTCTTTCTGATCTTTGTTGACAATAGGAATAATTAATGATATCACCACACTTTAAAAAGCATGCCAAAAACATAGGAAAGAAAAAGGAATACTCACGGTCCCCCTTTATTGAAGAGCACTGTTGCCCAGCCGTCGACGAAGCCCGGCTCCCGGCTGAACCACAGGACCACCAGCAGGACGAAGATGATGAGCACGGCCCACTCAGCAAACCTCACGCTGCCCAGCTTCTTGTACTCCTGCCTCATCACCTTGTACGCCTCCTTGTCTCTGTCGTTATTCACACCGCAGCCAAATGACTTCTTCAGGCTGAGGAGGAAAGAACAAAGATGCCGTCAAGAAATCAGAGAAATGTTTGAAGATGTATAAGTATGTCATAGGTTCAGGGATCGGGTTCAACTTTAAGGTTGAGCAATCCATGGATTGAAGTTTATAAAAGTGGTGTCATTAAATGGGATACCAAGTTTGGCCAGTTTCTTTACCTCAAAAACTCTTCATTGACAGTTTTACTGCCTAGAAATAAAGGCGGTAAAACAAATAGTCTCAATAATACATTAAGAGAGAAAACACCCTTATTATTGTAAGACACATTTACATAGCAAAATACCACGAAAAAATGCAAGCAGGACAATCATTGAATTGGATTAAATGGCCATTTCAACATATTGACTGTAGGAAGGTGAAGTTGTCTTACTTGAACCCCAGGAACATAAACAGAAGCCAGAAGTATGCCAGCACCAGCATGATCAGCGCGTTGGGGAAAGCAAAGCCAAACCAGCTGGCAAAGTTGATCACATCCCCGTTCCCAGGGAAGAGCCTTCAGAGAAGGAAGACATATGATAGGAGAGGAGGAAAAGAGGGATAAACAGCTGAAATAATATCCCTCTGTGTTTTTAATAATGCCTTACTTGTCGATTTGACCCTTAAGAATGATGTTAGGGGTCGTGCCGGTGAGTGTAGCCGTTCCTCCGATGCTGGCAGCGTAACACACACTCAGACTCATCCCTTTGGTCAGGAGAGCGTACTTCTCATCCATCACTCTTCTCTTGGAGTCCTGCAGTGACTCTGCACTCAAGCCATTTTCACCTGGAGCCAGAAACATTCAGTAAGTTATTGGAAAGTGTTCATTTCACATGTGTTCAGGCACTTTCGAATGAAAAATAAGGAATACAAGATTACTGCTACCAAAAACTACTTTAAAATTGAGCTGTCATCATCTTGTAGATCGTGTATTGACAAAGAGTACAACCGAATGCATGTTCTTTATTTGTGCTGTTTATGAACCAATATCCAAAACTGACAACGGCCACTTAATATTTATTTTATATTTACACCTCCAAACGTTATGTTGAGAGTTCATGATAAAAAATGTTTCTAAGTAATTAATACAAGTACTGATGAGTTACCAAAAGGTGATGTAGAAACAGTGCAGACCACTGATTGGTGGAGAGAGAATAGTCAAAGCACATGGGACATGCTGCACAAACACAGCATTTGAAAACAGCAAAATACCATTATGGGAATAACATGTTCTTGTTTTTACTTGACCAAATTTAAAATCAAGTGTCAAATCTACACCCAGCACTACTCCTTACAATTGAGGAAGTATGAAAGCATTAAGCCAGTCTCCCAACTGTATTGGGATAGCTGCTTAACGAGTTGAGTTGGGGAAATTAGAGCTGAAGCATCCAATGGAAACACATATTTGACTTACACTGTCCATTTTCCAGCTGAGCCTTGGTGTCAGGGTGTTTCTCTTCACTCATCTCCTGTTTACTTTGACTAATCTCAAGCTCAAACGCTTGGTTGTCCTGAGCTGTGGCCTGGAGCTCCCGCTCGTCCGCCTGGGCCTCGGTGGCCTTCAGCTGCTGCAGCACGGCCGAGGCGATGGGCAGCATCATGGCCGTGGTGGCCGAGTTACTGATCCACATTGACAGGAAGGACGAGACGATCATGAAGCCCATCATCAACCTGCGTGAAAGGAGAGTGAAAGGTCAAATAAGGATCTTTAGTAGATCTGGTTTGTTTCCTGTTTATAGCAACCTGTTTCTGTAATTGAGTGCATGTCCTGTTTTTCATAGATTCTGCACATCTTTTCAAATGGATGAGCTGTCGTCTTTGTTTGTTTTTGTCTAGTCATGATGCGTGTGTTTTCAAAAAGGGGACATGGACATGTGTTTTCCTCCTGCCTTGGTCAGAACATTTGGGATTCAACAAGATATTCAGATTTAGCTCAACTTTCTCTGTCAAGTTCCAGAAGAAACCAAAAATATGAAGTATAAAGTATTATCCTGAAAATGACAATGTTATGTCTTCTTACAGTGAATTGACTTTATGAATTATTAGATGTTTGTTGTTTTTACTTTTAATGCTTTTTTGTTCTTAAAGAATTATTAATCGTGTGAATTCATAGATATAATCTTGAAGATGCGCATAATAACATGAGAACTGCAGAATGAAGGATTTGTTTAACGACTTGAGCATGTCTGACCTCTAAAATCACTCTGAATTAAAACTACAGAGATCCTTGCAGGAATTGTTGGCATTTTGGTCACATCTTGTTTTGTCTGCTGTGAGGTGCAGAGGTGAGTTATAGATGCATAAGTGGGTCTTTTTGGACCCGGTGAAGTGGTTTTCTTAAAGTATCTTTGTAATTGCATTTTTTTATCCTTTCATATTCCAGCTATTCCTACAAAAAAAATGTTGGGGATATCATGCCATTCACATTTTAAATTTAAATTTTAAGAAAATGTAGTTTTTGTATTACTAACCCAAGCTTCCATAAGTGGGTCAAAAATGACGCATGAATTTCCTATGGAATCCTCTGGGAACCTTTGATTCTTATCACCTGGCTGTCAGGAATACATTCACTGTAGACCGCACAGACTACATCACAAGTGACACCTCTCAGGAAGATTATTTTTACACAGCAAGATCTGATACCTGTCAGTATATTGATAATAATAATAATACATTATATTTGTATAGGACTCAAAATCGCTTTACAATATAAGGGAAGGTTAGGGTGGGGGGTATAGGTCTATCAAACTTGATCAACCGGCATGGATTGATGGGGGGCTACGAGTAGACAAGAGGAGAAGAGATTAGTTTTGAAAAGGGACTGGAATACTGTGAGTGTCTCAGAATAGCGGAGATCTTTGGGAAAATATGTTCAAAACATTTTTTTTCAAAATATAAAAGAAAAATTATAAAATTATAAATTGTGAAAAATGAAATATTAAATATTTCTAATGTGAACCAAAATATAATACTAAATATTATACAAGTGATTTTTCTTAAACAAAATGACAAAAATGGCATAAAAACACACATTATTCTAATACGGGTCCTTTTAGAGCCACTTATGGAAGAGTGTAGGGTCCAGTCACTCATGCATCTAAGGGTTATATAACTTTCTTACAGGGCGGGACGGACGCCGACCAGCAGCAGCACTCGGAGAGCGATGCGGGTATGAAGGCTCCATTGCTCCACAGCGATGGCCACCAACAGGCCCCCAATGAACAGCATGTTAGAGTCTTTCAGATACTCAATACTGACCTGAAACACATCACACAGACACTCACTTTATCAAAACAATCAAGCATTTAAACATGGGCAAAACAAACAGTGCAGAATTTGACCGCTGTAATAAACTGTGAACATGCTGGCCTGTACATCATCCAATTTGTTTTATGAGCTATAAAAGACATGGGATCAGCAGATGCAACAATGATGGTGCCGTCTATGCACAGTGTCCTAAAAATGTATCGAATAAAGGTTAACACTTTCAGACAGAGCTAATTTCCTGTTTTATTTAACTCTATTTGTTTCTGTTCTTCTGGTGTGCTTTTGCTGTTCTTTAACTGATCCTGACCTTCACAATTACCTACAGTTGGTCCCATTTATTCTCTCCTATTTTGTCATTGCCTGCCTGCAGTTTGAGAGGCACAAAAGAATATGCCTTATCTCTTCTCCTAACCCTTTTTATTGACCTCAAAGAAAATGTCATGGGAAACATGTATAGCAGAATTGATAAGGACTTAGAAAAGACAACTGTGATAAGATAACCCAACTGTATTTATTATAGCTAGATATTGTGAATGGAGATGTTTCTTTCAAGCAAAACTCAACTTTCAATTTATAGTTTACAAATAAACTGCAATAGAAGAATACCTTGAACATTACATTTTCTCCGAAGTATCTGAGAACCTTTTAGTGATAATCAACAGTACATTCCCTGACAGGGGTCAGAAGTTGGAATGTAATGAAGTACAAAAGATTAAATAAGGACTTTACATCTGCAGCCTTCATGATGCCCATCATAGGGAAGAGGACGACCGGCAGCAGTGCGGTCACGGCCAGAGGCATGCACTCTGTGCACCAGTACAGAGCCATGAGGATGATCGCATAACCACATTTGGCTTCCTGTAAACACACACACACGCAAACACATCAACAACACTGGTGTCAGAAGAAATTGGTGGGGAGGTAAAAGTGTTCAGAAGAGACAATCTGAAAATTAGTAAGGTATGGATACAGATGTTGGACAAAGACACATAAACACACACATATACGGAGATGTACACAACCTTATAAAGTTCATACAGTGTTTATCATCCTCTGTCTTATCTACAGCCTCACTTTAAAAGGTAATAATACTTTACACATGCAGATTGCAGTAAGCGTTGATTGTAAAACAGACAATTTGTCATGTTCTTGTCTCACAATAGAGTTCTTTATTGGTCCTCCGTAAAATCACAGAGCGTTAAAACTACCCGACACAAAACTTTCCACTGCCAATGTTCGAAACCCTCTGAACTCCTCACTAATGAAAGATGCTGCTTTTAAAAAGTTAATACATAAGGTATCATGTGAGAGGTCATTGCAACAGTAGCATGTTTGCTTTACTTACTTTGATACTGTAATATCTTTTATTACGTACACTTTTAACATTAAGTCATTTTTTCATAAAATAGGCGTTTTGAATGATATTCACCATTACCCTTCTTCTTAGAACGTTACTGGATAGAAGTAATCAACATTTGTAACTATAATAATTGTTGGGGAAATATTTTCCAAGGTCCATAACTTTGACCCAGTTTATCAGTTCATACTGTCCTGACTGAGCACAGGGACCTGTAACTTTGGGTGCTGTGCTCTCAGTGTTCTGTCTCCCTGTTCCTGCCTGTTGGCGTCAGCTGATAGAGATGTTATGATTCTATCTTGTTATGCACAATGTTGATTATTCTCTCCGAACTAGCTAAATACATGGGTCTGGGGTAGAGTCCTTCAGAATTGACGTGGCAACTCTACCGTGAAGTCAGAACCTCTGGCTCTTGGACTTGTTTTGCGAATTCTCCGGGCCGGAGCTCCTAAATAAACCATCAGTGTTTGACATCAAAGCACCGTGTCTCCTTCCTGAGTCGGTGACTCCCACTGCATTGCTACACAGAAGTTTTCCCCCACAATAATCATGATTACTATTATTTTGATTTGTTATTTTCATATGTTATGGCCATTTTACATCAATAATTTCAAAGCAGTTTATTATGGAACCATATGAAATCTAAAAAATGCTAACATAGAAACATAAAGATATGTTTACAGGCACAGTACAGTTGTTTAGCCATTGACTATATCCTCAGTGCCTTTGTGTTTTGCTCTCTGATCCCGTCATCCCATCTTTTCCTGACTTTTCAGCACTTTATTGGCTCTCTGATGTCCAATGTGGTTTGACATGAACTGCTCATTGTGCACACTTTTACCTTTGTCTCTCCTTCATCATAAAGCAACGATCCTTGAATACAGTCCATACATCAAGACAAGCACATGAACATGCTGATTGATGATTTATTTTAGTTTCAGTATTTAACACATGATGGTTAACATGGGGCACACTATAAAAGGTCATTGTTCTTTTGCTAATCCTTTTAGGAATTTGACCCTAATCTTTCTTGGGATAAAGTTATTTAGAGTGGAGACCTGATGAGTGATTAATGAACTACAGAACAAATAGCCTGCTTTCTTGTGTTTTAAGTTCAACCTTACCTTACATGTATCTGTGGCATGTGCTTAATGCCACAGATACATAAGACATATTGCTATAATGTATAGTAGTGTGTACCAAAATGAAGTTAAAAATGTTTTTCCAAAGGGAATGCATTATTATACAGTTTAAGAGAGGTAGAAATTCAGGGGAAGAAGTTGTGTAAAACATATTTTTTAACAGTCAAACCCCCCACTAAGGTTTAAGAATTGAGGGTCTTTCAATCTAGTCAATACTGATTCAAACCATTCACTTAGTAAAAAGGTTACCTGTGTAGGGATGACGAGTGGCAGAGGAAGCAGTGCCAGCGGAAGGACCACGATGATGATGTAGTTTCTGTGGTACCACATCCACCTTAAACAACTATTCATAGTTCTCCTGGAAGATCCCATGATTGAACCAGGGAAGAGTGAACTATCCACAGGGTCAAGACTTATTAAATTCAGCTAAACACATATGTCCCTCACAGAGACCCACTGAGGTAATGAGACTAATAAACCTGCAAACAGACCCTTTATATCTCTGGCAGCTTATCAAACATTAACTCAACACCAAAGGGATCACACTCATTGGCAGATGAAGCGATTGAGAAAGAGAGGCAGGCAATATTGGAAGAAAGAGGTGGAGGGACTGACCGATGAGGGGAATTATAGTTTTCTCTCCTAGGAGAACAGATTTGTGGAGTGTTACCAAATGTCAGGGACGTTTAGCCTTGTGAAGAAAAGGATAAATGTTACTTCTTCTTTTTCAGGAGTACTAATGCGTATTTTAATGTATTCATTTGCTGTTGTCCTTTGAGTGTGTATGGAAGTGATGCCTTCTTTAATGCTAAAGTACTGAGTCTCCTGTCTGCATAATAGAGTTGCCTTAAACAAAAGAAACCTTGAACTTTGGACTTTGAACCCAAAGTCTGCTATAAATTCTACAAAAGCTTCACTTTTAGATAAACCTAGGAATCAACAAAGATCACTTTAAGAACAATGTCATGCACTTTATTGTTTCTTTTGAATTAGAGAACAAACTGTTTGTCTCTCTTTGTTGGTCTGACACGTAGTGGCAGGTTTGTGCAACTTAAAAAAAAGTTATAATCCATAAAGATTTACTATTCACTCCACTAACATGGATTTTGCTAATGCGAAACCTTACTTAGTCTGGTATGAGACTGCTAGCTTAAGGTGGCTAAAATGTTGGCAATCTTGCGGTGTTACGCTCATTATTGAGTCATTTCCCCAGTTGTATTACTCTCCCCTCAATGGGCTGCTGTTACACTATTGAGCATTAATATCATATGAGTTACACACCAGAAATATTTTGATAAGGCTGATAGCCTTTAGCTTAGCACAGACTCTAGAAACAGCAAGCCACTTTATATCTTCTTTGTTTAATATATACAAAAATCAAAGTTTAAAATGAGAATTTGCCATTTTCTGATAATAAACCTAACCCTGTAGTATTTAAAGAGCTTACACAACCCCCGGAAACCACTGTGATCTCTCTGAGCTTTTATATCCTACAGTTCATGTGTGAGACAAGGTCAGAGAAAAGTCTCTATTAAGTCATAAAAACATAAAAACAACTAAAACAAGTAATTATGTCCTATCATGGAAAGCAACACAATTTCGAGACAGGTGTTAAGTGAATAAAGTGTTTTACAAAGTACAAAGAAGGCTATTAGAGTTGCATGTATTTCAATAAAACAAAATCTAACTCTATACATGGCACTGCATTGATGGGGATCTCTCTAATCTATAACTCATGGCATGTTTTTTCTTCTTCTCGTTTCTCTGAACACGAGAAGTCATTTCCTGTGGCTTAAGCAGTCATTTTTGAAACATTTGTTGTAATGTTTTTAAAGAGCTTAAAGGTTTGGTGGTCATCGTAACCCGGTCCCCTTTTCTTCACAAACCGCTGACTCGTTCAATGACTCGATTAATATTTGACATTTAAAGGTGCATGCCAATAAAATATAAACAGTGGACCTTTAAGTTGCTCCATAACTTGCTATATAAAGAATTATGAAAGGAGAATAGATATAAAAACGTGTATTTATGTCTATATCTTTTATTTTTCTGGTACAGGTTGTAATAATTCATCACTCATTACATTTCCACATGAAGTGTCTGCACTGACACAAAATGTTCCCTGTTTCCACAAAACCTGGTTTGTTACGTTTATTTTTGCACTATATTCAATTGGGTTTTTTACATTTTTATAAATAATTTTAAAATCTGTAAAAAAGTGTAATCCATTACTTTACTTTAATCTTAATTTAATTGTTATGGAAACTTCTCATCTTCAACCATATTGACATCATATGTATAAAATCAAGTTGGGTGCAGGCCTCCTTGAGATAGATAATAATAATCAATATGTGTGTGTTCCTTTAAATTATCTTATAACATTGTATTAGATTAGATATGGCAGAAATCCATATGTTAATATCTTCCCTCACTGATACAATCACCACTGAGAAATCAAAGTCCACCTGCCCTAATACTCACCACTTTCACTGCACTCCACTAAAACAAATGTTCTTTTAAACACCACTGACTCACTTCCCTGTGCTTCTATTAAAGTGTAGAGAAAAGCTAAGATACCAACGTTGTTGACAGAGATGGTTAGTTTCCTTTTATCAAGCAAGATCGTTTACTGTTTAACTGATTGATGAGGAAGTAATACTATCTCTTCTATGTGTTTAATGTTTTCAGCCTCTAGGTCTCTCCATGGTGCTGAATCTGATCATCTATGTCATAGTTTTTTTTTTTTTTAAAGAACAGGCACTCCACATATTAGAAATATATCTTGTATTTTTGTATAGCAACTCTCGTTATCAAGGCTACATTTGGAAAAAGGCATTGTGTTTGCTTTAGGGTTGTTTTTTTCCATGACAGATCGATGAGAGGAAAAAAAGACAACCCTGGTTACACAATGTTTGAGCTCACATTCTCATTCCCTCATTTTACCAGAAGTTACATTTAGTTTACAGAATATACTGACTTTAAGAGACAAAAATACCTTTTCACAGCAGACAATTTGATAAGTCATTGTAGGAAAAGCACATGCATTGCAAATAGCTTTAAAGATGGCTGTAATATTCAAACTTGCCAGTGAGTGTGACATCATGCATGAAACCAGGAACCTGCTACAAAGAAACGTAACTGTAACTCATTTGTGTCATTACACCTTGGCGTTACAAAATGGTCAAAATGTCTTCATTAAAAAATTCTCACAGCACACTTCTGTTGTTTCTTGACTGGTTTACAGTTTTACATTTTAACACTTTTCCTAACTAAAAAGCCATTCAGTCTATCATTACAATAAAAAATAATCCATTTAGTTGGATTATCTTAATAAACTGGTGTTGGTGTTGAACACAACTGGAAAGTAAGTGTGTATATTCTGTGGCCTAAAGAGATCATGCTGATGTCGGGCAGATGTTTCTGGGACAAGCGGTCAGACGTCAAAGTTTAATGATTGTCACAGCCGATGGTTGACCAATCAGGAAAGCAGACGCCTGGGGGTCAACAGCTTCTGATACATGTCTATTGATCTTCTGCACACAATGCTGCACCCCAAATTGGGGCACTCAAACTCATCTGAATAGTTCAATAGAGTAAGAGGCCCAGTTGTAGTCGGAGTTTGATTTCCTACATTTTTAGTTTGTTATTTAAAGAAGGGATATTTTCTACTGTGATTCGACATGAAGCCAGCAGTGGTTCTACTGGGTCTCGTCCTCCTGCTGGACGCCACCTTTGCTGCAGAAGGTAAATCTTCAAGATTGACTTTTATAATTAAAGTTCTTAAAGCTAAAATGTCTTATTAATAATATTATTTGTCACCTGAAGTAATACACTTGGTTTTCACTGGTTGATGCTAAGTTACCCACATGGGTAAGTTAATAATGAGATAAAACAATTGTAGAATGTTAACTTCCAGTTCTGGAGTTAGTTATAGTAACAAATGTTGATTTACCTTTCTAGAATGTTGAATTCAAATTCTAGAATGTTAATTTACAGTTCTAGAATGTTGAATTCAAATTCTAGAAATGTTGAATTACAATTCTAGAATATTAAATAAAAATTCCAGAATGTTGAAATACAATTCTATCATTTTAATTTACAGTTTTAGAATGTTGAACTACAATTCTAGAATGTTCAATTGCAGTTCTAAAATGTTTTATAACAATTCTAGAATGTTGAATTACAATTCTACAATGTTAATTTACAACTTTAGAATGTTGAATTACAGTTCTAGAATGTTTAATTGAGGTTTTAGAATGTCAAATAAAAATTCTAGAATGTTTAATTAGAATTCTAGAATGTTCATTTACAGTTCTAGAATGTTGAATACAAATTCGAGATTGTTGAACTACAATACTAGAATGTTCAATTAAAGTTCTAGAATGTAGAATTCAAATTCCAGAATGTTGAATTACAATTCTAGAATGTTAATACATGTCAAATGTTTTGCATTTAATACTTCTTCATTACATTTACAGTTTTTCTCGATTGCTAACACACTAAAATTATACATAAAGCACAATTATTTTAACTGACACTCAAAGAGCAAAACATCGGCTCAAATCTCCAAAACTCTAAACACGTTTTCAGCTTTTCACACAATTTGCAAATCAACATGGCACTTTTTGCAAACCACTGCACACGTTTCTCCACGTAAGACACAGGAATCTGACATAAAGTCACGTGTTAGCACATACATAACACTGATATTCAAAATGCCTCACACATGGACCAATGATCAAGAAACACGTTCCACCTGACCAAACACCTGATAGCATAATTGTTGGCTCATCAATCAGGATGTTAGCTCTATAAAAAGACCACAGGTGAGTACTTTCTTACAGCAACAATGGAAGCCAACATGGAAGCAAGAGCAAGAGGAAGAGGAAGAGCTGGGCTGAGAGTGAGAGAAGGAGGAAGAGGTGGGGTGAGATTGAGAGGAGGAAGAATGAGAGGTAGAGGTAGTGCTGGAGGGAGAGGACGTTCAGAGGGTTCAGCCTAATCTAAGCCGATTTACTGTTGCCTCTGTAATCCGGACACTTAGACTTGAAAACAGGTTAGTTACCAGTTTTTAGCTCTGCATAATTCATGACATATCAGTGCTTATATCTGTTGTGTGAAACGTATTTACTTCATTACTGTAATTGAATTGTTGGCATGTTGCAGACTATAACTGTACAACAATCCTGCACAATTTACTGACTTACTTTTATGCAACACAGACATTGACCAACCACTATATCGTTGTTGTTTATCTGAAGGACTGAGAAACAAAGAGGTGCAGGTGGAAGGCCAAGGATGAGGCACAGGAAATAGATGCTACAAACTGGGTTTTGGCAAACAATGCCATCACACTTAGAGAGATCCGAAGCATAGTAACTATGTGCTGAGATGCATGTTGCACAATGTTATTTTTGAATAAAATGTGATTTTTTTTTACACAACTAATTTGTATTTCTTCATTTACTGTATTTCTGTATACTCAAGCAATCTTTCTCTGCAGAAACCTCTATGTACAGAGCATAGCCCATAAAAGATGAAAGTGCTTTAGATTATGCTCAGCAGTGTGTAGTTGGGTTGTCAAACAATCTAGTATTATGAATGAAATGTGTTATATTTGGTGCTAAAGTTTGCATTTGATAAGTGTTTATGTAGTTTTGAGTGCATTTCTTAATTTAGCAGGAGAAATGATGTGTTTTGCACTTTGGGTGTGTGGTTTTGTGAATTGTGTTTAGTGTTCTGAGAAACTGAGCAATTTAAAAAAAAACGTATTTTAGCAATCGAGAAAAACTGTAAGAAGGAACACTTGTAGTTTTTACGAAAACCTAATTCCACATTTGTTCATACTATTTATTTTTTATATTAAATTCTAAAAATGTTGTACAACCCTCTTTGTTCTGAAACATACTCCAAAATACCTATTGCCTGTAACAGTTTTTCTCGATTGCTAACACACATTTTTTTTTTAATTGCTCAGTTTCTCAGAACACTAAACACAATTCACAAAACCCCACACCCAAAGTGCAAAACACCTCATTTCTCCTGCTAAATGAAGAACTGTAAAAGTAGCTTGAGTATACAGAAATACAGTAAATGAAGAAATACAAATGAGATATGAAAAATCACATTTCAAAGATAACATTGTGCAACATGCATCTCAGCACATAGTTACTATGCTTCGGATCTCTCTAAGTGTGATGGCATTGTTGGCCAAAACCCAGTTTGTAACTGCTGCTTCCTGTGCCTCATTGAAAATCTTTAGCTTTCCACCTGCACCTCTTTGTTTCTCAGTCCTTCAGATAAACAACAAAGACATAGTGGTTGGTCAGTGTCTGTGTTGCATAAAAGTACGTTTACCACAGTAAATTGTGCAGGATTGTTGTACAGTTATAGTCTGCAACATGTCAACAATTCAATTACAGTAATGAAGTAAATACGTTTCACACAACAGATATAAGCACTGATATATCATGAATTATGCAGAGCTAAAAACTGGTAACTAACCTGTTTTCAAGTCTAAGTGTCCGGATTACAGAGGCAACAGTAAATCGGCTTAGATTAGGCTGAACCCTCTGAACGTCCTCTCCCTCCAGCTCTACCTGTACCTCTCATTCTTCCCCTCCTCTCACTCTCACCCACCTCTTCCTCCTCCTCTTACTCTCAGCCCAGCCCTTCCTCTTCCTCTTGCTTCCATGTTGGCTTCCATTGTTTCTGTAAGAAAGTACTCACCTGTGGTCTTTTTATGGTGCCAACATCCTGATTGATGAGTCAACAATTATGCCACCAGGTGTTTAGTCAGGTGGAACGTGTTTCTTGATCATTGGCCCATGTGTGAGGCATTCTGAATATCAGTGTTTTAAACCAGCTAACACGTGACTTTATGTCAGATTCCTGTGTTTTACGTGGAGAAACGTGTGTAGTGGTTTGCAAAAAGTGCCATGTTGATTTGCAAATTGTGTGAAAAGCTGAAAACGTGTTTAGAGTTTTGGAGGTTTGAGCCGATGTTTTGCTCTTTGAGTGTCAGTTATAATAATTGTGCTTTATGTAGCATTTTAGTGTGTTAGCAATCGAGAAAAACTGTAAGAAAGACATTAAAACGAGTTACTTCTCAACCTGTTACAACAGTGAAAGGCTTCTTACGGTATGCATTGATAAATCAGTGAAATATGAAACAATGGATTTGCCATATGTTTGTAATGCAGTATTTTGCATTGCATCAAGGTACTTTTACATAAAGGATCTGAGTCATTCCTCCTCTCTATATCAACACAAGTCATTTAAAATGTAAACAAACAACCTTCTTTTTTGCAGAGTCCTGTGTTGGTCGCTGTGGCATCTTCAACCCGCTGACCAAATGTCAGTGTGACTCCATGTGTGTGTACTATGGAAGCTGCTGTGGAGACTTTGACAATATCTGCCCTAAAAAAGGTGAGTTCAATATAAACAATACACTTTTTATATTTTGATTAAGTTGTCTTATGTAATTTCTACTGAAAGTCCTGTGACTGAACTTGTGTTTGTTCTGCCCTCAGTTGCTCGTGGCGATACTTTTGGAGAAACAGATGGAATAACAGAAACAGTGACTGCGACTATGATCGAGAGCACACCAAAAGATCTACCACCAACTTTCAACACAGTCGCAGAAACCACCACTGCCTATCCCCAGCCCCCTACTACACAAGGACCCCAGACCACACAAGGGCCCACTCCACCTGTAGACCCTGACCCAGCTGTCTGCAGCGGTGAACCTTTTGATGCTTTTCTGCAGCTGAAGAATGGGTCGATATATGCATTTAGAGGTAAATCTGGTGCTCCAAAAGAGTTTGTACAATCCTAAATCTTGACCTCAGTACCCTGACATGGACTAAACAGTGCAGATCTTTATATTTATATTCAGTGTTGATAATTTGTGGATTATCCTTGTTAAAATTATAGTGGGTAGCTTTGTTGGTATCTGTAAAAACACAGAATACAATGCTGTACCCGCCTCAATGAGAGAAGGAGATAAAGAGTTGTTTATACATTGGTTTTTTTGTAAAATGCTGCATATTATGACTTTTTTAAATGGGACTGATTCAAAGTCTGTACTTTCACTCATAGGTGAATATTTCTTCGAGTTGGATGATACGTCCGTTCTTCCTGGGTACCCAAAACTCATTGAGGATGTGTGGGGGATGTCAGGACCCATAGACGCTGCATTCACACGCATCAACTGCCAGGGAAAGTCCTACATCTTCAAGGTAGATATTTTACTTGACTTTCTATCAGGTAAAGGACATGGAGGGCCAACCATAACACGTTTTAAACATATTGTTCCCTTTTATTATTCTAACTGCTTTGTGTTTATTACTTATGCTCCCTCAGGGGAACAAGTACTGGAGGTTTGACGGCGACGTCTTGGATGACGACTATCCTCGAGACATTTCAGTCGGCTTTGATGCCATACCAGATAACGTTGATGCTGCGTTTGCCATACCAGCACCGAGTCACCTTGGCAAAGAGAAAATCTACTTTTTCAAAGGTATTTCTGAAGGGATGTGAGATATTTTTCAGTATTTAAAAGCCCATTTTGTCCAGTTTAGATTTTAATGGGTTGATACATGATCAATGAATGAATGCAGTTAAAGAAAAAAATCGCCTCATAGTTACCAGCTGCAATATCGTAAAGTGAATGATGTATTAGTAATGAAAATGAATTAATATAGTATAAATAACTAAATGGATGATTCTGAAGACCATTCTGCACACTTTCAATTGTATTCTTCATGCTCATGTTTTCCAGTCAAAATGTGTTGTTTTCTTTTATTAGGGGACAAGTATTACCAGTATGAGTTCAAGCACCAGCCTTCCCATGAGGAGTGCGTCCAGATGAGCAGGTCCTCTCCGTCTGTGCTGTTCTCACGATACACCGACCTCTTCTGCGATCAGACATTGGAGGATTTATTCATGGAGCTCTTTGGAAGCTCCTGTAAGGAAAACCCTTGGGTTTCACAAACATTCAAAGATTCAAAGGCTTTATTGCCGTATGCACAGTAGCTACAGTGTGGATATGGCAATGATTATCTTAAGTCTTGGCTCCTCCAACAATGCAACTTCAATATATATAAGACATAAAACAATAAAATAGTGCAAGATTGTGTTGCAAGACCAATGTGCAAATCATGCAGATAAAGTCAACCATATAAGAAAATACAATAAGCTAAATGTAGCAGAGTATTATTTATGTGAACAAGTAAATGCAGGAGAATATAAATAGAATAAAATAAACATGAACAGAATGTCAAATGAAAGGTTTATTGTAGTAATAAATCAATTGTGAGATGAACAGATGAATGCTATGGGCTATGAAGGCCCTTTGCAGAGATCAAGCGTCTCATAGCCTGTGGGATCAAACCGTTTCTAAATCTCCAATTTCTCCTCCTCTTACAGTCAGCAGTCCTCACACAGGCCCTCGTTACACCAGCAGGGACTGGCAGGGCATCAGGGCCCCTGTAGATGCTGCCATGGTGGGACGAGTGTACATCAGTCCCGTGCCTACACCTCCACCAGCAAGGAGGCGCAGCAGCAGGAGGAGGAGGCCCAGCAAGAAGCGTGCACAGCGAAGAAGGCTGAGTCGCCAAGCGTTGTTCGATGATTTCTGGGGATTAGATGATTTGTTTGACTACAGCGATGTCAGCGATATGTTTGAGGAGAGCACCACACAGGACGACAAAAGCACCCCTGTTCAAAATGTTTATTTCTTCAAGAAAGGTACGATACTAGAGGTCAAAGTTCAGTTTCAGAAAATGGTGTGCTTAAAATTCCAGTAAAAACATTTACAAGAATGAAAAAGATTAACTAAACGACTTGATTTGCGTTGTTTCTTTTCTTTTTATGATGACAGATAAATACTACAGAGTGGACCTGCAAACAAAACGTGTGGACTCTGCCAGCCCTCCTTACCCACGATCCATTGCGAAATACTGGCTGGGCTGCAAGAGTGAAGAGACACCTGGTGCATCAAGAGCAGAGAAGAGATAGACCAACTAAGTCAATGAGGAGAATTTCACTCTGTGTTTGAAGCAGACCTTAGTGACAAGTCTTAATTACAGTAATTACTAAGTAAACATATAATAGCTTGGGTTATTTTTATTCTTAAGGCATTAAGTTAGTGTTAAATGCACCCATATGATGTCTCCTCTAAATTTTGGCAACTAGGCTGAAATTCTGCATGATTAAATAAACTTGAGATTCCAGTTATGTGAGTGCTTTATTATTGTTGTTTGTACAAACACACACCTGTAGCATTCTCTGGCTAGATATAATCAAATTATTCTGAATTTAACCCTTGAATTTCCCTCAAACGGCCAACACAAATGGTCATACTGGTAAATGCAAGAGAAAGTCTCTCTCAAACAACTGTTCATTCACATTCTGAACCCTGTTGGTCTATAGTGTATTCATCAATATCTCTACAACAGTAAAAGATTGTTGTAGGCCTACTGTGACTGTGACCCTGTGCTGTTGACCTTATTCTCCTGTGAAGGCAGTTGTTGCACCCTCTGCTGGACAAAAGATCACAAGGCAGACGAGAATTTAAAGGTCCCATGTCATGCTTTTCTGGTTATTACCCGTCCCCTTGTGTGTTATGTAGCTTTTCATGCATGTAAACAGTCTGCAGAGTCACAAACCCTCAAAGTACACCCTAGAGCGAGTAAAAGTCTAACACAGAAAATACCTGTCCATGCTGCCCCAGAACGCCTCGTTGGAGATTTATCTTTTTCCCTTGTTTACTTCTTGGGTATAGTGACGTATTTGGGTATAGTGACGTAACGTAACGGGTCCGCAGATTGGTCGTTTGGACCAATCTGTGGACTTCCTCACACACACACACTCGGCGGGATGTGGCGAAGGCTCGCTGCTGCGAGGAGCGCGACAGTGTGAGCTGGCTCACTGGTGTGGGGTCGGCGAGACAGCGAGACACCGCGGAACTCAGCCTGAGCACACACACAAACTCCCAGCCAGGCTGCGTGTGTGTGTGTTTTGGGCTGGGTGTTGCTGTGTCCCACTGTCTCGCAGACGGCCACTGGGCTCACAGGGAGGGGGGGGCAGGAGCTCCAACAAGCCGTTTAGGACAGAGAGTGAATACACATGCTATACAGAGATGCTATATGAGAAACCATTGTGAGTTTGGAAAATTGCACAATATAAATCTATTTTAACAGACCTCAACAATGGAACTATGATCAGTAGAAATGGCCATGACATGGGACCTTTACATAAAATAAATAAATGTTTAAAATATTGTTTTGAATATTTGTAGGCCAATATAATTGTTCTTCTGTCTTCGTATGTAATGCACAAAACACAATTTGTAACTATTTTGTATTACTCTGTTTGGATGCCTGATAATCACGGAGGAAATCCCTTCCGGTTTCAAATGTGACGCATGTGTCCTATGCGTTTCTGCGAGCCCATGTTACTACAATACATGAAACCGCTGTAAGCATTTGAGTCAAACATTTCCTTGTTTTCGCGTGTTGTTTTACCGTTTATTTTTTATTTTTTTATGAACACCGGTATCAAAAAGGCCCCGTTGGGATTGGAATCCTGGATCTCCTGTTTATTGGACAGGCGCTTTAACCATCTAAGCCACGGCGCCATGTCACGGCGGGCCCGGCAGAAGGCACTATAAATAAGCACCTACATATCAGTAGGGTAAATATAACCTTTGTTTTATTCGTAAAGCTCATGAAATAATCCACAATGTGTAAATAGGGTTATCTGAACATTTCTATACATTTAATTCACACTTCCTTCAGGGCAATCTCACCGTAAATACTCTATAAAGTCACTAATAATTTTTACAATTTGTTTTTTAAATACGTAGCCTATTTCAATGTACTACAACTCATTTCATCAGTCAACCCAAAATATAATCGATCATTGCAGCAGAAATGTCCAATTCCGACAGATTGAAGTTGTCCAGCTCCGGAAAGCACATACTGGAGAGGTTATTTGTGGACACGTCGGTGATGGAGAAGCTCTGCTGGCTCTGCATGCTCTCCCTGGGTTCCGGATGTCCCAATTCAGCGCAGCGACTCCCAACAGGCTGGGATACCTGTTCTTCCCCGAGGAAAGCCTCAAACTCCTCCGTCCAATCCCATTCAATGAGTCCACTGTGTGGGAACAATGGGCAGTAATCGGTAAAGTCAGGGGTTTGGTAGTCTTGGGTAACTTGCGTTCCATGAGGGAAGCACGGTGCAGCTTGGTCGGCGGCACAGGGCGATGTAGGTGCGGGCACCCCCTGGATGGTGGAGAGCCTGGTGGACTGAGGTAGACTGGGAGCAGGGTAGCCTGGTGGGGACGGCAGGCTGGGGTAACGAGGGAAAGCAGGAGAAAACTGTGGGAAGGGTGGACTGGGAGAAGTTGTGTAGGAGAACTGGTAGAGGAAGTCTGACGAGGGCTTGGGGATCTCTCTGGAGGATTTTTTGCTTTTGAAATAGCGAGCTCGTCGATTTTGAAACCAGACCTGTTGAAGAGAATGAAATGTGGTTATTGTTATGCAGTGGTGTAAAATAACTAAGTAGCTACATATACTCAAGTATACAATTGTGAGGGAGTTGCACTTTGCTTTGAGTATTTTCAATGTTTTGTTACTTTGTACTGCGAGCCTACAATTAATAAATAAATAGTGTACTTTTACTCCACTACATTTAAGTACCATAATGATGTAGCATATTTAAAAAAAAAAAAACGAAATAAGTCTTTAGGTACACCTTGAATAAATCTACAAGCTACCATGGCCTGCAGCATACAAAGTGACCAGCTCCACGTTTACCAGCTTTTCATAACACTTAAATGTATCAATAATTAAAATCAAAACATTTAATATATATAATTCTGAAGTAGGCCAATCTGCATAAGGAGTACTTTTAATTGTGGCTCTTTAAGTACATTTTGATAAATATTTTTGTTATTTGACTTTAGTAACATAAATTCAGGATTTGTACTTGTAACAGAGTGTTCCTACACGTTTGTAGTTCTAATTCTTCTAAAGTGCAAGATAGGAGTACTCCTCCCACCTGTGTTTATGTCATACCGGGGGCATATCCAACATTACGCATGAGAAGTCTGTGAAACTCGTGTCATACCTGAATTTTAGACTCCGGGAGCCCGGTTAAGGATGCAAGAGACTCCTTAATTTTAATGTCCGGGTACTGTGTGACAGAGAAGGCCCTCTCCAACTCGCTCAGCTGGGCCTTACTGAAGGTGGTACGCTTCCGGCGACGGTGGGTGTCCGAGCGTGTCCTTTGAGCAGCGTCATGGCGCACTAGATTGAGAAAAGGAAATTATACAGTTTAAATAAACAATTCTGAAACTTTCAATATGAATGAAACAGGCTGCAATTATAGAAAAAATATTTGTAAATAGATAGAGCAACTTAAGGAAGTGCGTGAAAGTAAATATTTTAAGGCAAACGTCCATATCTTGAATCTAAAATGGTTTGCCTTGTCTAGTTTTTTAAGGGTCAGACACTCACCTCTGCTGGAGTCTTGTGCGTAACCATCGTTGTTGTTCATGTCCAGGCATGAAGCATTCCAATAATGTCCCGAGAAAAAGGTGTTGATAGCAGAAGCATTGCAGCCAGTCAAATCCAATTCGAATGCCATTTTCCTCTCTTGAGTTTAAACACGAGGCAATAAATATTCTTCAAGGTCTCTCCTCGACACTGATGAAGACAGGACACCAGCAGCTTTTATACTCAGCCTGACAGACACAAAACGACCCCCCCCCCCCCCCCACACACACACACACACACACACACACACACACACACACACACACACACACACACACACACACACACACACACACAAACACCCTCCTGCTCATCTCAGTGGATATTTGCAAGACTTACAAACGCGTGCCTTTGATGTGATACAAACCTCCTAACGACTGTCCGGCTAATAGGTGTCTGTTTGATCCCCGGTGACACATTAATGTGCCCATTTAGCCTTGACGAAAAGCTCTATCCTGCTGGAGCAGGGTTAAGATTAAATGTCTTTAACTTTCAGATTTCCAACGTTATCTAGTCATTAAGATCTCCCCCTATCAAATGTGAAAACTAAAATACATCTGGACTCGGTTACACGAGGCTAATAACACGGATGATAAACAACACAATCAGATTTGTTTGAGACTTCAGTCTGTGGCACATCCTCTGCTCCACAGCTCGATGCCTCCTGGTGTGCATCAGAGGGAATAAAAACACTGTGTGGATAGTGGAAGTGTATTGAGTGGAAGTGTAAGAGGCTGCCGGGGTGTGGGCTTCAGTCAGCTATAATGTGCTGAGGTGACAAATCGGGCTACTTTTTCTCCTTCCTGGTCGGTTGCGTTTCCACCGATCGAGACATCAAAACACCGGATAACACACAGTCCAATGCACAGCCAGTTCCCAGGCTAGTGTCAGACTCGCAGTGTATGGGTCATTACAAACAGAATGTAAATGTTTAAACACGTTCAAAACATACACTGAATGAAACAAAAATAAATGGAAACTGCTAATTAAAATGTGTTCAATTTTAAATGTGTGTTTTGCTTTTCATGATTATTTCCAGTGGTGGGAGAATTATTCAGATGATTTATTTGAGCAAAGGTAACAATACATTATTGTCAAAATACTCGGTTAGTTCCCATCTTTGATTATTTCAGATAATTAGTGTTTTGGGTTGATCATCTAAAAGCAGGTATTGGAGATCACGTGATATGCAACTTATTTTGGAGCAATAACGGTCAGCAGATGAGCCTTTGATTGAGATGATTGCCACACATTAACAGTGAAGTATTCCACATTGGCTCCTACTCCCCACGAACAATGGACCATCACGATCATAACTCAAACCATTGCTGGCCGTCACATGACTTCCATTAAGACAGCAACATATCGAAACCAAACATTGATGGACTTTCGAAATGGGGTCACATGATCTAACCCTGACTCTAAACATGTTTGAACAGAGACAGGAGCTACAATTGTTATGGTTTTGTAACCCTTCCCATTTCCCTTTTGTAAAGGCTTATTTGTGATATATATATATACATCATGCTTATTTTATCGTTTTAAAGCTCACAATAGGGTTATTTGTTGCAAAAGGAGAGTTACCGATGAAAATAAGCCACTAGGTGGCAATATGACACAATATATTGAATATAGTTTCAGAAACACATAATGACTATCTATCTATCTATCTATCCATCTATCTATCTATCTATCTATCTATCTATCTATCTATCTATCTATCTATCTATCTATCTATCTATCTATCTATCTATCTATCTATCTATCTATATCCATCTATCTATCCATCTATCTATCCAACTCTATGATAGCATGTTTTGATTGATTAACATCCAAGTTTTACTTCTTTTATTGATGTACTTGGTGACATAACATTCGTTTTATTTGCTTGCTTTTATTTTACATAAACATTCATAATTTCGGCTCAATAGCTCTTCAGAACATATTTCCTCTTCAATAGCAACATTGTTGGATGAGGATGAACTCATTGTATTTGAGTAGTGATAAACTGTGGAAACCAGATTTAATTACATTTTCTATTTTATTTATTTTTATTTATTTTCTTGTTTATTTCTAATTTAGTTTTATTATAAAATGCCTAATTTCCCAAATTGGGATCAATAAAGTACCATCTTATCTTATCTTAAAAATAGAATATGCATATGAAACATGAAAGGCCTTCACACAAGCTACACAGGTACAGGGTATGGTAAAGTTCACTTTACAGACTAGTGACGGATTAAAGAAGGAAGTGGTAGTAATTTGTCATTTTAGTTGGCAACATACTGAACACAAAACCAAATTACAACGCATTTCTTTTTGGTTTAAATGCATTTATATATTATAAACTTTATTATTGACTAATTATACTAAAATGTCAAGGGTCAAATCACACATATACAGTGATGGTGTGTTTTATAGAACTTGGCTCCTTTTCACCTCACACAGATCTTGTTCATGAATTGACATTGTTCAGTTCATTTCCCAAAAACTTACAATACACAAAATCTCCTTCCCCCTGTGTATCCGAATGCTTCAGTTTATACCTCACTAACTCAGGTGGGCATACAGAGAATCGCTGGTCTTCTGTGTCCACACTCCTCTCTAAGAAATCAGGTGACACTGAGGTGTGAATGACGCTGTGTCCTCCTCTCCCTCACCTACATCCTCTCTCCTTCCTTCACAATACACAAACACAGTTTCTCAGCCTGCTGTTTGATGTGTAAAATCCTTCCACATTTCCGGTCAACCTGAAAGATTTTTTGGCCTAATCCCATGTGCTGCATGCTGAGGTATGAGGTTACCCCTTGCACCGTGTCACATGCTGCAAAATACTTTCTGGATCTGAGAAATAGAAGCTGAGTGTGATTTCAGCTGTAGATAAAATAACCTCAGACTCTGTATGGGAATGCAGTGAAAGCATGAGACATGATTTAGTGCAGCTATAGTTACAACATGAATACATACAGTATTACCGATCATTATGCTGAAGACAAGGCCTGCTATATTCTGTCAGCAGCATTTACAGCATAGTTCAGCAGGCTGGTGACTGGTGTGACTCTATGTGAAGATGTTGATGAAAGTATGAAAGCAGTGGTGCAAAGCGGAACATGCATGAAGTAAATTGCGGTTCTAAGCTGGGTTATTCCTTTCTTTCTTTTATTATAAAAGGTTGAAATGTAATACTGTTTAATTCAAAGCTAGGAAGACTACATTCTCCCTTATTTTACGATAGGATCATACGCTGACCTTTCTGAAAATTATTCGAGTGTATACATTTGCACAAAGTAATGGTTCCCAAATGTGGTATAATAATATGTTTGTCATCACAAAGCCTTAACTCAAAATGTTAAAAGCAAAAAGGTTATTATTTTTTAAGTTGCTAATTTTGCACAATAGACAAGGGATTTTAAGGAACTCCTAAGACCATTAATGTCTGTACAACATAATTGTTCAAATTAACTGTGTCAATGTTGAGATATGTTAGTCCTTTGGGGGTCCACCAGTGGCATAATTTAAATAAGTATATTTATTCAAGTACTACTCAAATAAAAAATGGAAGTACTTGTAATTTACTTGGTATGTTCACATGACGCTACTTTCTATATTTACTGCGCTATATTTTTAAATACAAATTTGGAACTGATTACTCCACAACATTTATTTTACATATTTAGTTACTAGTTACTTTACAGATTAGGTGAATAATACAACATTCAAATCGAACCACTTTATAGTTAAGCTATACCCAGCAGTGTATAATACTTAAAAAAAACTTTTACCAAGTGAAACATTGAAGTGATGAACACATAAATGCACCAATCATTTTAATAAAAATGTTTGGTACTTAAAGTATTTTGTTCTTATAATACTTTTGGGACTTTACTTAAATACAATAATGAGTGCAGGTCTTCTATTTAACCCTTTCACGCATAGAGGCTAATACAGTGGACAGCTTTTCAAAAGGTGTTTTTTTGTATATGCATGGGTTTTGATGGCACAGTTGCACCACCAGCCACTACATAGGACCCTATTGCATCATCCTATACACTGCCACTTAGTGGAAAGTCAGTGTAAGTGCATGATACATTTCTCTAAACCAAGATGGACGACAGAAAGCCAGATGGACTATGAGATGGACCGAATCACTCGTCGATATCTTGCCAATCCTTTTATGGAAAGCGCCCCCTGCAGGTATAACAATGTTGGTGACATCAAGTAACAACTAAGGAATCATATAATTCATAAATTGTCAAAGTATTCATTTTATGTTTGCAGGAAATTATGATTAATCACCTGTCTGCTAAAGTGGACGTCATGATGCATCGCTGGCTATATTTAAACTACAATGCATAGGAGAGAGTGGGGTAAGTTGAGCCATTTTTTAGTTATGCTGTCCTCTAAGCAAGGAGAAATGACACATAGTAAAAATGAAAACACACACCTATAATTCAGGATGTCTCCTATCAATGGCAATGATAAGAATTAATGTTTGGTCAAGGGCAGTGAAAATATTACTTCTAAAAAAAAAGTGGTCTTGTTGCTCAACTTGCCCCAGGTTAGGGGTAAGTTGATCCAGGTCAAAACCTGTTCAAACCTGGGCATACCTGTTCAAACCTGGGCATACCTACAACGAATCTTAAAGGTAAAAATAAACAATAAATAACAAACCAAATACAAGTTTAGTTTTTCAACCTTTTTTCAACTGTTACTGCTACTGTTGTTCTTGAAAATACTTCATTTGCAATATATTTTTGGACCGTAAATCAATTGAGTTATGTTATTATAATGACATTTTAAGTTTGCACATCTTTATTTATAATTGATTTCAAATGTAAATGTCTTCAGTTCAAACTTTAACGCGTAGGCCTAATGTCCACCTGAGTGGACATATAAAAAATGTTTTTTCTAAATTTGAAAAAACTAGATAAAAAGAAACTAAAGTTAAAATCTTGTTTTTCATGCCCCAAGAGCAATAAAAACACTTGGTAAAAAAATCCTTACTGAGGTTTTCAAAATGTATGCATGAAAGGGTTGAGTATTTATACGATATAGTATTGCCAGTTGTGTTAAGTAACTAAGTAAATGTATGTGAATAATTATACACAATTTTGATGTACTTGTGCTTTACTTGAGTATTTCAAGTATTGTACTTTTACTCCACTACATTTATTGTATAGCTACCTTTAGTTACTTTGCAGATTTGGATTAATGATATGAAATGTAACCATCACTTAAGTAACACTTTAGTCACATCTGGAGCTGTGATAAACACATTAATGCTTCAATAATTATAATCAAAACGCAGTGGGTTGTGCGTTGGTGTTGGGATCAGGGGAGCACAGGTTCAAACCCCACTGCAGTCAGCATGTCGTTGTGTCCCTGGGCAAGACACTTCACCCCAAATTACTCCTGTGGGGATCCCTGCTTTGGATAAAAGCGTCTAACAAGTAACATGTAATGTAATATCATATATTTCTGAAATGGGGCAATCTGCATAATGAGTACTTTTAGCCTACTTTTGGTACTTTGAGTTTATTTAGATGCCAATACTTTTGTACTTTGACTTTAGTAACATATTGAATACTTGAAATCCTCATACAACTGTATCCCTACACTTTGGTAGTTCTAATTCTACTTAAATACAAGATAAAAAGAGGTCTGAGTACTTCTCCCACCTCTCTCTGTTGGGGGTCCACCTACAGACAACAGCTTTCCATGGAGCCATGATGCTAAGTGGCTAAAGCTAACCGAAGCGTCAGTGTGGTCCTGCCCTTGAGGGGGTGTGACCTAACGGGGAAGGAGAACATCGTTGCTCTGCCTCTGTCATTGTTGAGCCACTGTCATTCCACCACCATCAAGACGAAGAGGGATCTTAAGACATTAACCGCTACTCAAATTAATCAGGTAGGAATATAAACAAAACAAAATGTGCCATGTTTTCTTGTTATTGTTTACTAAAGTAGCCTATGTCAAACCGCTACAGTCAACGACCAGAGGGATTGTGGGAAGTTAGCGAAACGAACAGTCTAAACACATTTTAATTTATAAAGAGCAAACGAGCTTTAAAATATTAGAAAACCAACCAATAAATAAACGTAGATATGGCATACCAACTGTAGAGTAGTTCAAGTTCAGTTACAGGGTTATAAGACTCCGCTATCTGGACCGGATTTTAAGGCTGTATTGTTTCAAAGTGATTATGTGTTACTGTTGATTCTCATTACTTCCCTTCAACTTTGACCCAGTGATTTAGTTTATAATTTCTTACGCAGGTTTCTTGTTACAATCCTATTATAACACATTCTCAATTTGCTATTAACAAAAAAGAGCAGCATCGACAGCAGCAGTAGTAGGCTATACCAAATGGTGGGAGGGTCATTTAAACTGCATTAGTACAAAGAGAGATTATGGATTGCTTTTTGGTGATCTGGTTCCTTTAAAATACAACATGCAGTGGTTTAACTGCCAACATTAAACAACATCCTTATTCAGTAGTGGAAGAAGCGTTTAGAAATTATTATTATTAAAGTGAGCATTATCACAATGTGAAGAAATAAAGCTTAAGAAAAAAAGGCATACATTTATTTTCATTTCGTATACTGTATAAATTCAACACATTAGTACTCCTTTACTGTGATGTTGAACTGAATGCCAAAACTAGTTTCCACGTATTTTCCTGTTAAACGATTTAACATTTCAGCTCACAGTTAGTTTTTCACTGGCATCTTGATCTGGCTCGATCAGATCCTTAATACAACAATATTAGTATGTTTTGTATACTACACTAGTTTAATTCTTTGCAAGTAAACAAAGAACTGCATTATGTAGCCTGAAGCCAATAATATGATATAATTGCAAGTGTGTTTTGTCCTTAACCATGATTTCTACTGCAAAGAAATACATACATCTAAAGATAACTAGGCATTGTATACCTTTCAGGGGTACAGTAAGAAGAGCAGACTAAACCTTTTTTAATATGTTTTCTGTAGGATGTCCCGAGAGCAGCAGGCGGTGGCTCGTGCCAGAAAAGCCTTTGAAACAGGAAGGTCCAAATCTGTAGAGCACCGCATCCGCCAACTGAAGAACCTGCAGAGGTTACTCACTGAGAAACAGAGTGTGATTTCAGCTGCAGTCAAGAAAGATCTCAATAAGGTGAGTAGTGACAATTTATCATTGCAAAATAATCCATACCTGGTCTCCAATCATCTTGAGAGTCGGAGTATAAGAAAAAAACACCATGATACCATTAGCTCTTAGTCCTTTTGTTGCTATGCACTGTTTTAATAGCATGTTTTCGTGGTTCAATCTTCAAAAGAGAAAGAGAGAAAGACACAATCCTGGACTTCTTTCCATTGCTGTCCCTGTTTTTACACAGTTCACAAAGCTTAATGTTTGACATTGTTTAAACAAATAAAAAAATAATGTGAACCATGTGAACTATTGATTGATGTTAACATTTAAGACACAATAGTTCTCAAACAAGTTAAAGATGCAAGTAATATTGAAGCATAAGGTCGAATATAAAACTTCTTAAAAGGATAGTTTATATTTGTTTCCCTAAGAGTTAGGCTAGTCGGGAAAAGAAAATACTGCTGGGTGTAAGGGCAGCAGGACTATGGTGATCTGCTGTATATGAATGCACCTGCCAACTACCTGAGCAAACTAGATGCTGCGTATCATAGTGCTCTGAGATTTGTCACAAACTGTAAAGCACTTACTCATCACTGTACATTGTATACCAAGGCAGGTTTACCATCACTCACTGTACGGAGGCTCAGTCACTGGTACACTTTTATCTATAAAGCTATGTTGGGCAAACTCCCGTATTATATCTGTTCATTGATAAAGCAGAAAGTTGCAAGCAGCTATTGTCTGCGATCACAGGATATAGTCTTGTTAGATGTGCCAAGAGTAAGGACTGTCTTAGGTAAGACAGCTTTTATGTGCGCAGCTCCACTTGCTTGGAACAGTCTACAGGCAAAATTGAAATTGAGCATTTTTATTTCTCTGAATGTATTTAAGGCATGTCTAAATGAAATGCTTTCTGACACTCTGGGTATTTGTAAATGTTGAATATGTAAATATGATATCCTCTGTTGTTTGTATGTTGTTTTTATGTTTCATGTGGAACTAAATGATGCAGGTCTCCCTTGTAAATGAGATCAATGATCTCAAGGGACCAATCTGTCTAAATAAAGGTTTGAAATGAAAAATGAAAATGAAAACTAATTTTAGACACCTAAAAAAACAATATCAGTTTAAGTGTGCGCTATGTTAAGATTAGTCTGTTTTAGTTATTGCATGACTTTAATCTGAAGTAACCCTTTAAAACTTCAAACACCCTACACTTCAAGAGAGCCAAACTATCTCTTTGAGATTTCCACAAAGCAAGCTATTAAATTGGATATGATTTTAAAACGTACTTTGATTTGCAAATAGGCTATACATTGACTACAGTGAGTGAAAAAAAGACATGAGAAAATACAACATTAGCTATGAGGAACCTCAACGTTATTGTCTTCCTCCCCAGAGCGAAATGGGAACACAGCTCTACGAGACTCTGGGTCTGGAGGAGGAGCTCAACACGGCCATCAAGCATCTGAAGGAGTGGGCGGCCCCTCGTCCCGTTGGGAAGAACCTGCTGACCATCTCGGACACCGTCTACATCAAACCAGAGCCGCTGGGCGTGGTGCTCATCATCGGAGCCTGGAACTATCCCTGGGCCGTCACCATCCAGCCGCTCATAGGAGCCATCGCCGCTGGTACTGTGTGTGTGTGTGTGTGTGTGTGTGTGTGTGTGTGTGTGTGTGTGTGTGTGTGTGTGTGTGTGTGTGTGTGTGTGTGTGTGTGTGTGTGTGTGTGTGTGTGTGTGTGTGTGTGTGTGTGTGTGTGTGTGTGTGTGTGTGTGTGTGTGTGTGTGTGTGTGTGTGTGTGTTTGAGGGGATGATAAGTGCAGTAATCAAATATTGTACTTAAGTAAAAAAATATCTTGTGTAAAATGTTACTCAACTAAAAGTACCATAGTATAAGCATCAAAATATACTTGAAGTCCCAAAAGTAAAAGTACTCATCATGCAGATTGGTCTATTCCAGAATAGTATATTTTATGTTTTGATTATAATTATTGATGCATTCAATTATTATCAAAGCTGGTAAAGGTGAAGCTAGTTTGAATGACTTTGTAGACTGCAGGTTAGCTTGTGATTATGTTTCACATTATTAATCCAAATGTGCAAAGTAAGTAAAATATTGATAAATGTAGTCTAGTAAAACTACACTATTTACCTCTGAGTAGGTAGGGTAGAAGTACAAAGTAGCAACACATTGAAATACTCAATTAAAGTGTCTCAACACTGTACAGTACATTTACACAAGTACAGTTCTTCAGTAAATAGACTTACACCACTGAGGATAGGTGTGGTTGGTGAAAGAGCAGTGTGTGTGTGTGTGTGTGTGTGTGTGTGTGTGTGTGTGTGTGTGTGTGTGTGTGTGTGTGTGTGTGTGTGTGTGTGTGTGTGTGTGTGTGTGTGTGTGTGTGTGTGTGTGTGTGTGTGTGTGTGTGTGTGTGTGTGTGTGTGTGTGTGTGTGTGTGTGTGTTTTGAAACAGTGAAGCAAGATTAATCCATAAAATTGCACAAGGGGTCATAATTAGTAGAGGCATTTCCAAGTGTATGTAACAGTCTGTTAAACAAATTAACAAACATGCCGAAACCACCAAGACTCATTTTTGGAGGCAGTGTGCTTTTCAGTTCTCTCATGTTTTCTTCTTTTATTTGTTTCAGTCTTGTTGAGTTTCTTTGTCTTGTGATCATTACCATTTCAGTTCATGGTTAATCCAGTCGTTTCTTAACATTATTGATCCTCAATCCGGTTCAATCGTCTTACTTCCGCAGACACAAAAGATTTAAAGGATTAGCAGTAGGATCAGAATAAAATGTTTCTACACTAAGGCATATTTAACACACACTGCTGCAGAACATGTTGTTAATGGTTACTACATGTCTCAACTTTGTGCCTAGTTCCTATCAGTGATGGCTCAAAGGACAAGGTTGAATCACTCTGCTCTAAAATAATCAGTGAGGCTATGAATAATGTATTTCTAATTCAGAAGCTAAACGTCCTGAGTGTCTTGACTCTCTCCTTTTTGTAATGCAAAGCTCAGTGTGGAGAGTTTGTCAGTGGTTGCTTAGCATGACACTGCAGTATTTGCTGTTGGATCTTTTGTTTGTAACGTGTCCCCAGTGATAGTTTTACATATACGTGTTACAAGAGCTTCCGTGTGTAGACAGCTCATTTGTGTTTCATTTGAACAAAGCGTGTTTACACACAAACATTGCTGGCTGCAGGACTTAAATGAACTGAGAGCTGTCAGCCTGCTCCTCATAGAGGACGTGTTTGCACAGCATGGACTTTATCCTTTGCTCCAGCATTATCGGATACCACTCTACAATCATATCTTTCTAGCAAGTTCCAAGTCTTCTCTACTGATTTATTGGCCAATGCATAATGCAGATAATCAGGCTAAATGTCATGGTCCAAGGCAGTTGTTAACATCAGCAGCTGACACAATGATTTAGATTAAACATTTGAAAAAATATGCTCTTTCCTTGGGATTTGGTACACACCAGAAGAAATCAAATATTGACTCGAATTATTCTGTTGCCTCTTTGCTGATGGTTATGTAAACATGAGTTTGCATTTTGACCTCACAGCTGATTATTTGTGTTCACAACTTGTTCTGCTGCTTCCAAGTGGCCAAAATAACTCAAGGTACAGCAGGTTGAAATGATACTACATAAACGTTCAAAAATAAACAAGATTATGGGGAGCAATGGGGAATTTCTGCTGAAATAAATAATAAATTATACTTTAAGATGAAAGACTATGTTCTCCTATTTTGTGATATAGTATGCTTTTGTTACCTCTCCAGGTAATGCAGCTGTGATCAAGCCCTCCGAGGTGTGTGTTCACACTGCAAAGGTCATGGAGGACCTGCTGCCACTCTACATCGACAAAGTAAGGATGGAGCACATTACATACACATTTCAGTTATCCACCCATTCATAAAAGCAAAACCAAACACTGTTATTCTTCAAATGTAAACATATTTAGACAGAACAGAAAACTGAACAAACATGAACATTTAAAAAAGAAATAGGGAATAAATATGATTAAAAAATATACATATTTCGGTTTGTACGTCTTGTCTACATTACTAGCCTTTTTACTGCTGACGGCAAACAGGTTATCAGACAAACACTGTTTGGACACTTGCAAAGGCTTAAAACATGTAAAGTAAAAGGTTTTGCTTGTCTTTTCAAGTGTATTATTTCTGCAGAAATATCTACACAGACAGCAACACAGGCTAACACACAGAGAGGGAGTCAAGGTGTTTTTCTGCTGAGACAAAAAAACAAAAACGTATCACAACGTATCACAACAAGACATTTATCTTTTTGCTTTGAAAACAACATGCTGCTTCGTGACGTCTGAATGTGTGTTTTTTGTCCTGCTTGTCAGGAGCTTTACCCCGTAGTGACTGGAGGAGTGCCGGAGACCCAGGAGCTGCTGCGTCAGAGGTTTGATCACATCTTCTACACCGGAAACAGCATGGTAGGCAAACTGATCATGGAGGCTGCTGCCAAAAACCTGACGCCTGTCACCCTGGAGCTGGGAGGAAAGAGCCCGTGCTACATTGACAAGAACTGTGACTTAACCATAGCCTGCAGGTCAGAACGATGATTCAATATGGTTATTTTTTGTCATTCGTTTTATACTTAACATTGTTTTCATCCAGTCTTATACTGTAGCTGTTTCTTCCTGAGACCCTCCTCTTACCTCGTCCCCTACTCTATAGGCGTGTTGCCTGGGGAAAGTACACTAACTGTGGTCAGACCTGCATCGCACCAGACTACATCCTGTGTGAGCCCAGCATCCAGGACCGGGTCATCGAGGAGGTCAAGAAGGCCATAAAGGTACATAAGACCTTAAACACAATACGAAAACATTATAATTGTATCTTTAGTAGCTCCCTTTCTTTGGAACCAGCTTCCTGTTTTTATCAGGAAAGCAGACAGTGTCCAAACTTTTAAAAGTGTGATGAAGACTTTCCTTTAAAAAAAAAAAAAAAAAACGCATATGGTGAAAGCTGTTTTAATTGAATTTATAGTGACTTGTAATTTTATTTTATATTCTATATTGTCTTTTATTATTTTCTTGTCATTTGAATGATCTTTTAGCGCTATTTAGTGTTATTGGGCTATATAAGTAATCTTTGATTTGATTTTGATTTCAAAAACAGGTGAATTTGTGAAGGCCACAAAATGACTAAGAACTGTAACTTGTAGTATCAGAAAGTCATGTAGTTATGGATAACACCATAATAGAATATTAAAAGAGAACCTCTTGGAGGCGGGGCAGATGTAGATAGCCTCCTTTCTTTGCCTTGATTACACAATGATATTTGTGTAGTGATAATATTGTTTCCTTTGGCAGGAGTTCTACACAGACAACCCAAAGACATGTCCCGACTACGGACGCATCATCAACCAACGCCACTTCAAGAGGATCATGAACATGTTGGAAGGCAGCACTGTTGCTGCAGGAGGAGACAACGAAGAGTCTGACTGCTACATAGGTAATCCTTCTAACTGCAACCACTCTTCACATGAAAAGAAATCACAAATCAAGCCGGCATTGGATGAATATTGTTTCTGCGCTGTGTTTAGCCCCCACAGTTCTGCGGGACGTGAAGCCAGAGGAGAAGGTGATGCAAGAGGAGATTTTCGGACCTCTGCTTCCCATACTGTCGGTCAGCGGCTTGGATGAAGCAATCAAGTTCATCAACAAGGGAGAGAAACCGCTGGCCCTCTACTGCTTCTCATCAGATAACAAGGTATCTAACATTAATCATAGCACACACGCAGATGCCCAGCAGAGTACTTCACAGAACCTACGGGTAGATTCAGACTCACACGTGTAACGTCTTTTTTCTAAAGGTGATAAACAGAATGACAGACGAGACGTCCAGCGGAGGATTTCTGGCCAACGACTGTCTCGTACACTTCTCTGTAGGCTCTCTGCCTTTTGGAGGAGTCGGTGAGTACACATAGGAATGCAGAAATGGTACCAAAACAAGCATTTTTTTTTTTTAAACCCAGCTTCTGCAGCGATGCAAATAATTGCACATTTTGTAAATATGCTTATTGCTTAAAGAGAGGGAACCTTATTTGGACAAATATTCCTTTTGAACAATAAGCAGGCGTCTAGATGTACATTGAGTCAACTATGTTGTTTCATGCTTTCTTGCATTTCTTCACGATAATGTATTATAGCTGAGTGTGTATTTGATGGTGGCAAAGTCTGTTTACGAGGGATTAATTGATACTTTGAAGGTTGCTGTGTTTTTTTTGTCTCACTGTTTGATATAATTTATAAGGGAATCCATTTTCGATATTATATATAGAGGTGAATTTGTGATGGCGTCCTTTTCATGAGTGTATCCTCATGCGGATTGATGTTTGTGAGTGTGCTGTTTGGCTTCTGTCACCAGGTGGCGCCATTGAGTTAGTCTGCACATTTTGATGCAGAAGTATTACAAGATGAGTTCAGTTCGGTGTTTATCATCGTTATTCATTGTAGTTTGTTGAACAGAAGAAACATGTGGTAGAGACCTAAAGAGAACACAAATGCTCCTTTGTTTTTATCTAAAAGAGGAGAAATTAGATCACTGCAAGTTAAACAATCTACCATCGCTCTAGTTTTCACTAGTTTGGAAATGATCATACCAAAGGCCTATTGATTATGTTGTACCTTTTCTAATCGTCATGCATTTTAGTGAGTTAGTGAGGAAACCCAAATAGAAATATGTAGTTACCGGTCATTACCCATTCTACGATTGTAGATGATACAATTACTATTTTCTGCTTCCCACAAATATGACTTGATTCTTATTTTTTACTTACTTTTGACAAGCACAAAAGACCACTTAATCAATGTTGAAACAAAGTTATTTCTCCAGTGTGCCATAACCACTTTATATAATATGTCTAACAATCTTCCAAGGTAAAAACTATATTTATGTTTAAGGTGTACTTCTATTTTGAAGGGAAGCTGCTCGATGTTTGGAGCAAACTCTTTTCCTCGTGTCTTTATTAACTTCTCTGTTCTTAGGATTTATTATATTATGTGGCTCTTGAAGCAGTCATATTTTTGCAGCTTATAAATAATAACATTCTCCCTCTGTTTTCATGTTTTCAGGAAACAGCGGTATGGGCTGCTACCACGGGAAGTACAGCTTCGACCAACTGAGCCACCTGCGCAGCTGTCTCATCAAAAAGCTGAACATGGAGGGTGTGAACAGCATGCGCTACCCCCCTCACACACCCAAGAAACTGGGCTGGGCCCGCTTCTTCATCCTGAACAGCGTGGACCTGGGCTGGGTTGGACGGATGGCGCTCCTGGCCGTGATGGCTGTGTTGGCTGCTGTCGTGCTGCAGGTGAGTCACACAGGAAGAGAGAAACAATGAAGTACTGCACAGACAAAAATATGTTTTAATTGTGTGTCATGCCTAAGCAAAATTGGAGGAAGAAACAGTGACCACATTGATTGATAACCATATTCAAGCATTAACTGTAAGTGTTAAAAAGTTAAAAAGAACTGGGAAATTATGTTTATCATGTATTCTGTTTCTGTCGCTTATGCCAAGACCTTGAAGTTTAATTTATAAATCAATAAAACATGGACTTTACAGCCCTCCAAACACTGATTACATAATGTAGGATATAGTTGTGTTTTTAAATAAACAAAACAAAAAACTGTGTCAATTCATGCAGGATTATTTTGTTCCCGTATTGTATGGATATATGCATGAAAATATATTTTAAGGTGGAATGCAGTTATTACCTTTTTATACAATTACACAACTTCTGTACATTTTTCACAAGTGTTTGGATGTGTTAACTAAACTTGAAATGCCCTGTATAGTTGGAAAACATCTCAACTTGATTTGCAAGCAGTGTTAACACATGAATTATAAAGAATGTTCTTCCTTTTCCTACAGCATTATCTCCTTTGAAGACCTCCCATTCCTTTCCAGACAACAAGTGTGCCTTTTTAAAGAGAAGAGCAACGTGCATTTCAAACCATTTCATCAAGGAGACTCTGAACCAATCAGATCAGCGTCTCACAGGACTGCTGTCTCAGGTTCAGGGTGTTGTGTTATCCAGTGTCACGTAGCTCACTGCAGCAAGCATCTTATTTTAATGAAGGTAATTATTTATTCCCATGAATGCACACTTAAGTACTTTAGTAAAAATCACATTAACTTTTGAATGTACAATATAATGCTGTGATTCAACTAATGAATGCTTTTAAAGGTAAAATAGAAATGCTGTGATTTGGCTAATGAATGTTTTCAAATGTGAACAATTACAGTTATACACAGGCAGAATCAGAACAAAGAAGGTTTTACTCAAGGGCCAAGATAATTAAGTAAGTCGATATTGCTGAATAATGAAGCCGTTTTTAACGTGTAGGAGTTACCTACAGTTCATGTTGTGTCCACTCCATTTCAATGATAGATGATCCATCAACTAAGCATTCAGCCTGAAGGTACTTCTGTCCAGTGAAGGTTTGTTTTCCTCACAGTGACAGCAGACATGCAGAACATTTGTCCAGACTTCCTGTGGTTGACTAACACCTGAAATAATCTAACACAATTATATGAAGGATGCCTTTGTCTTTTTTCTAAAAACACCATTTGCCTGTAACAAATTTAAATGTGTAAATTGTTTGTTAAATTTTAAACAACTAAATGTTCAGAATGTTTCCGTTTTGTTTTAGCACATAAGTAAAGTTTTAAAGGATTTTTTTAAATACTTTATTGAATAATTGCATGTATCTTTATATTGGATGAATAATGAAATAAATATATTTCTAAATGTTACCGTTTGTGACATGACTTTATATTTTCATAATGTATCATTATAATATTGTATTTAAAGCCAGTTGAGCTAGCATGCACAATATTAGCCTAATAATCAGAAGAAAAGGACTTTATCACGTCAGGAAAGTAAGGGTTGATTTGTAGGAAACCAGGTGTTGCTGAATAAACTAACGTTGACTTTGTTTAAGCATGCACTACACCGAGATATTAAATGTCCCTCCCAACCAATCCAAAGCAAAGATGAGGAGCAGGTCAGAGTAATCAGTTAGTCTCTCTGCGCCACACAATCACATTTTTCTTTGAACCAGATTTGCATTAAGTGACAACTCAAGAGACTTAATGGTACCTCTCTGGAACCAGAAAATACTTTATATAACTTTTTATACATATTTCTTGTAGACAAAATGTTCGGAAGGTCTAATCTTAAATTGCAGTTTAACAAGCAAGAAGCTATCTGGAAATAACGTGTCTGCTTTGGCCACAGAGGGGCCTCTCTTTACTCGTTCTCACACCTGACAACTTTCTCAGAGACATTTTTCCCCTCTCTTTCCACACACACACATACACACCTTTTTTCATTAAATCTCCCTCCCTCCCTCAAGTGCAGCTCATTGTCGGTATGTGAAAGCAGTTGAAATTAGTCTGTTAAGATCTTCTCAGGTCTCTGTGCTGATCATGGATTTTTCTGTCTACCTCCCGACTCTGCTTTCTCTCTTCTCTCAGTGCACAGGTAGGATGCAAACACACACACATACATACACTTAGAATGCTCTGACATGAAAATCAGCAAAGTAACTTACGTAATCAAAGCAGTGATTTTCAACCACAGGTAAGATAATTCTAAAAAGCACGAAAAAAAATATCTGTGATGCGAAGAAATTCATATTTTTAACTGATTTCCTTCAAATATTAGTTTGTTCCATGTCAACCAGTGGTTCATTGTATGTCTTTATGACAGTTAAAATACAAAAAGGAAAAATACATATGTTTTCCTTGAACTGGCCACAAATGAGAGACATATTCAACAAGTGATGAGAGATTATTGTCATGAACAATATACTTGATTTGTTTCTCAATTCATCAAATAACCCTCCATCTATAAAGATCAGAATGTCTTGTTTTGTCCAAGTAGTCAAAAACATTCAATTGACAACAGCATAAGCGAAGAAAAGAATACACTTTTAAGATGTTTTAAGATAGCATGGATTTGTTTTAAAAGTGAGACAATGTATTTTTTAGATAGCAGTAAGTTAAATGAGCCAACATTAACCACCAAAAGTTTCTATTTCTTAGGAGTTCAACTTTTCATTTGTAAGATGATGACTGTGTTATTTATTCTTTTAAAACCTAGATTGTGTTACTTAAAAGGCTTGAAAATAGTAAGAAACGATTTATTTATTGTATGTGTTTATCTAGAATGCAGTTTTATTAGAGAATATATTAAGTGAGGACTCGGGTCACATGACTTGGTCCTAATACAGACTGAAAACACAATTTAGATTATTTGAGAAAATTAAAAAACAATTTGCACTTTGACTTAGACCTTAACATAACTGAGTATTTTCTAGTATATATATATATGTATTTATAAATAGTATATCGGTATTTATAAATAGTATATCGGTTTTAAACATTCAGTTTAAAATACCTTATTAGGTCTTGTTTTGGACGTAAAATAAGTCAACTATAAGGACTTGAAACTAAAGTGCAAAGACTTAGTTACTTGTGACTTGTAAAACAAAGACCTCTGAAAAATATGATGTATGAGGAAAAGAAAAGGAAAGAAATGAAGCTGGTGATATAAAAGGGTTTGACTTTTCTCCATTTGGCACTGGTGTATTTCGAGCCAGGCGGAGCAAAGCCAGCCTCCACCTGTGCATTGTTCTCAGTTGGTGAGAACTGTTGTCCCCTTTCACAGAATTGCATTGTGGGAAGCAGCGGGGTTAATCTGTGTTCCTATATTAGCTAAATGGTTCTCTATAGCGCCTTTCATTCCCACCGCAGAGTCAAACACTGGAGTTACATTCACATCAGCAACACAATACACAACCACAGCACAACACTGAGACTGCACCTGGTGGATGGACATGTTTAATGCTTCACAAATGAACACCACTTGTGATTTTTGAAGCGTAAATGCCTTGGCATGCAGGCCTGCAGTATCTGTTTTAATTTCCATTAGTAAATCAGCTTATTTCTTACAGCGGGGAATAAAGACACATTACAAGGCAGTCATTTAGTTATAATTTATCAACAATATATATCCAGTTTTCCTTATGCCAACTTCAGCAATGAAAACGTCAAATTAAATGTAGTTCTTCTTTTATGTTTTTCACTTTAGGCATGTAGTTGCAGCTGGCCTTTCTATGTGCACACTGTTGTAAATGAGAATCTCACTCAGAGGTTATGTCATTTGATTAGTTAATACCGAGATTAGATTTGTCACATAAAGCATTTCTAGTTTTTAGAAACCTATTTGTTTATTGGCAAATGAGAAAACAACATTGATGTTTGTACAGCATATTCTAAAACTGGTCATCTGTTTTTAACAGTGCAACAAAAAAATGTAAGAGAAATATAAACTTTCATATAATTCAAACTATTCAACACAAAATGGGTTGCTTTTTTGTTTGTGTTTAGCGCATTGTCGCAACAGTAAATCATTCAATCTTTTCAACACAATATGCTTTAGTCCTAGTTATTATTTTTAGTGTTTATGTAACCTCTGGTTAAAGCGCATTGACCGTCAGCTGTTGACTGAGTGTGACCTGTGACGGATTTACATCATACATTTCAGTGCTGGTCATATGTTTTGTTTTGTCATTATAACTGCTATCAGAGAACTGATGAGCATACAAAAAAGCCTCTGTAGGACATGATTAGTAATGTGAGAATTAAAACAGATCTGTGTGTGTGTGTGTGTGTGTGTGTGTGTGTGTGTGTGTGTGTGTGTGTGTGTGTGTGTGTGTCTGAGAATGTGTTTACCTGATCTGACTTCTCAAAGCTCACAGAGCACAAACACATTAGCAGATCAGCCGGTGAGATCGCTGACTGAGAACAAAAACAATGTGGCTAATGGGCCGTGGAAATGAGAAGAATAATGCCTTGTGTATTAACCAGAGAAAGCCATATTGTTTGGCACAGGAGAGAAGTGACTAGCCTTTACTATACAGTTAGTCTGTGTCTGAACTCAATGCTGTGCTTTCTCTGCAGCTCAGTGGTGTTACCAGAGCCAGTACTCCTGTGACGACACATGCCGAGGTAAGAAATGAAAAGACTATCACATGTTTCAAGAGAAAACCCCCAAATGGTTAAAAAAAAAAACATATCCGTAACATTCTTGTTAAAAATTGATCCAAGCCTATTTTTGTATGAATTAGAAAGTTTTAATAGTTTTAGTACTCAATAACAATGAATCACTTGGATGTGAAAGGGGTCGCTCGTAGTGATGAATCAACAGAATATTCACTCTGCAGTTTATGCAGTTTTGGCTTATATTCATAGTTGTATTTTCGACCACAGAAAGCAGCTGTTTTAAAAGAAAAGCAAATGAGGAGAACAGACTGCAAATGAAGTTGAGGTTGTATTTAGTCTTCTGGATGTGTATAGGCAACTGTTAGCTCAAACATTTGCCCCATCATTTAAATGATGTGATTACATTCTTTTTGCATACAGTTCCATGAAGTTGCCCAATATACAAGACACAATTCTTTAGAACACACACCTCTGGCCTTGTGACAAACACAAATCCAAAGCAGAGATGAACCAGACGAAACCTTCACTCCTGCTTTTAGCTCATTCTAAAAATAATTGAACATTTGGTTACCTAAGCAGACTTTGTGTTCATTCTCAGTGGGGTTAACAGTACTAGAAATCAAATAAAACCTGGAGGGGGAATTATATTGTGTATTATGTGTTTTTTAAAGTACTTTATGAAAGAAGAACATGTGTTCAGCCCAGAGTGACCTGTTCTCTCAGCATTTTGGGGGGAAATATCAGACACTGAAGCCTAAACGTGATGTTGTTCATGTTTTCAGATCCTATTCGATGGGCAGCTCAGTTTCCCAGCTGTGGAGGACTTCGCCAATCCCCAATCAACATCGTCTCAACTAAAGTGCACGTCAACAGCGCCCTGCCGCCCTTCAACTTCATCGGTCACACCAACACTATCAACGTCACAGTGGAAAACAAAGGACACTCTGGTGATTAGGAGCCTGCTTTCTTGGTGTCTTTCCCTCCAGACTATTATTTACCAGTTGTTAACAACTCTCACAATTTAATTTTAACAAATGTATTCTCTTGGCTGTAGCTCACTTTGCTCTGCCGCAGTCGGTCCGTCTGACTGGAGGAGCTCTGCCCGGTCACTACCGAGCCGCCCAGTTTCACTTCCACTGGGGAGGCAATGGGAGACCCGGATCAGAGCACACCATTGATGGAGAGCAGTTCCCCATGGAGGTACGTCACACAGGAGCTGAAATGTTAAGCTATTTAAATATTAAAGTGACAGGGGTTTAATAGGTCCAACAGCTTCATTCCTCACTGACCATTGAGGGTCAATGTTTTACAAACATGCCGGAAATGCAACCATTAATTCAGTCTTCAATGTTGGTAGAAATAATAGACTTAGAAGAACCTGAAAAGCATTGTCAAGTTGTTTAGGATTTACATGAGCTGTGCATATTTACAGTATCAGTCAATGAGTAGAGAAAAATGCAACTACCCTTTATTAATACCTTTCCCCACAAAAATATACTGATATTTTAACAAATGTGTGTTTAACACAGTGCACAGTATAAAATGCTCTCCACTACTGTAACTCATTGAGCTGTGTTTTGGGTTTCAGCTGCACATCGTCCACATCAAGGAACCGTACGGCTCTCTGGCAGAGGCCGAACATGACATGGCAGGTATAGCCCTGCTTGCCTTCCTGTTTGAGGTAATAGAATACATTCATTAGTCTGCGTTACTCTGCACTCTTAATATAAATATAAAAGCACAATTTTGGCTTGTGTCATAATGTTGGCGTCTTCCTCACAGGAATCACCAGATGATAATCCTCATCTGGACTCAGTAATAGCTTCTCTTGGCCGAGTAAAAAACAATGGTATGAGTGAACTTCTCAAATGTGAAGAACTTTCTTCATATTAATGGACTTAGCCTTTGAAATAAATTGTTATTTTAAATGTTTTACCAAACTAACCCTCTTTAAAAACACTTATTTGTGTGTTCAGCCAGCAGCACAGTGATCCCAAACTTCAGGCTCAGTGATATTATCCCGTCAGATAAGGACCTGTTCAGTTACTACCGCTATGTGGGCTCCATGACTACTCCAGGATGTGAGCAGGCCGTAGCCTGGACGCTGTTCCACAGGACGCTGCCCATCAGCAGCCGCCAGGTGAGAAACTATAGATTAAAGGCTAAGAGTCAACACACTGATGACCAATAATTGTTCTTGGTTGTATTTCCTCAATATGTGAACCTTCAAACATTTTGACATAAAATAAAACAATTATTTAAAGACTCTTGTTAGTGAGACTGTAAATAATTCCTACATAACAAAATGTTTCGTAAATAGATTTACATCCCAAAATATATTGCAAAATGCACCTTGTGTTGGATGTTACTAATAGAGACAAAAACCCTTTATCTTGTCTTGTATTCAAAGTGTAAAAAGCCTAAAGCCTATATTGCATTTACGCTGAAAACAACTTAAGCTAAACAAGTTCAGCATGAAGAATTGCTGGTAGGATTTTATTTACTTTATAACAATAGAAGAGTTGCTCCAAATATTCAAGTAAACTAAACATTTAATTGAAGGACCCATGAACCTTGTTAGATCGTTTTTTGGGAAAGCTTGAACAGATACTCTATTATTGAATCCCAAAAAAGACTTGATTAGATCAAAAGTCATTTAAACGTGTGCAGAATAAATTTATCTGTGCCTTGAAAAGTAACCCTTGATTCACTTTAAGACACATCCATGTCATTTTTATCTTTGACTAAAAAAGGTTTATTTTCCTACCCACTGCAGCTGGATGCGATAACTCAGCAGTGTCGATTCTGGACGGGACAGCCCATGACGGACATCTTCAGACCTACGCAGCCTCTGGACGGCAGGGTGGTGTATCGGTCCAAGGCGGGCGCCGCTCTGGGGGGTGTGATGCACTGGTGGGTCGGGGTTTCCTCCGTCCTGCTTGGGAGAACCGGTCTGATACACTGACTCAGCACATCTGATTTTAGGGCCAAAACTACTTTTACCTGTGTGATAGTGAACTGTTCATAATGTTCATGGTTATTCTTTTTTTGTAAGTGTCAATGTGACATTGAGAGATGTGCTATTGTAGAATGTGTATTTACCCTTTTCCAGTAGTGAACAAGTCAGCTCTGTACTAGCTATTTAGGAGGAACAGGCCTGTTGACCTGATATCATCATGACCTCCTTTAAAGTCTGGATAATATGCAGTTTCTGTTTGAGTAGGATCTTTACCTCTAGGCCTTTATGTCAACTTTCCTTATTGTTGTCATTAGGAGTCAATATTTTATAAATGCAAACTGTTGCTATAGATTTACTCTAATCTGCTTTACCCTAATATATGTTTTACAGTAGAAGGAGAGTGATGCAAAAATGTGTATAATTAATGGTTAACAATAGGTTATGTTTGTCTTTCTATCAATAACAATCTGAGGGTCTTTCCTTTTTCATTAACTGCTATGTTATGTAACTTAGCCTGCATATTGTTCTCTTCCCTGACAATCAGAACACTCAGCCTGGAAAATTAGACGGTCAAGGCATTTCCTTAATATTCTGTACACTTGTTAATTTGTAGAGAAAACAAATTATTTGTAAAAAAAACAAAACAGTGAATGTATTTAAACCCTTGTACAATCACAAAATAGACCTAAATAATTGTATGTTAGAAATGATATGATTTCATTGTTTAAAGATAATACAAATTATTGATAGAATGTCAATAAAATCTGAACTGATTGATTTTGTGTCTTCAATCATTTCTATAGAAGTTTTTTGTATAAATACTTAAAAGTGTTTAGTTTGCCTTAAGAAAAAACATTTGCGTTGTTTCACCTTCTCTTTTATTGTGTGGTGTTTATTAAGAGTCAAGTTTTGGGACTTATAATTGACACTGATGCTCTAAACGTAACCAATAAACTAACTAGAAAACCTATTTTACTGACATAGCTGTTACTTTGTGGAGATAGTTCATGTTTGAACAATTTCTTGACTTTCATGAATCAACAAATGTATTGTTATGCCAATAAACCTCACCACCTTGAGTCTGTGTGGGTTTGAAAAGAAAGATAAATTACCTTAATGATGTGTGGTGGAAATCAATCAGCTTTAATGACACAGCTGTAAAACATTGTTTCAGTAACATTTATTTATTTCGTAAACTATTTTACTCCAGCCCTTTGTAACAATTTCAAACATCCCTTGGTTAAATACCAACCAACTAAAATGTTTAAAAAGAATGAATAAGTCTTTTGACCTCAAACTGACATTTCATACCAACCTAAATGTTGGCAGCAAACCTGATTCAAATTGTTAAGGTGGAATTGGGTGGATGTCAATGCGTCTGTTTCTTAAGCCAGTCCCTCAGGTGGTCTAACTGTGCAGAAACGCTACTCTTGGCCGTGCCTCCAGGGGCCTGATATTGCTCCACACTGCTGCTGTAGTCCCACACCAAGGACACGTCACTTCCAAACAGAGGGCTAAAACCACGGTAGAGAAAAACAAAGAGAGAGGAAGTTGAGAAAATCAAAATGGCTGGAGGAGAAAATAATGGGAGAGGAACTTATACTAATCCTGTTGCTTGAAAATAAACTAATGGTTGAGTTTGAATCTTTTAGCAGTTGTGTATGTGTTAATGGGAAGAAGACAGTCACCTAAGAGCACTCAGGTCTTCCAAAGTGAGTTGATTCAGGGCGACATTTTTGGATTCAGCAGCAAACACCGCTTTTCCAGAGATACCATGGGCCTCTCTGAACGACATCTACAACACAGGGTAACAAAGAAATACATGGAAAACTATAACTTGCCTTGTTTGCTATTGTCTTTATTATGGCTATCCTACATGTAGGAGTAGTAAGTAAGTAAGTAAGTATTGTTCTCTGCGGCACATGTTAAATAAAGTTACCAGAACTTTTTTTTTTAAACGCCTTAATATATATAGTCAAGAGTTCTTTTTCACTTGGTTGAACAGTTGACATGAAGATGTGATAAATATCATAATTAATCCAAAAAAATAAATGTCATCATTATTATCTGTTTACTAAAGTGAACTATAGTGATCGTAAAACAGCCTCCTAAGAATATTCACATTGTATTATTTGTTTAAAACCTTTATTTTATTTTAATCAAATTCCTTTATAAAGACTTTGTGGAAATATTCGTAGAAAGGGAAACACAACGTACCCCCTGCCTCACAAGGTAGTAGGCCAAGTCAGTAGCCAACATGTCCGGACTGAGGGCCGCTTGCATCACACTCTGGTTAATCTGAAAGCAGGAGACACATTGAAGGAATCAAAATCATTGGACTTCTGTTCGAAACAATTTCCCCTTCTTTTAAAACGGCTGCTTTAACAAAAAAGTCTCGATATCTCAACTAGTAGAATCATAAAATATTGTATGCAATGCTATGAAATTGGTGTCAATAAAACATGCACATTTGGGTCTATCGTCTTTCTTTCTGCTTATATACGTTTGGGTTTTATTCATTGTGTCACCGTTTATTTCAGTGTGTCCAAAGAAAAAAGATAAATAAAGAAGTCAAGATTGAACAAAATATGAAGCCAAGCAGCCGCAACCTTTCAAAGTTATGAAAATCATCAACAACCTCCTGCAACAATGAGACTGAGCAGTGTGTTTTTTCTTTCTAAATAATAAACAGTGACTTCATCTCTGACCTTGAGAGTTGACATGACTCCGGTTGTCACTTGCAGCACAGCGTGGACAGTGTCATAGCAGTCAAACATGGCCTCCTTATCCTCCTGAAGAAACATGTCAAGGACGAAGACAGCATGACAAAAAATCTAGGTGTAAATTACACAGAAAAAGTCCTTCCAATGAAGTGAAAGCACACAAAAGACACATTTTCATACCTGCAGGTCTTTGTTGTAGGTGCTGGGCAGGCCCTTCAGAGTCATCATGAACCCTGCACACTGGAATACACACAGTACACACTTCAGTTTTACAAGAAAGCAGCAACGAGTCATACAAACTAACACAACTTGACAAAAATAGCAAGCCTGAATGTGCTGCTCTACTTCTGAGAAATATAAAAGGACCATACTTAAAGCTACAAACTAGTAAAACCTGACAACTTTTACAATGAGGGTTGCCAGGTTTGATTCTAAAGTAAAAGATAGTGATAGCTCTATGACACATGAGGGCGCTGCTCTTCCAGAATAAAGCTATTAGTGGTGAAAGATATGCAGTTCATTCATTTAATCAATCATTTTCTATTAAAAAGAATAGGAAGCTGCTATGAAAATGTTTGTCTTTGCAGTGCTTTTACATATTTGACTTCTCTAGACACAATATTGAGTGCCAATTAAGGTCCTTTGATGAAAAGATAATTGAACAATAGTGTATCTTTAGTCAGAGGTCTTACGCTGCCAAAGACACGACCTGCTTTACTCCTGATCAGCTCCAGACTGTCTGCATTCTTCTTCTGGGGCATCAGACTGCTGCCTGTGCTGCACAATCAGCAAGTATAGGGGAGACGAAGAAAGGAAACAAGGTAAATGCAGGTTTAAATGCACAATTAAAGATTGGGCTTAATACAGCTTTAACATTTCATAATGCTGATGGTTGAGGTGAAAAAACCTGTCTACAGAGACAGTAAGATCTAAAAGTTTTCATTTCACTTTGACATCATTCAGTGTGTATAACATTTTTTATTTTTTACAGCAGCCCTTAAAACCTATGTGAGCTTTTGTTTACTGACTAACCATTATAAATTCACCCGGACATTTTCAAATATCATTTACTATATTGAATTGGAGTAATGCACATGTGGAGCTTAAAAACAATACAAAATGCCTGACTTGTCACAAGTCTATCCAAATGTGTGTAATCTTAAGATCATGTGCAAACTGTATTTTAGGACCATGTTATAAAATACAAACCGACCAGTAGGCGTCAGAGAGCGAAATGAAGGAGAACTCTTTTGTGCTGTACAGCATCAGGTCCTCGGCCATCTTACTCAGATGGGTCAAACACAATGAGGCCCAAAATAAGAACTCCGCTAAAGAAACAGACACAGAGGCATTACATGAAGAAACGTAGAGAACACAGATACATTTTCTTTTTTTTTATGTTTATGTTTCAAATGACTTGAAAGACATGTAAGGTTTTACGTACCGACAAAGTCCCTTTGGCCTGTAGCGTCCATGCTGTTAATACTGATTCCATCAAACTCCAACTCTACACATGAGGAGAAATTGTATAGTTTGACTTCATAAAAATCTCATTTTATAAATAAACCACACAAAAGTGAAAGATAGCTGCAACAAAGGTGCTCTCAAAGTATTTTGACAGGATAATCTTGACATTTTCTGGCCCGACCTTTCCGCAGTAGCTCCCTGTCGATGTCAAATGGTGTTCCAGCAATGGCACCACTGCAAAACCACAAGAATCCTTGTTATTAAATGATCAGATCAATGGGAGAAAGTCAGTTTCAAACCGTGAGTTTGTGTTCAAAGCATACCTGCCAAGAGGTAGGACATTAACCCTTTTCTTGATCTCCTGAAGTCGGTCCACATCTCTGCTCAGAGCAACAGCATGACTGTGGGCAAAAAAACAAACGTCGCTGTTATTAACAAAAGATCATCTAAAAATAAAATGCCACTTTATTAAAAAGGTCACCTTAGAATCCAGTGGCTCCATCTGATTGGCTGAGCTCTCTGCATGTGAGTGTAACCGGGAAACAGGACGTCAATTTCTCTGTAGACAGTAGACAGACACAACTTTTGAAAAGAACAGGGAAAAGTGTATTTGTTGTTTGTGTAAATCTGTTTCTATCTCACGCTGCCGCCCGCTCCACCATGGTGGACATCAGCTGTAGGGCATTGTCCGTCAGGGTGGTGATGGCATCTCGCAGCCAAAGCCTCATGTCCGTCACAACCTGGATAACACAAACACACGCAGCACGGTCTACTGATATCAGCTAGTTCTTACAGAAAAGTCAAACATAGGCGGCAAACAATCATTTTAGTGTAAAAACAAACCTGGTCGTTTCTGCTCCTGCCTGTGTGCAGCTTCCCTGCAGGTGCACCGATCAGCTCCTGAAAAAATAACAGGCAGTAAAATGACTAAAATAAATACTCATCACAATCAACACCAATCTACCAAGGATGAAAGACAGAGTATGTTAATTAAGCAATAGCTCACGACAGGCCGTGGTATATGCTCATTATATCACAGCTAAGGGGCGTGGTTCGGCCCGACGCGAAGCAGATTGCTTGATTTGACTTGTCCGTTTTATAATAACCCTTATAAAACGGACAAGTCAAATCAAGCAATCTGATTGGTTCTTAGCCGTGATAAACTGAGCGTATACCACGGGTAGAATTGTAAGTTACTTTTCACAACAAGTCATTATCCCTCCGCGTCTGAGAAAAACAGTATACCATTGGGCATACTGGAACAAGAAAACAGCGGAGAAGTAAAGGGGCAGAAACTCTTCCTTTTTATGCAGCGGTCCAGATGGCAAAACATATTCAGTGTGCAGTTCCTTTGGCATTAGGGCAGGAAGTTCTAGATACTTTCCAAGGTTTGACATAATGAATTGTGCTACTTTTAAAGCAAGCAACGATGTTTTCAAATCTGTAATCAAAGAGGTCCGCAAAAACACTATCGACCAATGAAATTGCTTGATTTGACTTGTCAGTTTTATAAATATATTTACATTTCTTCCGTTACGAAAAAAACGTACAAAGCATAAGATGGAAACATTTAAGATTAACTTTGACCTCCGGGGGGTCTTACTATGGAGGAGTGGATTGAGGAGGAAAAAAAGCACCTAACGACGACATGCAGAGCTACGTGAAGAGCAGGTAGACCAACTGGAAAAGTACCACCATTCAAAAGCTTTCTGATGCAGGTCTTGAAACAAAGCAGAGAAATTATGACCGTTAGTGGCCACAGTTGCGAAAGCTCACTCCAGAGCTACTGGAAGCCGAATCTTGGGGACCCGAGAAAGTGGAACAATATTCTCGCCACACCAAGCAACAGCCTAGAATAGTGGTTCCCAACCTTTTTTACCAAGAGCCCCCCCAAATGACTCCTGTTGGAAGTTGCGCCCCCCCCCACACACACATAAGGGGGGGGGGGGGGGGGGGGGGGGAAGTATTTTGTTAAAGGAGGATTTAACAAACATGTCACCCGTTGAGCATATTTGGGATGCTCTGGATCGGCGTATACGACAGCGTGTTCCAGTTCCTGCCAATATCCAGCAACTTCGCACAGCCACTGAAGAGGAGTGGACCACCATTCCACGGGCCACAATCAACAACCTGATCAACTCTATGCGAAGGAGATGGGTGACATGTTAGGGTTAGGGTTTAACCCTAGGGTTTTCGGACCCCCCCAGACTCCCCCAATAAAGCAAAACTGCACGTTTCAGAGTGGCCTTTTATTGTGGCCAGCCTAAGGCACACCTGTGCAATAATCATTAATCATGCTGTCTAATCAGCATCTTGATATGCCACACCTGTGAGGTGGGATGGATTATCTCGGCAAAGGAGAAGATCTCACTATCACAGATTTTTTCAGATTTGTGAACAATATTTGAGAGAAATTGTTATTTTCTGTATGTAGAAAATGTTTTAGATCTTTGAGTTCATCTCATGAAAAATAGGAGCAAAAACAAGTGTTGCATTTATATTTTTGTTCAGTGTAGATATATAGCTAATATATGATATATAGCTTCGCGTCGGGCCGAACCACGCCCCTAGCTGTGATATAATGAGCATATACCACGGCCTGTCGTGAGCTATTGCTTAATTATTACATGGCTTAGTTGAATACTCGATTCTGATTGGTCAATTCGAACACGTGACACGTTAATACGGAACAGACCGCTGTCAAGCACGTTAAGGACGCTCACATCTGCACAAACAAGTCCGTTCGATTTAACTGTACAGTTTGGCCATGCAGTTTGCTTTTCTAACGGTACGTCCACACAGCAGCTTTAAAAAAAAATCTTCCAACGCTTCTCTTCCCATTGACTTTGAATGGGAGTGACGTCACTTTGCCTCGCTTTTCGCCGAACTGCATTGTGGGGAAGCGAAGCGAAGATTTTCAGGATTTACAGGATTTTTCAGGATTCAAAAGTTGAGCAATGTTCAACTTTTGAAGCTGAGCTTGAAGCGTCAGCCAATCAAATCCCGTTTATGCAAATCTGACAGTACAAGCGCTAGCCATAGTAGCCAATCAAACCGCGTGCAAGCTGGGAGAGCCAGACCGCAGTTCATTTCCTCATATTCCAAACGAGAAATTACGGTAGCAAATCACCCGGTTCTTTACGACCAGAACTATTTACCGGGATACAAACCGGAGGAATCAGGCATGGAGGGAGGTGGCAGAGACAGTGTGTGAAACTGGTAGGTTTTCGCCTGTTTGGAGAGTTTATATATATATATATATATATATATATATATATATATATATATATATATATATAAATCCCCGGTTTTTTTTGCTTTGTATGCCGGGGGCGGGAGATTCATGTGATTGGTTGTTGGTCGCGAAAAATCCCCAAGCTGTCAGACACGCCCAGCTCCAAGATTTTTTCAAAGCTGCTGTGACAATTTCAATTTTCATTACAAAAGAAAACAGCGGAGAAGTAACGGGCAGAATTCCTCCTTTTTACGCAACGGTCCAGACATAGACATCAAACGGCGACACATATTCAGTTTCCAGTTACTTTGACATTAGGGCAGGGATATCTAGACACTTTCCAAGATTTGACATAATGAATTGTGCTACTTTTAAAGCAAGGAGCGATATTTTCAAATCTGTAATCAAAAAGCTCCTCAGAAACGCTATCGAAGCAGTTCCTGCTGTTGCTACGTTAGTTCAAACGGTAACAACGGACTATTTTTCTTAGCGGATGCATGTCAATTTAAATCAATACATACATACAACTATTTTTTAAATCAATAAAATCATTTTCTAAATCCATAAAAGCATTCCAATTAATATTGGGAGTCATAACGTTACTTTGTTGAGAATGTGGCCATGTAATAAGCGAGATAATGTGCAGCGACTTGGTCATTATGCGGAAAAGAACACCTTCATGCCTATCTAGATCCCTCCGCTTCCCGTCGGGCTTCTGATCAGCCTGTCGGTGTTCTTTTCCCCATAATGACCGCGTCGCAGCACATTATCCCTTACATAGCTAAAGGAATCATTATTATGTTAAATACCGTTTTGACTCACTTCTTCAGATATATGTGAAACTCATAAGCCTTATCTCACCTTTAGCCTGCGCTCATTGGCAGTGTGAATGTCTTCATCTCCAGGTTTGATCACAAAAGCACTTTTGGACCACTCTTCTGAAATCTGGAGAATCCAAAAAAGATTATAACACTAAATAAGTTAAACCTATACTGTGCCATTAAAGAGTTCTTCTCTGCGTTTAACAAAGACATGGAGAGCTACTTTTAAATGCATTATGGACCAACTGAGTTAGAGGCAGCTCAAACCACTTAAATTACATTTTACATCAACATTATGCTTGTGTTTTGTGTTAGTTGCTTAATTTCACTTGCATTGCCAAAGCATAACACCAGGTTAAAGAATAATGCCTAAAACCTGAGCTGACTGTTAAACTGAGGCTGTTAGGCAGCTTACATGTCACATGATATAGTATTGTCCAGCACAAACTCAGCATAATACAGAGAGGAATTCTGCCCTATGGCACATTTTCAGCTGTCATCTATTAACCTACATAAACAGTGCAACAGTGTATTCCCAAGACAAGTGTGAGAGCATTGTAGTCAGAAAGTGAAGTATCACACAGACTATTCGCTGCACAGTGTTCATGTGGTGAATTTAAAGTCAGTTTATTTCCCATTTATTCATCTCTGTTTTTGTGTGCGCGTGCGTGCGTGCGCGCGTGTGTGCGATCACCTGATCCAGTCCTTGTAAAATCTGATTCATCTCATCTGTGGTGACCAGCTTTGTCTTCTCCAGAGCTTTCACATAAGCCTTGCTCCCTTGGATGTCAGCATCCCACATCCTCTTGTCATAAGCGATGGATGCATTGAACCTCTCCATGATAGGATCAGTGTCTCCCACGAAGCGACCTCCCCAAAGTTTATTTCCCTGACAAGCGGCACAGACAGGGAGCAACTGGCTTTAGCTAAATGTTAGATGGAACACAGTTGGTAGAAACAATACAATATTCGCCTTTACATGTGTCTGTAATATGGTGGTCCTAGTTTTACAGCTTGCTTTAGCTCCAGCTGGGTGTTAAAACAACAAAAACACATGTATGCCGGTGGTCGAGATGCCTTAAGCTTTACCTTACCTCTGTGCTGGCCATGGTTTTCGTCGGTCGCTGTCTGTAGCGGTTTTGTCAGGTGAAACAATATTTAGGCAGAGGGGAAGTTGAATGCCAACTACAACCCAATAATAACGTAGCTTCTAGACGTGAGGCTACAGCGAGGCAGTTTCCCTCTAAAGGTGTGTGTATCTCTTTAAAAGACGTCACCGAAGACGTCCCACGCTGCTTCCCATTTTACGTCATCCGTTTAAAGTTAAGAAAACTATTTCTATTATAATTACATGGCTTTTAAAAAAAATATGAATCATATAATCCATTGATTTGTTTTCTTATGGAGCTATTTCAGCCTCATAAGTTTTGATCATTCAAAAAAATAGAATTTATTTGAAATTCCAAGTTTTCATCCTGAACTTTGAAAAATACAATGTTGTATTCAAAACAAAAAAACGTATTTGAAATAATTGTTCAGGTTGAATATTATTTTGATTCAGTTCAGCAATTTTTTTTAATAAAATATTTATTTTCATATTTCACTTTTATACATATTTTGATATTTGAATACTTGTTTTTTTCAGTTTCAGATTTTACGTTTTCAGATTCAAAACAATTATTTTTTCAGTTTCAAATCTTTTTTTTAAGGTTTCAATCTTTTTTTCGCCTTCAGATCGTTTTTCACTTTCAGATTTTTTTTTTCCGCTTTCAGATCTTTTTTTTTTCGCTTTCAGACTTTTGACCCTGATATTGCTTCGGGGGGCGGGGCTTAGCAAAGAGTAGTTTGGCACCCTGAGTGACAGCCCTCCCTCTGTCATGATGCCTTCATGGATGTTAGGTAGCGCAAGATATACAACTACACACTTTCTATACACAATACTCCCGTGATTGGTGGTAAACAAAACTGATACCAGCATCAAAGTTCCGTTAAGCGAGCTGTTGAGCATCGTAGTTGGCAACAATCAAGGTATAAGAGCAATAAACTGTGCTAGAATCTGAAATCACGTATCCGCAATCAAACGTTGTCCTTCCCCACTTCCACGTAGCTCCATGAACGCAGCATAGTATTGGCTTGGTTTTTGCGATCAGAATCAGAATACCTTTATTAGTCCCACAGGGGATACATTTACTGTTAGGATTATGTTTTAAACAGGACCCAGGCGCAGGCAATGACTGAAGATGTTGAAATGGTTTATTGTTTCGGAGACTCAGGCAGGTTTGGTGATTATGGAGGTCCGGAGTGGAGGTAGGCAGTGAGAGGCTGGACTGATTACCAGGCAGGCAGGTATCAGAGCCGTGGGAAGTAGGGGTGCTGAGGGTGCTGCAGCACCCCCTGGTGGAGGACAGGGGATCTGCACTTCAACAAGATTAAATACAAATATAATACAAAAAAAACTTATTTTCAGCCTTGATGTAACAACATTCATAATTAAGTAAAGATAACACCCTTTTCACCCCGGTTACATTTTCTATTTGCCCTGTACGATGGGCGCTGTAAGTGATGAAAGTGGGGGATGTTGGCTTATCAGGCTCCCGCAGCTCACAGCCAGCGTAAGAGAGAGAGAGAGAGATAGATAGATAGAGAGAGGGGGTGTACCGGTACCGGCGGGGAATGTTGTTAGCTTCTGCTGCGCTAACAGATATAAGAAGCTGTTTCTACAATAATGTGGAGGGAGCGCTCTCCTGCCAGACTGAGAGGCTCAGTGAGGTAAAGGACTCTGAGTGTTCAGATAGTTCACTTTAGTCTAAATGATCTCAGTGGGTCTCAAACGTTTTGATCACAATTCATGTAAACAAATATTTCCAAGGCACTCCTTTATAATTATTAGGATAAATAAAAACAGGTTTCAAATCATTCTAATGTATACTATGGGCCAGTAAACCAAAAATATTGTTTAAAACTGGAGATATTTAAAAATATGCATAAATAAATAAATGTTAACTGATAACATAAGATATAAATGAACCACAAAAATAAAACAAGTTAGCCTACATTTATTTGTTATTGGCTATGGTGGGTTATTGGATATGTTCACATACTTATTTGATTATTAAAATGCAAACCGATCTTTTTCATTTGGGTGTTTTAGAGTTGTATCCCCTAGATCGGTCTCTAGTTTGGGCGCTCAAAGTGCATCAGATTGAAGCATTTTACTTTAAAATGTAAAAATAAATCTTCCCCGGGGGGTACCCCCGGACCCCCCTAGAGGATGTGACGTCCACCCCCCAATTAAAACATGTTCATGCAATTCTAGATACATTTGAAGCCTTTTTATATAAGCTGTCCGCCATAACAATACGTTTCTCTGTTTGTAGTGTATTGGTCTTTTCTAGAGGTTTTTCATTGCCAGCTAAAATCTTGCCTAGAGCCAAATTGGTCAAAACCGGCCCTGGTGTCATCCCCACAGCACCCCCCATTTAAAACATGTTCCCACGGCTATGGGTAGGATGCAGGAAGAAGCAGGCAGGTTGGCTGGAATCTCTGGTGGATGATGGCCGAGGGATTGCACTGGAAACACAAGAGAAACTAGTTACAAAGAGTACGGATTTACACGCAGACAGGATAACTGAATGGGCAGCCAGGAGGATGTAATACCACTGGTGTAGAAAACAATCTGGCGGTGAGTTGCTGGGAGACTGGAGTAGATAAGCTGTGTCCTGATTAGATGATGAGGGACAGCTGAGTCGGACGGCCAGGTGAGAGCAATCAGGCTGCTGCCTGCAAGGGACACCACACCCTCTCCACACACACACACAGGGGAACAAACAGGGACACAGTTTGGACTGTGACAGTACCCCCCCCCCCCCTCAACGGGAGCCTCCAGGCGAACCACCAGGCTTATCTGGGTGGTCCCTGCGAAAGTCCCGAATGAGAGAGGGACATAGAATAAGCTTGCGGGACACCCAGCTCCTCTCCTCAGGACCATAACCCTCCCAATCAACCAGATACTGGTACCCACGGCCCCGGCGGCGAATGTCCAACAGCCGTCGGACCGTGTAGGCCGGGTGGTCATCAATAACAAGGGTGGGTGGAGGGGAGATGGCTGGAGGGCACAAAGGGCTGGACAACCCTGGTTTCAACTGGGACACATGAAAGGTTGGGTGAATTCTCATGGAGGGAGGCAGCTTGAGTCTAACAGCAGATGGATTGATTATGCGCTCGATCACATAGGGGCCAATGAAGCGTGGTTTCAACTTCTTAGACTCAGCTTGTAAAGAAATATTCTTTGAAGAAAGCCAAACTTTCTGAACTGGTTGGAACTGGGGAGCTGCGGTCCGGTAGCGGTTTGCAATATGCCGATTGCGTTCATCGGAGCGGAGAAGGGCAGAGCGGGCATCCTTCCAAATCCTACGACAACGACGGAGATGGGCTTGGACAGAGGGAACTGCGATCTCATCCTCTTGGGCTGGGAACAAAGGGGGTTGATATCCAAGAGAACATTCAAATGGGGACATACCGGTAGCAGCACTAGACAGTGAGTTATGAGCGTATTCAATCCAGGGCAGATGTAAGCTCCAGGAGGTGGGATTCCGGGAGGTGACACAGCGAAGTGCAGCTCCAAGGTCCTGATTGGCTCTTTCGGCCTGCCCGTTAGTCTGAGGATGATAGCCTGAGGAGAGACTGACAGATGCTCCAAATGCTCGACAGAATGCTTTCCATACCTGAGATATGAACTGTGGCCCTCTGTCGGAAACAATGTCTGTTGGAATGCCATGGAGCCGGACAACATGATTGACCAGGAGGTCAGCAGTTCCAGAGGCTGTGGGGAGTTTAGGAAGAGGCACAAAATGAACTGCTTTGGAAAAGCGATCAACAATAGTGAGAATGGTTGAGTTACCCTGTGAAACCGGGAGGCCGGTAACAAAATCTAGGCCGATGTGACTCCAGGGACGACTAGGGACTGGGAGAGGCTGGAGTAGACCGATAGGGGCCTGGTGTGAAGACTTGCTACGGGCGCAAATCGTGCAGGCCAGCACAAAGGCTCGAGAGTCCGCTTCCATAGAAGGCCACCAGAAGTGTCGTCTCAGGAGGGATAGGGTCCGACTCACACCCGGGTGGCAGGCAAAGCGGGAAGCATGGGTCCATAGGAGAACCTGTGAGCGGACAGAGTCAGGTACAAACAAACGGTTAGCTGGACCCTTTCCTGGATCTGGATGGTCTCTCTGTGCCTTCCTCACTGAGTTCTCAATCTCCCATGTTACAGCGCCCACCACTCTGGTAGCGGGGATTATGGTGTCAGGAGCTATGGGATCCTGATCCACTGCAAACTGCCGGGACAATGCGTCAGGTTTAAGGTTTCTAGAACCAGGTCGGTAGGTAAGGGTGAAGTTGAACCTCCCAAAAAACAATGCCCAGCGTGCCTGACGGGAGTTTAGTCGTTTGGCAGTTTGTATGTAGACCAGGTTCCTGTGGTCTGTCCACACAATGAATGGATGTTCAGAGCCTTCCAGCCAGTGCCTCCATTCTTCCAGCGCAAGCTTAACAGCAAGCAGCTCCCTGTTGCCAACATCATAGTTGCGCTCAGGGGTTGTCAGTCGTCGGGAAAAAAAAGCACAAGGGTGAAGCTTTTGGTCGGAGACTGAGCGTTGTGATAGAACCGCCCCCACACCGGTGTTGGATGCATCAACCTCAACAATAAACTGAAGAGATGAGTCAGGGTTCATAAGAATAGGAGCCGAGGTGAAACGTCTCTTCAGCTCAGAGAAGGCAGCCTCAGCCTGAGTAGTCCACGAGAAGGGGATTGCTGGGGAGGTGAGTTGGTTGAGAGGACCGGCAACCCGACTGTAGTCTCTGATGAACCGGCGATAGAAATTTGCAAAGCCCAAGAAACGTTGGAGCTGCTTCCTGGTGGAAGGCTTGGGCCATTGTGCCACTGCTTGTACCTTCTCTGGGTCTGTTCTCAGCTGACCTTGCTCAATGATGTAGCCCAGGAAATCCACTGAATCCACGTGAAATTTGCATTTCTCTACTTTGACAAACAGCTTGTTCTCGAGGAGCCTTTGTAGAACCTGCTGCACATGTTGGGTGTGTTCCTCCATGGTCTGTGAGAATATCAAGATATCATCAAGATACACAAATACTGAACGGTTCAGGAAGTCACGGAGGACATCGTTCACAAGAGCCTGGAAGACAGCTGGGGCATTGGTGAGTCCAAAGGGCATCACTAGATACTCGAAATGGCCTAGTGGGGTGTTGAACGCCGTCTTCCACTCGTCTCCTTGACGTATGCGGACCAGGTGGTAAGCATTCCTGAGGTCGAGTTTCGAGAAAATGGTGGCCTTCTGTAGGGGTTCGAAGGCTGAATTGATGAGGGGCAGTGGATACTTGTTCTTGATGGTGATGTTGTTAAGGCCCCGGTAGTCAATGCAGGGGCGTAGGGAGCGGTCCTTCTTGGATACAAAGAAGAAGCCTGCTCCGACGGGAGAAGAAGAGGGTCTTATGATGCCAGCAGCCAGTGAGTCTTTGATGTATGTCTCCATGGCCTCACGCTCAGTTCGGGACAAGTTAAACAGGCGACTGGATGGGAGAGATGCCCCAGGAAGAAGATCTATTGTACAGTCGTAAGGGCGATGAGGGGGCAGAAAAAGAGCTCGCTGCTTGCTGAAAACCTCTCCCAGGCGATGATAAACCGGAGGGACAGCGGACAAGTTGAGTGGCTCCTGCTGAACTGGAGGAATACCGACCTCTGCTGGGGGAATTGCAGACCGCAGGCATGAAGAGTGACAAAAGGAACTCCAACTCCTTACTTGATTCTCCGACCAGTCCATGTGGGGGTTGTGCAGTCTTAACCATGGCTGCCCCAGAACTCGGGGTGTGTGAGGGGAGGACATGACGTGGAACTGAATCATTTCATGGTGATTACCGGACAGGACGAGATGTAGGGGTTCGGTGACATGGGTAACGCGTGCCAGGAGCTTCCCATTCAGACCTCGAGCATTGAGAGGAGCTGTTAGAGGTTGAGTTGAGATGCCAGCTGAGGCAACCAGTTGGGCATCCAAAAAACTCTCATCAGCCCCAGAGTCCACTAGGGCAGGCAGAGAGAGAGACTGTTGATTTAACAGCAGTGTGGCTTCAAGAGGCTTGCGGGTCTGGGGGGTTGAGGAAGAAACAGCCTTGCTCACCAGTATCCCCACCTTTACTGGCGGGCACCCTCTTTTGGGCGCTGGGGGCATGTGTCCACGAGATGACCGGAGTAGGCACAGTAGACACAAAGTCCCTCTCTCATTCTCCGGAGAAGTTCTTGGGGAGTGAGTCGGGCTCTGCCTAGCTGCATCGGTTCCTCTGAAGACAGGAGAGGAGAAAAGACTTCAGATGGAGCACTAGGACTTGGGAAAGTCTCGGACCTGAATCTTGCGAGAGGAGACGAGACAGGGCGAGAGGGGAGTGACCCAGGAGATCGACTGGCTCTTTCCCTACGGCGCTCCCTAAGGCGGTTATCCAGTCTTATGGCTAGGGAGACCAACTCATCCAAGTTAGCTGATTCGTCCCTGACTGCTAACTCATCTATAACAGAATCAGTTAGCCCGGTTTGAAAAACCACTTGAAGCGCTGTGTCATTCCACCCCGCCTCTGCCGCTAAGGTCCTAAATTCCACTGAGTATTCGGCTACACTACGGGAGCCCTGTCGCAGTGAGAGGAGGCGTTTAGTAGCGTCCCTACCGCTGACGGGGTGGTGGAAAACTTTCTTCATTTCTTCTGTAAACTCTGGATAAGAATAACAGAGGTTGGACTGACTCTCCCATACAGCTGATGCCCAGGCTAGGGCGCTACCCGTAAGTAAACCTATCATATAACAAATCTTAGCTCTGTCATTAGCATAAGTAGACGGCTGCTGCTCAAACACAAGAGAACACTGCATTAAGAAAGAGTTACATGTCCCTAAGGCACCTGCGTACCGCTCTGGAGTGGGAATGTTTGGCTCACGTGAAGGGAGAGCGGGCTGGGCTGGAACCTGTGCTAAGGGAGCTGGATCCTCCGGAGCAGGCGGAGCAAGATGAGTTGAAACCAGGTTGAGGCGATGTCCCATCTGTGCTACATTGGCGGCTAGTGATGCGAGGTTATCCATAACCTCTCTGAGCATCTGGTCATGCCGGCCCACGAGGACGCCTTGGTTGGAGAGAGCCTCACGAATTGGGTCCGGGCCTGCTGGGTCCATGGTGGCCAGATTGTTCTGTTAGGATTATGTTTTAAACAGGACCCAGGCGCAGGCAATGACTGAAGATGTTGAAATGGTTTATTGTTTCGGAGACTCAGGCAGGTTTGGTGATTATGGAGGTCCGGAGTGGAGGTAGGCAGTGAGAGGCTGGACTGATTACCAGGCAGGCAGGTAGGATGCAGGAAGAAGCAGGCAGGTTGGCTGCAGTGGTGTTTTCTCCTGGAGGCCAAGGGAAGCCAGGCTTCCCCTGTTTTTTCGGATTATAGTTATAATTTTAATAAATAAATAAAAACACTTCGTTTAGTTTCGGAAATTCATTGTTGTGTGTTGCTGCCGGTGTCGGTACCAGATGTGTTCGGGGTACCAGATGTGTTCGGGGTCCGTCTCTTACCAGTGACGTCACGACGTACGACGTAATGACGTCAATGATGTCACGCATTGTGATTGGCTGTACGGTAATTTACCCACGCTGTATAGAGTATAGAGGTTTTTTTTTATCATTACATTACATTGCCTTTAGCTGACGCTTATGTGCATTCGACCAACAACATAAAAACTTGAAGAAATACAAAGACGAATGAGGAGAAGAATATGAGAAATCGAAGGTAATAAGTATATAACGTAATATGGTAGGTAATATGTAATATGTTCAGTGCCGTTGGTACGTTAGTTCAAACAGTAACAACGGACTATTTTTTTTATTTCGTTTTGATTGTTATATTTGATTATATTATATATTATCAAGAAATTATATATTATATATCAATATGATATACTTTTCTATATAATAGATTATCAAAAAAAGTATTTATTAAGTAAGGGATAATGCGCATCAATCACAATCCATGAAATATGTATATATACAACATTTTCGCGCCATAGGTAATATGTAATATGTTCTTTTGTTATGTTGCCGTTGGTACGTTAGTTCAAACAGTAACAACGGACTATTTTTCTTAGCGGATGCATGTACATTTCAATCAATACATACAACTATTTTTAAATCAATAAAATCATTTTCTAAATCCACAAAAGCATTTCAATTAATATTGGGAGTCATATCGTTACTTTGTTGAGAATGTGTCCATGTAATAAGCGGGATAATGTGCAGCGACTTGGTCATTATGGTGAAAAGAACACCTTCATGCCGATCTCGATCCCTCCGCTTCCCCATAATGACCGCGACAGTTTTGCGCCATAGGTAGTATGTAATATTTTCTTTTGTTCTTAACTTTCATGACAGAAATGGAGAGCTTTTATATTGAGATAAAGCACTACGTGCTCAATGGTGGTTACCACGATCTCACCATCGCCGCTGAAAAGCCTGATACAAGGAAGGCGTTAATTCGGAGGGCATCCAAACAATACCTGATCAAAGGTAAGTAACAGAATAAGGCCATGGTTAAGTCATGAACATACGTTTTTATTATGAGGTATAAACCCCCTGTACATGTGACATCATCACATCCCTTTACTTTTAGGGATCAATAAAGTATATATCTATATATCTATTTATCTAATGGTGTTTTTTGGTGCAAAAGTCATCATACCTCTAATGGTTTATCATATTGCAATTCCAAAATGTTTCAGTAAATCGCAAGGACTCCACAGCTTGTTTCTCCTTTTTCTTTTTATTAGTATACACACTATTACTGTAGTTGTTACGTCTAAACCCCATTTGCCACTGGATTTCTTGAACAGCTTTTAGTCATAATGTCATCTCTACCCATGTCTAAATGATTGTTTTTTTGTTCCTGATGTGCCAGCTGGAGATTTGTACTACACGTACAAGGACAATGAGAGGATGGTTGTGTGCACCAAGGACCAAATTATCGATGTCCTGAAGGAGTGCCATGATAACCTGGGTTCCGGAGGTCATGCAGGGAGAAGGCGCACCACCGAGAAGGTTTTGGCAACGTACCACTGGTCCACTATGCGGGAAGACGTGAAGAAATGGGTGGGAGTTTTTGACTGACTGATTATTGATCTATAGAAATGTGTTGTATGTGTACATTGAAACAGAGTGAGACAGTTTGAGCTACATCAGAGCTGTCTAAAAACATATTTCAGAACTTGAACAGTTTAATTCTGTCTCCTCTGAAAGTTTTCTCTGTTCTATCATTTTTATACCTAAAGTTTTTTGTTTTGCTGATTGAAAATGTATGATATTTGCGAAGGTTGATGAGTGTCCCCGCTGCCAGCAACACGAGGCCATTAAAACGGTTGCACCCGTACTGCATCCGATTCATGTTCCCGAGGCATGGACTGTCCTTGGTGTGGATCTCATTGGCCCACTTCCCACCACTGCTAAGGGCAAAAGGTACTATCATGATGGGCTGAAGTATGTGTAACCTCCTTTAAAGGTTCTAAACGTGAAGATTCTGGTTTAAAAAGAAAGGAAATAATTGACAGTTATTCTGTATGTATTTACAACATTCTGCATTTCATATTGCAGATAAATTCTAACAGCGACCGATTTATTCACCAAGTGGGTGGTAGCAAAAACTCTCTACCAGAAAACAGCTGCTGAGGTCTCAAAAAAGATCATCAACATTCTTCTCGATTTCGGGCTTGTCGAGAAGATCATTACCGACCAAGGACGGGAATTTGTGAATGAGGTACAATAATCTATCTAATACAGTGTATGTGTTATGTGTAACAATGTAATACGATCAGGGTAATTGGTGTACACTAAACCACCTGCAGGTCAACCGTGGTGTTTTCGATGCACTGGGTGTAAAACACTGCATCACTTCAGCCTACCATCCCCAGTGCAATGGCCAAGATGAGCGTACCAACCAAACCATCAAAAAAGCACTTTCCAAGTACTGCGGAGAGGAACAGAATGACTGGGATGAACACTTGAGGGGCATTGTGGCCAGCATTAACACCTCAAAGCAGGTACAATGTTGTAACAAATGCAGATGGAAACAATGCTCAACAGAGATACTAAAAGGAATTTTTATATTTTCAGAGGTCAACCAAGTGCACGCCCTATTTTGCCCAGTTTGGGAGGCACCCTCGCGTCCCGGGTTCAATAAATGCAACACACAATGACGGGGATGATACCTCTGTTTTGGTGCCTGCTGATGAGGCAGAACAGCAGCTTGAGGCAAAGGCTGCAACCGTTGCAGATTTGCACTCGAAGGTGAGAATAAAATGGCAATATTTAAAACATAATAACTCCTAAAAAATGCAAGCGTATGTTAAAGACTGTAAATGATAACTGTTACATATCTTTCTCAGATTTACCAGAACATTCAAACTGCACAACAGAGACAAAAAATCCGTTATGAAACAATCAAGCGAAAGAATGTAAAATCTTTCCTGATTAATGTTGGAGATGAGGTCCTGAGAGCGAATAAGAGGAAGGAGGGCCGAAAAGGTGGAAAACTGGAGTGCAACTGGTTTGGGCCTTATGTGGTTTCCTCAATCACCAACAAGGGTGTGGCAACCCTGTTGGGCTCAACAGGAGCTCAGCTGAGACAGGGTGTGAATGTGTCTCAGCTGAAGCCCTTTATCCAGCCTACGTTGAGAGGTATTTCGATTATCAATACAAGGACACATTTTAGGTATACTTCATGTGTGGTACTTGAATAATACTGTTTATTTTTTGTCTATCTATCTAATAACAGCTGAACCGAAGTTGGATTCGGAGGGATCAGTTGCTGACCACCAGTATGCCCTCTCTGGTGCGAAATACGCAAAGGATCTACATCCGATTCAATCCAAGCTGGTAGATATATGTTTACTTCATGCACAGTGATGGAGGTGCATTGTTTTGATTTTAATTTTTCTATGTTTTCTATTGGCTTGAAGTATGTTTTGCAATCTGTTATTTGCAGCTCAGCTATGTGCAGCTAGACCACGATAGGCCTGGAGCAGAGGTCATTGTGAAGGAAGGGGATGTGTGTCTGACCAGAGAGGACTTTTGGAGCCTGGGTCTTCCTCAGTGCATGGAGTCAAATGTAGGTATACTAGAGCTTTCCTGCCAACTTTATCTTGTCTCAAATAAATGGCACAGGTAACTTACTGTTGTTACTGTTTCAGATTGGAAACACGTGCCTGAAGATGGTACAAGAAGCCACCCAAAGACATGTAAGGTTTTGAACAGACATCATTGGCCAGCTTTTTCTTTTGAATAACACATATTTTCTAAATAGCTGTTTAGTGGTGAAACTCCAATCTCGTGAAGTGTGGTTTTCTCTTGTTGTTGAACATACTTCTATGAAGATTTCATTTTTTTGGGAAAACTATCAATATAGGGCAAACATATACACATCGTGGACATGTATGTGGTTCCTACCTGGAAGTCCAAAACAGCTGACGCGTTGGCCAGTTTTCCAGTAAGTTCCTGTTGCTTGAGACCTTCTATGTTGCTTGACATTGATATACAGCAACTTAAAATCCCTTGTTTATAATACTAGGCTGACAAAATGGCCACCAAGGACATGGTTTTAATCCCTGCCTGGAGTCGACAGCAAGGAGAGGCAGATCACTATTTGCTTTGCGTGAGTCTGTTCCAAATGATCTCACCAGCTGGTACAAAATGAACACAAGTTGTGCTGTGTGGTTTTCTTGTGGTGTTGGATTATGTCTAATTTCAGCTGTTTTGTGAATGGTTGACAGGTGATCAAGCCAGCAAAGAGAGAGTTGTATTTGCTCGACCCTCTTAAGCCAGATGGCTTTGGTGACAGTTCCTACAAGGACATCTTTAGGTTTTTGTAACATGATTACCCAGCCCCGTTCTGTGGCTTGTATGGGAATTCTAAATAGTTTATAGTATTCTAATACTGCAGTAACCATCTTGTAGACCAGGGGTCTGAATCTGATCAAATTCATTTACAATATATCTCCATTTCCACAAAGTCTGGTGTGTCCTTAGTGCAGTGGTTCTCAAAGTGGGGGGCGCGCCCCCCCTGGTGGGCGCAGAGGCATGCCAGGGGGGGCGCGAGAGACCAGGAGGAAAAATGGTTATAAAAAAAAAAAAAAAGATAATAAAATAAAATAAAAATCATAATTTGAAAAATTATTGATTCGAAAATAATATGATGCAGTACAGTACTATTACGTCTGGGTCTCTGTTTCATTAAAGCTCGGCTCTGTGTGTGTGTGTGGAACGAGCCATTTTGTGTGCGCGTGAGAGAGAGAGAGAGCGCACCGGTACTGGAGATCGTTGTTGTTAGCTTCTGGTGCTAGCGAGCTACGCTAACGGATATAAGGAGTTTTTTCAACAACAAAGTGGAGGAGAGTCCTCTCCTGTCAGACTGAGAGCTAAAGGACTCTCTCAGTGTTATCTCAGTGGGTCTCAAATGTTTTGGTCACCATTAATGTAAATAATTATTTCCGAGGCACACGTTTATATGATCATTATAGTTATAAAAAAATAAGAGAATAAATGAAAAACAGGTATGAAATACTATATGACAGTAAAACAAGAATAAAGTTTAAAAGGGTGATTTGTAAAATATCCATCAAGAAAAAGTAAATCTGTTTACATTTCTGTTTCATATGGGTGTTGAGAGATGTATCCATAGATCTCTTCCTTTCGCTCTCAAAGTGCACCAGATTGATGCTTTTAACTTCAATATTTAAAAATAAATCTTCCCGGGGAAGCTTGCCCCCGGACCCCCCTATGTGACGTCCACACATCACCTATAAAAATAGCACTTTATCCCTGCTTACACCTATATGCCGTGAGCTGAATATCGAGCCTTCATTGTAACAGTCGCGGGTACGTTGTGTATTTGCGTGGGGATTGTTGCAGTAGAAAATTCCACTGTAGCGACCGGTACATTAATGGGAAACCCTAAATGTTTGAGCACCCTCTATGAAACGTCAAGCTACCCCACAGCACCCCCAAAATAAATCTCTGGCGCCGCCACTGAGCCTGATTATTCGTTTTGGGGGGGCCCGACTTTTTTTTTTCTCCAAAGGGGGGGCCTGACAGAAAAAGTTTGAGAACCACTGCCTTAGTGGAACCAAAAAAAAAAGTCTGCAACAGGATGCTATGAATTATAATGTTCAATTTGTTATAAGCCTTGTTCAAAGGTTGTTTTAAAGTTCAGCTTTGTTCAGAGGCTGGTAAACGTCTTTTTGTTTGTTTTATTTTAGCCCCGTTCAGTGGCTTTTCCAAAAACAGGAATTATATTGAGTATAGCGTTCCTTCAACAAATCAATTCCCATGTCTTATAATTTATTTTGACAGTGACCTAGCGCACCGCATTGCTCCAGGTCAGTGGACAGTAAAGTTTGGCATCGACGTCGAGGTACATTTCTCCACCATCTCAAACACCTGCTTTCACATGTCTTTACTTTCCCTTTGACCATGCACATCACTGTTATATTCCCAATTCTTACAGGGTTTGCCTCACCAAACCACGGGCAATGACTGTGGTGTCTTCATACTGATGGTAAATTCCTCTCTTGACACTTTTTTTTAAGGGGTTTTGTTAATTTTTGAAACACATAACTTAACAGATCTTTATCCTTTCACAGTATGCACTCAACCTCAGCACAGATGCTCCACTTTGGTTTACCGAGGTCAGTATTTATCCTCTGAGTTAGTATTTCAGGGGGAAAAGGGGGCTAACATTGAGTAGACAAATGATGAGGTTCCATTCATTTTCAACTTTATTATTGTTACATTGTCTTGTAGCGGGACATAGCACAGATCCGGAAATGGTGGTGCATTATGCTGATGGAACGGTACCAGATTGAAGGGTAAATCATACCTTTTAAATGTTACTTTATAGACAACAGTTTCTTTGACACTGATTTACATTTTCATCCTGATATTATGTGATTTTTATAGCCACGGACAGAGGTTTTCTTACTGGACCAATGAGGCCGAAGAGCTGCTCAAAGGGGCACTGGAGCCAGTGTACAGGGTCCCAAAGAAACGAAAGACAGAACATGAGGTGAGCATGAGGCCGATAGGCACAATCCTGTTTGTGATAAACAAATGTAACAATCCAGATTATTTAACACATGCATACATATCAATATTGATAATTGTATACACATGTAATTAAACAATTACATGACCCACACCTTATATTTTCCTTCAAAGGTCCAGTCTCAAAAGTCCGACATGTGCTTCATATTGGAGGTAATATCTTTTCAGCTAAGCAGTAACTGTTTTTTGTTTAAAAAACGACCTGTGATCACGGCAGAATTTCCAACTATTATGTCTCACTGCTTTTTTAAACTTTATTGATAGCTGTTTTTTACCTCAAGGAGAAGAATAACAAAACATAAGAAAAATGTGTGTGATATATTCAACATTAATATTAAAAATGTGTATTTTTGCTACCTGAAGCCCAAAGAATCTTGGTATTTCAATTGTGCTGGCAACAGTCTAGTCAATGTGTTGTTAAATATGTTTGATCTAGTCTAACCAATACTTCACAGCTGCCAAACTGTCTTCTTTCGGACATTCTGATGGAAATGGTTCTCCAGGAAGGTGACAAAGCGTACTCCACACTCGCTCTAGTGTGTACCACCTTCAGAGACACAATGTCCACTGTGTTTTTCAGAAGAGGGGCCCACTTTCGCTGGCTTGAGAGTAAGTGATTCAGTGAAGGTGCAGCAGTATACGACAGCGGTGGTGTCTATGCATATTTTTACTGGCTCTATTGAAATGCTTGTTTTACACAGGTGTTGCTACATGGAGTTGGTTCTCTGCTTCATACAAGCAGGATTTCCACGTCATGTACACCATTGACGTCTGCCGTGGATGCTTGGAGCCTTATAAAAACTGCAAACCAGGTAGACTTCTTATTCTGGATAATATTGTTTATGTGTCATTACATATTTAGTGTGCTGTGGTCCTAGTGTGATTCAATTACAATATTTACTTTCTCTATTCATAGGATATGTTGGGAAAGGTAAAAGAGGAGAATTGCAGGGCATCTACTCTGATGACCAACATCCGGGCTATTGCAGTCCCTTCTGCAACCAAATATCATAGGTGCGTGTGATGACACAGTATCATTCCATTTGGCTTAGCTATAACATCCACGCATAACCCAAACCAACAAGATATCATAGGTAAAGATTAACTCACACAATCAAATGTCAGAATAGACTAAATTATCACTGCAATTAATGAAGAAGGGAGAGAAGAGAAGACCTTGATAATAAGGAGCCTTTCATGTTTGTTTTCAGGGGCACGGAGGATATGGAGGTTTTCCCCTGCGTGGGATGATAGAGTATCATTGCATTTGGCTTGAATGATTGAATGACATTTTTCTTCTTTTGTGTCTATATCGACGCCGGGATCCGGAGTCGAGGCTGATCCTCTTGCTGTGGTCGTGTGTCTTGGATCCTCTATCCTGAGTTCTGGATTAAGTCTTGGACTTCGGGTCGTGGCTGAACCTGTCTCTGCGGTCCTGCCTGGGTCTCGTCGTGCTGCCTCCCTGAAGGCTCCCACAGGATTGTTGACATCCTCGTGGATTCTTCTTCTTATTATAAACACATGCATTTCATTCGGTCTATATGCTGCAAAATGTATTATCTCTTGGATTTACACACGGCATCTATTGCACGTCTGTCCGTCCTGGGAGAGGGATCCCTCCTCTGTTGCTCTCCCTGAGGTTTCTCCATGTTCCCCTTTAAACTGTGGGTTTTCTCTGGAAGTGTTTCCTTGTACCATGTGAGGGTCTAAGGACAGAGGGTCTGAGGACAGAGGGTGTCGTTTTCTTCTCATACTGATATTCTGAACAAACTGCTGTTGTATTAGCTGTAAAATGTCTTTACTGTAGGGTATTTGTATTGTATGTACAGCACTTTGGCTCCACCAAAAATCGTTTATAAATGTGCTATATAAATAAAACTTGATTTGATTGATTTGATTTGAAAGGGTGTGCGCCAAGGTTCCATATTAGGACCAATAATTTCACCATATACTGTATGTAAATAATCTCTAATAATTTTTCAAATGCTCCTTTCCATTTTTATGCAGATGATACTGTTATTTATTGTTCATCCTCTTCTATAGAGCAAAGTCTTGATTTCCTCCAGTCTGCCTTTGATGTTATTCCATCCCATTTATCTCAACTCAAGTTAGTATTAAATGCAGACAACTCCAAACTCATGATATTCTCAAATGGCAAAAAGTTAACTTATTTTCTCCCCAACATTTGTACTGTTCAAGGGACTGACATTGACATTGAAAGGGTCACTACATACACATATCTAGGTTTTTATTATTGATCAGAACTTATCTTTCAAGTCACACACTGAAAATGTTGTTTTAAAATTAGGTTTCTCCTTTCAGACAAGGAAACATTTGATCTCTGTAACGTTTTTACCAGTATTGGATTCTGGTGATCTGCTTTACATGAATGCCTCTGACCAGTGCCTCAAGAGTTTGTGTACCATTGTGCATTATGTTTTATTACATATATATATATATTGTGAGTTTGGAATAAATATGCACTTTATGAAAATGATTAGTTGGTTACTGTTAGTAAAAAACAGTAAGGTTAATACTGGATGTTTGTTACACTTGGATATGTTTTCTGTAACACTTGTAACATAATTATTCTCCAGTTTATGCATTTGAGTGACTTGCAGTTAATGCTCGACATTCAATTCAAAACCTTTATTGATCCAGGTAAAATCTCATTGAGATCAATTATCTATTTTTCAAGGGAGACCTGCAGCAGTAGGTTCCACATGAAGACATAAACACATAAACAACAGAACAACAAAAGGACATCATACAGCAAAAATTACAGGGATTACAATTTACATATCTATCCACATGTACAGGTACCAACAGCATCTGACTGTGGAGCATCCAACCGAGCTTTAAAAACATGTAGTGGTACCAGCTTGGTAATTTTACATTCTTTTTGCAGACTGTTCCAAGTTAGTGGAGCAGCACATCTAAAAGCTTTCTTCCCTAAGACAGTCCTAGCACTTGGCACATTTAATAAAACCACAGCATGAGATCTCAGGCAATAAGTACTTTCAGTTCGCCGAGAGATCAGGGAGCAGATATAAGATGGTACTTTATCCAACATGGCTTTATAAATGAAAATGTACCAGTGACTGAGCCTCCGTACAGGAAGTGATGGCAGAACCTCCTTACAGGGTACAGTGATGCGTAAGTGCTTTACTGTTTGTCCCAAATCTCAGTGCACTGTGATAGTAAAACCTTATTGTGGTGTAATTATATATCCAAAGCAGTCAGAAGTCAGAAAATCATTAGTGATGCTTAACCACTGGCATTCAAGAACCTTGGCCAGAACTGACAATTTAGAGATTGGTCTATTATTGTTTAACAAGGTGGCCTCCCCTCCTTTTGGTAGTGGCAGGACATAAACTGACTTCCATACTTTTGGGATTTTGTTCGTGCTGAGAGAGAGGTTAAAAAGAGTAGTGAGAGGTGGAGCAATAACATCTGCAGCTATCTTTAAAAAGAAAGGTTCTACATTGTCCGGACCAGCCGGCTTTTTAGGATCTAACTTGGTTAAGACTTCACGAACAACATCAACAGTAAAAGGAGTACAACTGAAAGGGTTTTCCAGACCACATTGTTCAGAGTCACAGACTGTGGTGTTCACAGAAGCAGAATTAGAAACAGAATCAAACAGAGAACCACAGGACACAAAATGCTCATTAAAACAATTTAGTATGGTGGCCCTGTCCGATATAGAGCCAGATGCTGTGGTAATGCACGGAGGTAGCTCATTACGGCTATCACCGGTTGATATCGATTTTATGGCTTTCCAGAATTTTCTAGGGTTGTTCAGGTTGTTTGTGGTAACTGACTGATAATACTTAGATTTAGCACTTTTGATGTGAAGTGAAGCTATTCCTTAGCTGCCTAAAACGCAGCCATTCTACCTCTGAGCCTGATTTCCTAACCTTTGCCCAGGCCTTGTTTCTCTCATGTAGGAGACTAGATAATTCATTCTTAAAATGTATTTAAGGTACAATAAATGTCTACTGAATGTGAAATTCAAGTGAAATATGTGTTTATCACAGAAAAGGGTAACTGACAGTGAATGTATGTTTGTGGAACTGTGTCAGGAAAGTGAAGTGTTAATTAAAGAATGTTAATGAACTGAAATGCATAGAAAAGAAAGTTAATATACATGATTTTGTTGTGCAATAAAAAAATCAGAAAAGCGATCTGCAAGGTGCTTAATACAGGTATCATCACTGCTACCGTGGTCATATCGGGGACCCGTTACAATAGTTGAGATGTGAAGGGGGTTATGTTTTTTGTCTGTGTTCTGGGCTCCTGCAGTTTTTTGAACAGACGCACGTTCAGAGGATGAAGCTGTTAGGGTGCTGCTACCATAAACTGGCTGTAGCCCACAAACTGAAGCAGAATGATCAAGTTCAATAATAACAAGCTCCAGTGTTATAATTCCATAATTCCATACTCATAAATAAAATGACATGCAAATAACATTTTCTTGGCTGTGGACTTGTACTGTACATAATTATGTTGAGCTCATGGTAATCCTAACCCTAACCCTGGGCGAGAGCTGTTGGTGTCTGAACTGCCAACTGTGAGGGATATCCTGAGGTATGGCAGCTACTTGAGGGATCAAACTAAAGATGGCAGGAGGAACTACCCAGTGGACCAGCTGGTGGGTGACATTTTCCCTGGTCTGATTGGTCAGTGTAGCAAAGCGAATGCTCTTTTCAAGCCACCTGTTATTAATGAAAAGGTGACCTGAAGGAGGTCTGGAATCAGGCAGTGAAGTTTTCCCTTGGGAAGGGCAAACTTGATGCCAAGGAGAGGTTCAGTGTCAAGTTAGACAAATTATTTGAAATGTTCACTTGCAAGTGTCGGATTACCAGTTGTGAGGGGGGAGGCTGTGAAGGCTGTGTGATCCAAGCTCACATTAACTTTTCCTGCAGCAGAGGGAAAAGGATTCCTTTAAAAGATCTTGCATACATCAAGGGACAGAAAGAGAAGTTTGGAAGTAAAGGACCCCTTGCGGAGGGGGGCCTCATCTGAGGCGCACCTATGCGCTTATGTGGCGCAATTAGGGTGGAGCGGCACGGTTTCGCTGCTCTGAGGCTCCACTAGCACTCATCAAATAACTGTGCATGGGGCCTCAAATTGGCCCCTGGCCCTGGTTAATCTTGAAAATACATCATCTGCAATATCTTTTTGGGCCATAAATCAATATACTTATGTTATTATAATGTAATTTTAAGTTTGAACATCTTTATCATTTTTTCAAAATGTACATCTCTTCAGTTCAAACCCTGAACGCATAGTGTCCACCTGAGTGGACATATAAAAATGTCTTTGAAAAAACTAGATTAAAAAAAAAAAAAGTTCAAATCTTGTTTTTCATGCCCCAAGAGCAATAATAACAATTGGTTAAAAAATCCTGACTGAGGCTTTCATAATTCAGGCCTGAAAGGGTTAATAAAATACTCAGGGGAGTTTCCTGAATTTTCATGCCCAAAGCCAAGCACTAGGCCCTGGGTAAATTAAGAGGCTGATCTGGGGCACTTTTGTCCACTTTCCCTAGTGCTAGAAACTCAAGTCAGGCATCCCTCGAATCGTCTCAGAGAGTAGATGATCAGTGGGGCCTTTTTTTTACTGAAACATGTTTCGATGTATATTTCCATTGAAAATGCTAACCGCTAGCCGCAAAGCTAGCATCGCAGCCACTGCTCCGTTTTCGGAGACTTTGCACACGTTATTCACAAACATTTTCACACGCTAGGAGTATGGGAGTACTGTCTGTGAAAACGGAAAAGGATTCTATGGAAACAACATCACGGAGAAAAAAGTAATATCTTCTACATATAATAACGGACAAATTAAAGAATGAAGTGTAGGCTATGTTTAAATGTTCGGAATTTGACCGTGTATGATGGTCCTCTTGTGTTGCCGTACAGCCAATGGCGTACAGCCATTGCTCCGTTTTCATGTTTTTTTAACATGTTTTTCTCAAACATTTTCACACGCTAGGAGTATAGAGAGGCGAAGTCACGCCCATCTACTTCCGGTCCATGGGACCCCGGAAGCGAAAAATTATACATTGAATTCAATGGAGAGAGAAAACGTATCTTTTGATCCCGTTTGAATTGTGCCACGAACTACACATATGATGTTTGTTAATCTTAAACAATCATTTCCATGTCAAAAAAGTCACATTTTGTCGTAAAACTGTTGAAATATAAGACTATGAAAAATACGCGACTACAAAGACTACAAATCCCAAATCCCATTCTGGATCGCGCATGTGATGTCACACGCGATAATGCTCCAAGTGGTTGCGAATCGTAATTAAAGCGAAGAAGAAGATTTCATAACTGATTTATTCCCTCCAATAAATATAAGAGATTGCTCCAATAAATTCACTTTTATAAGATGCCTGTGTGCTTTGTACCATGTTGTAATCACAAAAGTGATCATACCACTTGCTCGTTCTATCGCTTCCCGTCTTATGAAAGGACCAGGAGTCGCTGGATCAGACATATCAGGTAATATCATAGGTAATATACATGTTGTGGATGGAACATAGTCAAGTTAGCTACCTAGCTAGTAGTGAGCACGTTAGTTAGCATTACATTACTTAGCCTTGTCATTTTTAGTAGCCTTACCATGAAGTTATTATTTTATTACATGAAGTACACCAAAATGTTAAACAGTAAGATTAGTCATCATGGTAAGTATTTCGTGAAACATTTGAAGAGTAGCCTACTGCGCCCTCCACCGGGTGCTAAGGAAGCAGTTCAGGGAGAGTCGAAGGAAGGCAGGCAGGCAGGGAGCTTTGCATGACATTCTTCTGGACATGTGTCATTGTGATGACAGTGAGGGTGAGTCAATCTGTTTGTTGGAAAGACAGTAGTTGAGTGATTACTGAGAGAAAATTATTAAAATAGATAATTATTCAGTGTTGTTACTTTAAAGTGTTGTTACTGACCTTTTTCTCTTTTATTTTCTTTACCTCACCTGTAACTGCTGAGACCCTGAGGAACATGCACACTGGACTGACCTGCTCTGGCAACCTGATTTCCACTGTACGTAATAGTATTTGGTTATGGTATATTATTTATATACATCAAAGGCACAATGCACCCCCCAGAGACACACATGTATTGAGTGTGATATTTTGCATTGGTCATGTGAAATCATCTTTACATACTAGAAAACTGTAGGAGCGGCAACTTGATTTGAAATTGAAATTTTAATATCCGATAATAAAGTTGATCTGTTTTCTTTATTCTTCTCTCTTCCCAGCTCCATCCATCACCATTCTCTGTTCCTGCAGGTCCTGCTTGCTAATAAATGCTTTATTTTTTTACACAATTACAAATAAAGTCAATGTATTGTATGACATGAAGCTGTGCTTCATTCTGAGTCAATAATAAATTCATTCTGCCTTCAACTGCAAAATGATTGTGGACTGCACCGACATCCATGTAGCTGCCCCCCAGTAAGATGAACCAAGCAAAGCTGACACTCAACATACAGCTTTGCTCTTAAGTTGACATGAAGAATTTGTGAAATATTGGTAATTATTTGGAAAAAATGACTGACGATGCAGAAAACTTTTTTTATTTAGGAACAGTGGTCAGGTGAAGCATTTATCACTACATATGTGTCACACTTAAAAGGCCAAACACACTGGCCAAACACACCTCGTTTACAACTCCCCAGTTGACAGCCATGACTCCGTCTAAATTGTACCCCCCAAGCACCCTCTTCATGAGGGACGCGCATGGAGTGGATGAAAGTCCCGACCTCAGCACAGCACCAAAATTGCTGGCTGTCAACCTGCCCTGCCTGTGTAACTGCCACTGAGGATTTGTCTGCTGTCCTACGGTGGCTGTCTGGATGGCAGCTTAATGGTCTCTGCTCAGTCGCATTGAGGCAAGAATTGCCTCAAGCCCCCGACCCCCATGCTCCTTCACCAGCTCCGGCACGTTGAAAATGGCCTGATGTTGAGGCTGCAGCTCCGGCTCAGGTGACAAAAGCCATGCCATGCCATGCTGCGCCCCTCAGTGCAGACCTGAACCAGTCTACTTCCTCAGTGGCGATGTCTCTGGCCAGTGGGTTGTATGTCTCCTCTTGCTGTTGGTAGAGTTGAGACACCGGCTGGACTACTTTTGAAGTGCCAGGCTTCCTCCACTGGCACTCAACTTCTGTGGAGCTGATCTGCCACATGGCAAATATTGCCAATGCTGCAGCGTGGCTGCATTTGTACATCCTCCGTGCACAACCACAGACAGCGCTCTGCATCGCGCCATCCTCTCCCATGTAGATCTGTACAAATAAAGTAAGTACCATGTTTGTTAACATGCTATAATAGATTGAATGAGCAATACAAGGATGGTCCAGATCTGGGGGTGGGAGCGTTTATTTTTCCATAGTTTTGTCCTCTTGTCTGATTGTTGTTATTGTTTGTTTTTTCTGAATTTTTTGTAATTTGTGTTGTATTGGTTGTGATTGTACATTGAATTTTTTTAAATGTTTATTACATTTTTGAAAAACATTTGATCAACAAAAAAAGAATTTTTGGTCAGGATCTAGACTCAGTGTGTAGTTTATGAATTAATCAATGCTCTCTACATTAGGAAAACACATACCAGTGTACCAGAGGGAGTCACACACAGCTGTGCCTAGATAACCAAACAAATTGACAAGATAACCAAAATCCTTGAATCTACACACAGCAAATAAACTCAAATGACACAACGAGATGTAAAAAGGAGATCACACATATAGTCGATATAAAACTGGCCGCTTCAATCTGAAGAGCAACTAAAACAAAACACGGGAGTGTACCTTGTTCTTGTGAACACTAATGTTATCCACAGCATACACACCCGTATACAGTACACCCGTTCTAGGTTCTGATTGGCTCTCTAGGTTGGCATTCTAGCTTCTGACTGGCTGTCCAGGTTGTCAATCACAGCCGTGGTTCATATTATGCTTGTCAACTCGTAACATCGCTAAACTTTTTTTCTTGACGGTTTTCTCAGTCAACTAATGCTATTGATAACAGTAACATAAATTAACACAGCTCTGCACACTGCAGTCATTATATGCCGGGTCTGTGGTTCATCATCTTCTTCATTCTCCTCCTTATTGACTGACATTAACCTGTTAACATTGCACTCATATTACTCACCGAAACCTTGTAAAGCCGGTCCCGCATGCTGGCTCTTACAGAACCGACTAACTCCCCTTTTGTGTATGTACAGCTCTCAACGTGCCCAGACTTGTAGTGATTTTCACCTCGTTTTATACTTTTATTCTCATTCTGAAAGAATGAGGTGAAATGTGCCAACGTGACGGCCATCTTTGTGTTGGTGACGCATATTGTGCGGGACCAGAGACATGTAGTTCACTGAGCGGCTTAACACAAAAAAATGTGTTACTTCACAGTTTTACGACACATTTTAATTTTTTTGACTTGCAAAATGTTCTTTTAAATTGACAAACATCATATGTGTCATTCGTGGCACAATTCAAACGGGATCAAAAGATACGTTTTCTCTCTCCATTGAATTCAATATATAATTTTCCGCTTCCGGGGTCCCATGGAGGCTCCCGGAAGGGGAGGGACTTCGCCTCTCTATAGGAATACTTCAATTCGGTTCGTCATGATCTGTAGATGTGATTTCCCCCCGAGCACCCCTGGGTAAATTACCGTACAGCCAATCACAATGCGTACAATGCGTGACGTCATTGGTAAGAGACGGCCCCCGAACACACATCTGGTACCCCGAACACATCTGGTACCGACACCGGCCCGTCTCTCCCCCATTCTCATTGAGTATTTTACAAATAGTGAAACAGCGCCCCTCTAGATGTTATGGTGAAACAGTAGATTGCACTCTCTGTTGCGAGAGGAGGCCAGCCGAAATTTGCTTCCCTTGGTGAAAAAAAATGGAGGGATTGACCAATCAGATGAGGCTCACGTCATGTCCCTGCCAACCTGTGATTGGTCAGGGCCATGCCAAGGGAAGCCAGAGGCGGCTGGCTTCCCTTGCCTCACAATCCAATCAAATCGCATCAATTTAGTGGTGCAGTGACGCGTCCCAAAAAGCGGAAGTAAGCTGCGCTCGGCTTCCCTCGACAAAAAAGCAATGGGATTTCTCCATAGGATTTTGGAAAATAGCTCGAAAAAAGGTCAGTGGAAAACGAACCTGTTAGGTAAATGCACATTTTGTTCAGTCGGATAATATCCACATGTCTACCCTACTTTTATAATTTTCGAATGATAAATCTAATCGATAGAAGATAGATAGCGTCACTGCACCACTTACACCGCCGTTAGAAAGTAGCAAGCAACTGAAGCAAGTGCAATTATGGAGGGTGGAGATTTGGAGTATTTAATCAAAAATAATTGGACTAAACTTCCGCTGCAGCAGCAACAACAAATACAATCTGATGACAGGCCAATGCCCAAACTGGAGCCGTGTACAGCGAGGAACAAAGGAGCGAACCGGACGTAAAACGTTAAAGGTCTCCTGATTTAGTTTGTGAATGAATGCTTATTAGAGTTTCGGCTGGAGAGTGCGTGCGGACCTGTCGGTCAGATAACCGGCGTGTGTAAGTCCTGCATCTGTATGATACAAATGTGTGTAAAATGATACCGGGCGCTGTAATCACTCATCTGGCTACGTTATTAGTTACATTGACCACCACACCCCCCCCACCCCAAAAGAAAGGACGTATTATTGGCTTCCCCTAATCTTTTCCCCACGCCACGCTACTGGTTGGCTGGAAGCTCTGGTGGATGATGGCCGAGGGATTGCACTGGAAACACAAGAGAAACTAGTTAAAAAGAGTACGGATTTACACGCAGACAGGATAACTGAATGGGCAGACAGGATAACTGAATGGGCAGCCAGGAGGATGTAATACCACTGGTGTAGAAAACAATCTGGCGGTGAGTTGCTGGGAGACTGGAGTAGATAAGCTGTGTCCTGATTAGATGATGAGGGACAGCTGAGTCGGACGGCCAGGTGAGAGCAATCAGGCTGCTGCCTGCAAGGGACACCACACCCTCTCCACACACACAGGGGAACAAACAGGGACACAGTTTGGACTGTGACATTTACATTGTTACAGCAGACGAGAGCCAAAGACAGTTTAATGTTACCTAAAGCATGCATACAAAAAGTATTAAAGATTAAAAAAAGAAATTATATATATTTTTAAAGTTACACATTTTACATAATACACACTCTGTGACAGTTCTGCGGATTTAGCAGCCAGGTATATATTGCACAGTTTTTAACGGCATATATATATTGCACATACTGCAAATATTGCACATAGTTGGTATTTATCAAAAAGAGGTGTTATAGTCTGTGTTGTTTTGTGCGGGGTCTACTAGGGGCTGTGCTGGTTGTATAGTCTGACCGCTGCAGGAAGGAAGGACCTGCACAGGGGCGGTTCTAGGGAGGGCAGGGGGGCCAGTGCCCCCCTAACACTGACCTCTGACCCCCCTGTGGCCCCCCTAACAATGAAATGTGAAAAAAATGAAAAATGTATGATTTATTACAAGATGTATTGAACGACGGAATAGGCGGAACTAACGCTATTCGTCATTCTAGTCGGACCCATTAGAGCGGTGCACCCAGGACCCATTAGAGCGGTGCACTCACTTTCACTGTCCGGCTGAAGCGCGCGAAAAACAAACACTTTTCATCTCGGATCATCAGAGGCTGTTGCATCCAAGAAAGACTGATTGAAACCTACGTTTCGAGAGACTACCACGATAATTGAAGGTGAGTTAAACTATTATATCCGTGTAATTGTAGATGTAAAGTAGAGATGTAACTGTTCATTGCCTTTATTTTTATCTAAATATGATATGGTGTTAGTGCAAAAATTGTACTATAACTTAAGCTGAAGCTAACAGTAATAACTATAAGATATATCTGAAATAAATAAGTGTACTGAAACAAATACCAATAACTGTATTGCATTGTTGTCTTATGCGCAATTACTTTAATGTCTAGTTCTCTTTTTCGTCCTGCATTTATTGTGCCCCCTCAGAAAATAACTGGCCCCCCCAGTCAAATTGGTCTAGAACCGCCACTGGACCTGCGGTATCTCTCCGTGAGACAGCGAGGGATGGCGTCAGGTCCACCAGAACAACCTGCTGGTTCGTTGCGGATACGTAATTTCACATTCTAACACAGTTTATTTGTACTTGATTGTTGCCAACTACGATGCTCAACAGCTCGCTTAACGGAACCTTGACGCTGGTCTCAGTTTTCTAACATCCATGAAGGCAACATGACAGAGGGAGGCCTGTCACTCAGGATGCCAAACTACTCTTTCGTAAGCCCCGCCCCCCAAGCAATATCAGGGCCAAAAGTTTGAAAGTCAAAAAAAAAGATCTTAAAGCGAAAAAAAAAGATCTGAAAGTGAAAAACGATCTGAAGGTGAAAAGCAATGTGAAACCTGAAAAAACAAGATTTGAAACTGAAAAAACAATTGTTTTGAATCTGAAAACGAAAAATCTGTGCTGAAAAACAATAAGGATTCAAATATCAAAATATGTATAAGGCAAGTTAAGGCAAGTTTATTTATATAGCACCTTTCAACACAAGGCAATTCAAAGTGCTTTACAAAAAATGAAAGACATCAAGAAAATGGCATTTAAAATCAGTCATTAAAAAGAAAAGATAATAAAATACATGGATAAAAGTTACAGTGCAGTTTAATATGTGAATAGTTCAATTAAAAGCAGCGACAAAAATAAAAGTCTTCAGCCTGGATTTAAAAGTATTAAGAGTTGCAGCGGACCTGCAGGTTTCTGGGAGTTTGTTCCAGATATTTGGAGCATAATAACTGAACGCTGCTTTACCATGTTTAGTTCTGACTCTGGGGGCAGAAAGCTGACCAGTCCCTGAAGACCTGAGAGATCTGGATGGTTCATAATTTAGCTGGAGGTCAGAAATGTATTTTGGGCCTAAACCATTCAGTGCTTTATAAACCAGCAGCATTATTTTGAAATCTATTCTTTGACATACAGGAAGCCAGTGTAAAGACTTCAGAACAGGAGTGATGTGATCCACTTTCTTAGTGTTAGTAAGGACTCGAGCAGCGGCGTTCTGAATTAGCTGCAGCTTTCTAATAGATTTTTTATTGAGACCTGTGAAGACACCATTACAGTAGTCAAGTCTACTGAAGATAAAAGCATAGACAAGTTTTTCCTGCTGTGACATCAGTCTTTTAATCCTAGATATATTCTTTAGGTGATAGTAGGCTGATTTAGTAACTGTTTTAATGTGACTATTGAAACTCAGGTCAGAGTCCATGACTACACCTAGATTTCTGGCTTTATCTGTTGTTTTGAGCATTGCAGACTGAAGCTCAGCGCTAACTTTTAAACGTTCTGCCTTGGCTCCAAAAACCATTACCTCAGTTTTATCTTTGTTTAATTGGAGAAAGTTCTGACACATCCATTCATTGATTTGTTCAATGCACTTACTCAGTGTTTGAATTGGAGCATAGTCTCCTGGTGAAATTGTTACGTACATTTTTGTGTCATCCGCATAGCTATGGTAACTTATTTTGTTGTTTTTCATTATCTGAGCCAGTGGTAGCATGTAGATGTTAAAGAGAAGAGGCCCCAAGATGGAGCCTTGAGGTACCCCACATGTCATATTTGTCAACTCAGATGTGTATTTACCTATAGAAACAAAGTTTTTTCTGTCCTAAGGATTCAAACCAATTTAGAACTGTTGCAGAAAGTCCCACCCAGTTTTCTAGTCGGTCGAGTAATATTATATAGACATTATTATTCATTGGGATAAACCCCTTGAGATGCACCATCTCGTTTTCAAGGGGGTCCCGAAAATAGCAACAACTTACAGACATACATAAACAAAAATTGATCCAAGGGAGATGTTGACCTTTGACCTTAACCGTTCTCACAGGTGCATGTTTGTTCATGACATAAGTGAGCTCTTTATGCAGAAAATCCCAAGCATATTGTACAAAAGGTATTAGCTGAAATCTGTCCCAATTAAGGGCAACAACATCATTAATATATAAATCAACATTCAATTTTTTATATTGTCTGATTTGGACTAGTTTTGGAGGTAGTTTAATTAATTAGATTTTCCATACGCAATAAACAATTCAATGATCGCTGAAGCAATCCGACATGACACCAGCTTTTAAGATTCTGTCAGGGTGTGACACCAGTATCCAGTCAAGCAGAGATTGGGTTCTGAGAGTGATACGAGTTGGCTCATTAATTAGCTGTTTAACATTTAGACTACTGAAAAGTTTTTTCTCTCTATCAGATGATTTATCCAACCAATTTTTGTTGAAATCACAAGGCAAGATTATTTCATTTCCGCAGGAAATGGAGTTGATAGTGTCAATGATATGGTTAAAAGACTCTGCAGGTGAAGAAGGTGGCCTATAGATGCTACCAATAGTTAAGCATTTATTTTCATGAAAAATAATTTTAAGAAAAATGCATTCAAAATGTAGAGGCTCTATAGAAGTAGCAGTTAGCTCAGTCACAAGGTCAGAGGAGACATAAATAGCCACACCTCCACCCCTGCTGCATCTATCAGATCTGTAAAGCAAATAATTTGTGATTTCTAGTTCACTATCGGAAATGTTACTACTAAGCCAAGTTTCAGAGAGTGTGATGATTTTAGGTTTATGGAGAACAACCCATATCCGAAGTAAATCAATTTTGGGCAATAGACTCAATATGTTATGTTGTGGTCAACAGTGTCAAACGCTGCACTGAGATGTAATAATACTTGTAGGAGCCATGTTATGGGTGTTGTTGGTGTGTCAGTTTATTTAAGTTATATGTATAGTGCAATATTATTTTGAACACTTGGTGGCGGGTTGAGCTGCACCGGGTGTATAAAAGAGGTCATAGGTGACCAGGTGACGGGAGGACACAAAGGAAAGAGCATACCGATTTCACCAGCCCGGCAGATGCTCACCACTACAACGAAACTGTACAATTAAAACCCTGGTATGTAAAACGATAATAAACCTCATTATAAACTGCACCAAAGGACCATCAAGTCATCTGTTTGTGTCTACGTCTGGATCACTCTTCAACCCCTTCTGTGAAGTAATGGCAAAATGATATAGGACATAGGAACAGGAATTACATTAAGTGAAATCGTACTCTAGGAGTAAAACTGGACAATAAGAATCACTTCACATTGGATTAAGGATCGTTTTCACCGGAAACAAACAATTGGATTATTGAACAATCGACATCGTCATCCCGGATCAGCTGGCCAACACGCGACAATCAGCTGAGATTGTTCCCACCTGCGCTTACCGAAGACGCCGAGAGCCAAGAATGGGAAAGCGGCCGGGTATGTGCACTGTGCAGCATGATAAGTGGACCAATTGGAGATATTAAGCTGTATTGGACAATGGCTTAGTAAATGGTTTTAATGCTGCAATGATATCAGCTGTTTGAAACAGCGCGCCATCTGCAAACGGAGAAGAGAAGACGAAGCTTAAAGGAACAGTGAACATTAATCATGTCTGTGAAATCTGACGTCGCGTCACAAAATGGCGCTGTTGAACTGCGATCTGTGAGGGAAAAAAGGATTATCACTCACACGCCTAAAGGATTGGAGTTGTTTATTACAAACTGTCAAAAAGCAAGAAACTTCAGCTACAAACAAATAAAGAAGTTAATGGAAAGACTGAAAGAGCTTATGAACTCAAAAGACAATGCAAAGGAAATACAGTTGAAACTGGTTGAATTTATGAAGTTGTGTAATGAATTAAAAGCAAGTCATTAACCGACCGTCAACTGCCTGAAGAAGAAATGGGAAAGCAAAAGCAGTGGCTACAAGAAAAGATGCATATATATGATGGATTTATACAAGATGCAAATGTGTGGTTATCTGAGATGGGACAGTCAATCACACACTCTATTGTGGGAAGAGCCATAGAACAAAGTGTCAGCTCAGATGACATCGGACCTGATGACAGCGTTTCAAAGGCATCACACCCTCAGTCAAAACACAAAACCGGTACATCACATACATCATCCACCTCTTCTGCTAGAATTAAAGTTCAGGCAGAAAGGGCTGCTTTAATGGAAAGGGCGGCAGCACTGAACATTCAACATGAACCTGAAGTTCAATGGGGAACTGCTAAAACAACAGTTGGAAGAACAGGAAGAACAGGGGAAACGAAAGAAGGAACAATTGGATTTAGAAACTAAACTGGCAGAGGCCAATGCAAGGCTAAACGTGCTCAGCATGGGATCAAGACACACCTCTAGAGCATCAGATGGGATGAGCTCTTACTTTAGAAACCCTACAGCAAGATTTAATCTACATGCAACTGAATTCTCACCTCATCAAGCCCAAACCTCTATTCCCAGACAAAGTATAGAGACACATGTGCAGGGACATGTTGACATCACACCACCTGTAATCAACAATGGTAATCAAGTTGACATCTATAACTTAATCCAGAGGCAAAATGACATCACTGCTATGCTGGCTCAACAACATCTCACTTCTACTTTACCACCAAGAGACATTCCTGTTTATGATGGTGACCCACTGCAGTTTGAAGCCTTCATCTGTGCATTTGAAAGAGGAGTAGAGCGGAAAACTGATGATGAAAGTGACTGCCTGCATTACCTAGAGCAGGGTTTTTCAAAGTGTGGGTAGGTGAGCCTCCCCTCAGAGAACACCGCGCACCCCTTCCCAATTATTATTGCTGTTATTATTATTATTATTATTGTTGTTGTTGCTATAATGAAGGGGTATTCAATTGCATTTCAAAGAGGTCCAGTAAGAGAAAATATAATTAAATGCTCTTTTTTCGCTGTCTACCTTCTGCCATTTGAAATTACTCGACTGTTTCTCTTCTCTTGTCGTGTCTCTTTGTGTGTTTGACTCTATTGTGCTGACTGCACCGATTTGATTGGCTGAGTAGCGTCGCCTCCTTAAAACATTAAACAATAACTTTTTTAAACCTTTTTATTTTTATGTTTTAAACATATTGTACAAAACTCCCCCACTACTTGGACTATTCCTTGCACCCCTCTAGAATAAGCCCGAATGGTCTCAACAGTATTGCATCAGTAACGTGCACTTGTTATTATAACAAGATCGCAAGGACACTGGTAGCGATCGGAAAATTGCAGTAGGGCCTGGCTCATTTTGTGGCATCTGCAGGCAGTGGCAAGTACTTCCGGCATCTGCCACAGAGGCCGCTACTCCGTGGTATCTGTGGCAAGTATATGCCACAGATGTGGTATCTGTGGCAAGTATATGCCACAACTTGCCGTGGCAACTATATGCCACAACCATGCCACAACTTGCCGGGGCAAGTATATGCCACAACTTGCCGTGGCAAGTAAATGCCACAAGCTAAGAGAAGGTTTACGGTAGCTGCCACTCGCCTTCCGTGGCAAATGCTGATATTTATACCCGTATTTATCGCGTAAAATGTCGCTGTTTTGGCATGACTTTATCGGACTGATCTGTACACAAGACTGATGATCTGTTACTGATGGTCCGATCTCTATTTTTCAAAAAGATTAAACATTATATGTTCTATAGATTTTACTTGGAGAACGTGGTTTGTTAAAATAAATAAACGTGCTATTTTTATGATAATACTCAAGATATATTATTAGTAAGTTGACATAAAGATCTAACATTGTTGACCAGAGGTGGGAAATAGGCTAACTTGTATACTCAAGTAGCCTACTGTACTTGTGATTTAGAAATAGCCTACTTGTGCTATAAGGATAAGGACAACCAAGCGCAAAGCCTACAAGCACTGAAAAGCTGGCAAGGGGAGACGGATGAGCGTGACTCAGCGTTCTGTCAAGAACTCGAACAATATAAATTGTTGGCCAGTTTCAAAACGCAATAAAAGGGTGGATAAAAAAGCATGCATTGTGTCTCGATTTTTAATATACTGTCATGATTGTCTTAACGGAATAACATGGTTTGTTTAGATTCACTGATATCAATATCTAATAAGAATAATCTGAAGCATTTAAATAAAAATGTTCAACCAGAATTAAAATATTAAACAACAAAACAGATACAATGACATTAATCTGTTTATTAACAACGAAAATAATACAAATTAAGTACATATGCCTGGATTTATAAAATAACACATTTATACATGTGTACAATCAAATATAACTGTCCTTTGCCTCATTTATAAAATATAAATCTTAGCATCTCACTAGCAGTGGCAACTGCAATCAGTTACAGCTGCCCTAAGTCTGTAGCCAAGTCTAATAACACCATTGTACACGTTGCTGTGTCAATACAGATATTTATTTTTTAATTATTTGTCTTTACTAGTAACAATACACCTGGTTATCGTAGCAAGCAGTGGAAACTCCCCTCAAGAAGCGACAATTGCCAAGGGCTTGCGTTGCAACGCTCACTTGCCAATATTTCTTTTTTTATTACAATATAGGCCTATGTTTAGCCAACTATCATAGATATAGCACGTTTGTTTATTTTAGCAAACCAAGTAGGCTATTCCAAGTAAAATTGAATATAAATGATAATTTATTATCTTTTTGAAAAATAGAGATCGCACATCAGTCCTTTGATAGTCCAGCGACATTTTACACGATAAATACGAGTTTAAATATCAGCATTTGCCAAGGAAGGTGAGTGGCAGCTACCGTAAAACTTCTCTTAACTCTGGCATCTTGTGACAACTCCCATTCAGCATGCGCAAATGCCACGGCAAGTTGTGGCATATACTTGCCACGGTAAGTTGTGGCATCTGCTTGCCACGGCAAGTTGTGGCATCTGTGGCATTTACTTGCCACGGCAAGTTGCAAGCACAGAGTAGTGGCCTCTGTGGGAGATGCCACAAATGCCAAGGCACATGCCACGGCGAGTAGTGGCAACACTCATTGTGTTATGATAAATAAAATAACATTGTACCTTGAAAACCAATGCATTCGTTCATTTGACACGTTGGTGGTTTTAGGTAGGCTATACAGCGACCCCTGGCGGTTCTAGTGTGAAGTAAAAGTAGAAGTAGCCAACCTAAATGTTGGAATACTCTGTTACAAGTAAAAGTCATGCATTAAAATGTTACTCAAGTAAAAGCGCAAAATGATTAGCATAACAATATACTTAAAGTGCATATTACATGTTTTCATTATAATGATTGATCATGAAAGTGTTCTCAAAGCTGGTAAAGGTGCAGCTAGTTTTAATGACTTTGTATACTGTAGTAGGGTATCTTGTGAATTTACTCCAGGAGAAACTATAAAGTCTGATTTAAGACTTGATTATATGTATCATCATTAATCAGAATCTGTAGTAAGTAACTAAAGGTAGCGTATTAAATAAATGTAGGGGAGTAGGCTACAATTACACAATTTACCTCTGAATTGTAGTGGGGTAAGTAACCTACTACGTAACATACCATTTACATACTCAACTAAAGTACAAGTAGGCTATTTCTAAATCACAAGTACAGTGCTTGAGTATACAAGTTGGCCTATTTCCCACCTCTGGTCAACAATGTTAGATCTTTATGTCAACTTACTAATAATATTATCATAAAAATAGCACGTTTATTTATTTTAACAAACCACTTTCTCCAAGTAAAATCTAAAGAACATATCATGTTTAATCTTTTTGAAAAATATGATCTGACCATCAGTAACAGATCATCAGTCTTGTGTACAGATCAGTCCGATAAAGTCATGCCAAAACAGCGACATTTTACGCGATAAATACGGGTTTAAATATCAGCATTTGCCACGGAAGGCGAGTGGCAGCTACTGTAAACCTTATCTTAACTCTTAACTTGTGGCATTTACTTGCCACGGCAAGTTGTGGCATATACTTGCCACGGCAAGTTGTGGCATATATAAGTTGTGGCATATACTTGCCACGGCAAGTTGTGGCATGGTTGTGGCATATACTTGCCACGGCAAGTTGTGGCATCTGTGGCATATACTCAGGGCCGTGGGAAGTAGGGGTGCTGAGGGTGCTGCAGCACCCCCTGGTGGAGGACAGGGGATCTGCACTTCCACAAGATTAAATACAAATATAATAAAAACAAAAATGAATTTTCAGCCTTGACGTAACAACATTCATAATCAAGTAAAGATAACACCCTTTTCACCCGGTTACATTTTCCATTTGCCCCGTACGATGGGCGCTTTAAGTGATGAAAGTGGGGGATGTTGGCTTATCAGGCGCCCGCAGCTCACAGCCAGCGTGAGAGAGAGATAGATAGAGAGAGGGGGTGCACCTGTACCGGCGGGGAATGTTGTTAGCTTCTGCTGCGCTAACGGATATAAGAAGCTCTTTCTACAATAATGTGGAGGGAGAGTTCTGTCCTGTCAGACTGAGAGGCACAGTGAGGTAAAGGACTCTGAGTGTTTAGTTCACTTTAGTCTAAGTTATCTCAGTGGGTCTCAAACGTTTTGATCACAATTTATGTAAACAAATATTTCCAAGGCACTCCTTTATAATTATTAGGATAAATAAAAACAGGTTTGAAATCATTCCAATGTATACTATAGGACAGTAAACCAAAAATATCGTTTAAAACTGGAGAGATTTAAAAATATGCATAAATAAATAAATGTTAACTGATAAGATATAAATGAACCACAAAAATAAAACAAGTTAGCCTACATTTATTTGTTATTGGCTATGGTAGGTTATCGGTTATGTTCACATACTTATTTTATTATTAAAATGAAAACCGATCTTTTTCATATGGGTGTTTAGAGTTGTATCCCCTAGATCAGTCTCTAGTAATTGGGCGCTCAAAGTGCACCAGATTGAAGCATTTTACTTTAAAATTCACTGTGTCTGGATCACTCTTCAACCCCTTCTGTGAAGTAATGGCAAAATGATATAGGACATAGGAACAGGAATTGCCATTACAATACTAACACTGAAGTTCTGCCACTGTCTGTGTTTAAATGGATGTCATTGAAGACCTTTACAAGAGCAGTCTCAGTGCTGAACACACTTTCCTGACTCAAAAAACTAAAGTTGGGAGGTGTTGATTCGATAAGAACAGCTGCACTGTTATTTTGTTCAATCCAAGTTTCCGTTAAAAACATAAAATCGAGATTGTGCTCAGTGATAAAATCATTGATTTAAAATGTTTTACCTGCCAAAGACCTGACATTTAATAAAGTTAGTTTAAGTTGGTTGGATACACTATCAGTAAGATTTTTTGTGACAAGCTGTGGCTGACATGGACTCACTGCTAAATTTGATAAACTCACACAAACGTTTGAGCACTTCCTCTTTCTAAGCTGATTCACCGCATTTAATCTATAACCTATCAACACAGATATTGGCAAAGCTACAGGCAGGCAGGGCCCCGGCATGTCCCGGAAAGAGTTGAGATTGCCATACGCCCTTGAGCCTGGACCCAGCACATATCAGTAAGAGATTGTTGCGTTTTGTACACACACATCCTTATCAGGCTTCGGAGACTGCAGATGCTTTCTTGAAGGGAGGGGAGGTGGTTGACATAGGCACGGTGATGGAGACGGGGGTGATGGTGCGTGTCTCTGCTTCGGTGATTTTGGTGGGCATTGTTGAAGGGCGGGGGTAAAGGACATGCTGCCAGGGGGGGGAGGTAGTTAACGTAGGCACGGTGATGAAGACGGGGCTGATTTTGCACGTCTCTGCGGTGATTTTGGTGGACGTCGTTGAGGAGCGGGGGTAAAGGACATGCTGCCAACCCTGCGTATAGCCTTAGTTTGGTCTTTGAACTCCAGGAAGGAATCGGTGCCAACCCTCTGTATCTCCTTCATGTGTTCAGCGATCTCCAGGAGGGTGGACGAGGGTGAAAGGGTGAACGGAGAGTAGAGAGAGCTGTGGGGTGAAGGAAGAGTATCCTCAGAGGTGATAGGGGGGGTGAAGGGCGGTGGAGACTCCTCCATTTGTCTCTCATAATCAAGACATTCCTCAGGCGGGTGCAGTGATAGATTTTCAAGGTTTTCTGAGCAATGTGTTGTGTCTCTCTCTTGTTTTGATTCCTCTTGTTGCTTGTCCTTGGCAGAGGGAACAGATTGATGACGTAGGCAGTTGAATACGTTAGAGATAAACAGTTTCACTCCTGACTTGTTCAGGCAAACTCCATTTGCCTTATAAAGATGTCTGCGGTCCCAGAGAAAGTTAAAGTTGTCAATAAAATTGACAGAATGGTCAGTACAGGCAGTTGAAAGCCAGGTGTTCAGTGCAAACAATCTGCTGAATCTCTCCACTCCTCTTCTGACTGGCGGTAGAGGGCCACTGATGAACACCTCTGCATTTAGAGAGCTGACAGTTTCCAACAAACATTTAAAGTATTTTTTCAGCACTTCTGACTCTTGTTTCACAACATCATTGGTTCCAATATGCAGTACCACATTCTTCACAGTCGGATGTTCAGTGTCAATATGCAGGATCTTCTCAGCCAAGTCAGAGACCACATCCTTGGGAAAACATTGGTGTTGTTCTTACTACACAGACTTTTTACATCTCTTACAGCAGAGTCACACACAATCAGAGTTTTAGGCCCAGTCGTTAGCTTTCCCTCTAGCCTTTTACTTTTGGAGTAGCTATTGGCCCTTACCCTGCTGTGTGAGGAGGACAGGTTATCCAGGTCATCAGAAAGAGATCTCCGGTTCTTGGTCAGCGGAGCGTATCTGTTCTGGATTGGCACACTCTGTGGTTTAGGAGGATTGTTTGTAGTTCTCCCTGTAGCAGCTGTCCACGGCTGTTTCCTAGTAGGAACAGGGGTTGAAGAGGCGCTCTTCCTGGTTGATAACAATGCAGGCCAGACGGTCGCATCACAGATTTCAGAGCGCTGGGCTCTGCCTGTTGTTCGTCCTCCCAAATCCCATGGAAATGATTTACTCTTCGGCCTTGCACCCAGAGAGTTCGAGGGAGGACTACCACTTGTAGATTTATTACCCGGTACACAGCCCTCCTGTTCCTTGGAATCTTTGTAGCTGCTAACTAGCTTTGAGTTAGCATGCCTTTGTCCATTATTTTGCAACACTGGTAAAGTGGTGTCATTCCAACCTAGTCCATTCACTTCCACGTTAACTTCCAACCGTTGCATTTTCATTTCCAACACAACCATCTTCTTTAGAAGTTTGTGGAAGTCATCTGTAGAGAACGGAGGCATTTTGCTGCTAACTAGCTTAAGCTAAATAGCATGCAGTACCAGGCTTTAGCTGTTGCCAGGCCACGCTACTGTAAGACTGAGGTCGTCGTAAAAATATTGAAATATGGCTGAAACCCTCCGTCTATTTACGAAGAATAACTGTCCCAGTGATAGGTTAATGTCCTCGCTGCTCGAAGTTTTCAGAAAAGAAAAATAGAAAAACAGCATAACAAAGTAAGCAGAGGCAAGAGCAAGCAGAAAAGCGTCTGTGCACTGTAAGAAGGCTGCGTCAATAAAAAGTGAAATCTGAAAATAAATATATTATTCAAAAAAATTGCTGAACTGAATCAAAAATAATATTCAACCTGAAAAATTATTTCAAATACTTTTTTTTATTTTGAAAAATCATTGTATTTTTCAAAGTTCAGGATAAAAACTTGAACTTTCAAAAAAATTGTATTTTTTTGAATGATCAAATCTTATGACCCTGAAATAGCTCCATAAGAACCCTGTTGCGGCGGAATTGTCCATTTTATTGTGTTACTGTTCCTTTACATTGTAAAACGTAATTGGGTGATGGAATGATGTTAAAAACAAATTATCAGGACTTGGGAAAAGACACGGTCCTAATAAAATCCCGTTTCTCTCGCCCACCGTTACGCCCCTTTAGTGACGTCACCACTACAATTTTGGCAGCAATTACAAATTCCAGACGTGAGGAAAAGGAGAGGAATTGTGGTTACCTACTGTAACTCCAGCTTCTATGAGTAAACGGCGTAGCCCTCTAAGGCTATCGTTATTGGGTAATCCCCCTGCGCACCGGCGCAGCACTGAAACACTTGTAGTTCACGCCCACCCGCAAGGTGGGCCCCACTCTCGGGCCTCCTTCCGGTATAAATAGGAAGGAGGCCCAACAATCTGCTCCCATACAAAATAACTTTTCTTCAGCTATTCGTAGAGCCAGTGGGGCCCAGCACTTAGAGGGCTACGCCATTTACTCATAGAAGCTGGAGTTACAGTAGGTAACTACTGTTCTATTTTGTATATGGCTTTGCCCTCTAAGGCTATCGCTATTGGGTTAAGGGCGAAGCATGATGTAGTCTGCGCCCCACTGGGTCCGCCCAGCACTAGAAGCACAGACACACCTGACCTGCTCAATAACACCCCATGCCTGTTGTGCCATGCGTAATGGCGCATCACCGTCCCCGGAATATAGCATAACATGAATATTTTCCATGAGGGGACGAAGGCTGGGAACAATACATACCTGCCGCTGTGAAAAGTAGAGACGAAGGTCATACTTTGCCCGAGTGCTAGCGGCTAGCCTACTGCTAGTCAACACTGCTAGGCTAAGCAGTGTGCAACAGGAATGCAACTTAAGTACAATTTTACTCACATACTGTTGGCTACTTACGGTATTTACACATGTGACAGATAACAGGCTCATCACAGACAAACTGGACGTGGCCAAGTACTTGAACATTTTTTTCACAAACATAGCCACAACTCTTGTAAATAAATTACCCTCCCACTCAGGGCTTTTTGGAGTAGATCACATCATGACCTACTACAAAAAGCTAGGGGTACGCAAAGATGATTTCAGTCTAGCAACGGTAACATCAGCAGAGGTACTCATTAAACTGAGCGCCCTCCAACCTAACAAGGCCACTGGCCACGACAATATCCCCTCCAAATTCCTCAGAGACACAGCAACCGCCATCTCACCAGTCATAGCTCACATAATTAACCTCTCCATAAAACAGGGAAAAGTACCGAAAGACTTCAAAATTGCAAGAGTAACCCCCCTGCACAAAAAGGGCATTAAATTGGACCCAGGCAACTACCGCCCTGTTTCTATACTTACCTCCATCTCGAAAGTCATGGAAAAAATAGTATATGAACAGGTCGAAAAGTACCTCGCGGACAAGAAACTAATCTATGAATTTCAATCTGGCTTTAGAACATCCCACTCCACTGACACATGCCTTCTTTATTTAAACGACCACATCAAACAAGAGGTGGACGAGGGCAAATACTGCGGCATGGTGATGCTGGACCTGCAAAAGGCTTTCGACACTGTCAATCACCCCATTCTGATTGACAAGCTAAAAGCAATTGGTTTTGATAAACTATCGGTGAGCTGGATGCAATCCTACCTGGAGGGGAGAGAACAGATGGTGGAGGTAAACGGTACTCTGTCCCCCCCCTCCCAGTGAGCTGTGGTGTTCCACAAGGAAGCATATTAGGTCCGTTACTGTTCCTAATTTATGCAAATGACATGTCATCAGCATGTGACTGCAACTTGTTCCTGTTCGCGGACGACTCAGCCCTGCTGGTCTCTGACAGGAGCAGATTGCAGGTTGAAAAAACCCTCAGCTCCGAGCTCGGCAGAATCTGCACCTGGCTCGCCGATAATAAATTATCATTACACCTGGGTAAAACAGAGTCCATTCTCTTCGGTTCGAAACATAATCTCAGCAAATCCGACGACTTCTCAGTTGCAGTGGGTGACATTATTGTCACAAGTAAGAAGGAAATTACATACCTAGGATCCATTCTTGAGGCAAACCTCTCCTGTGACAAAATGGCATGCAATGTAATAAAAAAAGTCAATCAAAGAACTAGATTCCTATACCGGATCTCCTCTCTGGTAAACAAAAACACCCTGAAAACTCTGGCAGGAGCACTCATTCAAGGGTACTATGACTATGCTTGCACGTCATGGTACCATAGCACCTCCAAGGCGCTAAAAATAAAACTTCAAACATCACAAAATAAACTGGTCAGACTACTGCTTGACCTTTCATCTAGAACCCACCTCACCTCTGCCCACTTTGACAACCTAGGATGGCTTAGAGTAGACGACAGAGTACAGCTACTTGCAATGGGCCTGGTCTACAAGATCCAATACACCTCTATGGTACCCATGTACATGTCAAAATTCTTCTCAAAGGTCAAGGAATATCATGATCATAACACCAGAGGGAGCTCCACAAATCATGTAAAACCCAGATTTGGCACAAAAAAAGGGGAATACACGTTTCGCAATTATGCCACATCAAGGTGGAACGCTCTTCCCATTACTGTAAAGGAAAGTAAAACTATACTTACCTTCAAAACCTCTCTTAAAGATCACCTTCGGGGGAGAGCATTGCAAAACTGGCTCCGGTAATGGTACAAATCTCAACCTGTCGTACAATGGACAGCTTGTCACAGTCCAAACTGTGTCCCTGTTTGTTCCCCTGTGTGTGTGTGTGGAGAGGGTGTGGTGTCCCTTGCAGGCAGCAGCCTGATTGCTCTCACCTGGCCGTCCGACTCAGCTGTCCCTCATCATCTAATCAGGACACAGCTTATCTACTCCAGTCTCCCAGCAACTCACCGCCAGATTGTTTTCTACACCAGTGGTATTACATCCTCCTGGCTGCCCATTCAGTTATCCTGTCTGCGTGTAAATCCGTACTCTTTGTAACTAGTTTCTCTTGTGTTTCCAGTGCAATCCCTCGGCCATCATCCACCAGAGCTTCCAGCCAACCTGCCTGCTTCTTCCTGCATCCTACCTGCCTGCCTGGTAATCAGTCCAGCCTCTCACTGCCTACCTCCACTCCGGACCTCCATAATCACCAAACCTGCCTGAGTCTCCGAAACAATAAACCATTTAAACATCTTCAGTCATTGCCTGCACCTGGGTCCTGTTTAAAACATAATCCTAACAGAACAATCTGGCCACCATGGACCCAGCAGGCCCGGACCCAATTCGTGAGGCTCTCTCCAACCAAGGCATCCTCATGGGCCGGCATGACCAGATGCTCAGAGAGGTTATGGATAACCTCGCATCACTAGCCGCCAATGTAGCACAGATGGGACATCACCTCAACCTGGTTTCAACTCATCTTGCTCCGCCTGCTCCGGAGGATCCAGCTCCGTTAGCACAGGTTCCAGCCCAGCCCGCTCTCCCTTCACGTGAGCCAAACATTCCCACTCCAGAGCGGTACGCAGGTGCCTTAGGGACATGTAACTCTTTCTTAATGCAGTGTTCTCTTGTGTTTGAGCAGCAGCCGTCTACTTATGCTAATGACAGAGCTAAGATTTGTTATATGATAGGTTTACTTACAGGTAGCGCCCTAGCCTGGGCATCAGCTGTATGGGAGAGTCAGTCCAACCTCTCTTATTCTTATCCAGAGTTTACAGAAGAAATGAAGAAAGTTTTCCACCACCCCGTCAGCGGTAGGGACGCTACTAAACGCCTCCTCTCACTGCGACAGGGCTCCCGTAGTGTAGCCGAATACTCAGTGGAGTTTAGGACCTTAGCGGCAGAGGCGGGGTGGAATGACACAGCGCTTCAAGGGGTTTTTCAAACCGGGCTAACTGATTCTGTTAAAGATGAGTTAGCAGTCAGGGACGAATCAGCTAACTTGGATGAGTTGGTCTCCCTAGCCATAAGACTGGATAACCGCCTTAGGGAGCGCCGTAGGGAAAGAGCCAGTCGATCTCCTGGGTCACTCCCCTCTCGCCCTGTCTCGTCTCCTCTCGCAAGATTCAGGTCGGAGACTTTCCCAAGTCCTAGTGCTCCATCTGAAGTCTTTTCTCCTTTCCTGTCTTCAGAGGAACCGATGCAGCTAGGCAGAGCCCGACTCACTACCCAAGAACGTCTCCGGAGAATGAGAGAGGGACTTTGTGTCTACTGTGCTCACTCCGGTCATCTCGTGGACACATGCCCCCAGCGCCCAAAAGAGGGTGCTCGCCAGTAAAGGTGGGGATACTGGTGAGCAAGGCTGTTTCTTCTTCAACCCCCCAGACCCGCAAGCCTCTTGAAGCCACACTGCTGTTAAATCAACAGTCTCTCTCTCTGCCTGCCCTAGTGGACTCAGGGGCTGATGAGAGTTTTTTGGATGCCCAACTGGTTGCCTCAGCCGGCATCTCAACTCAACCTCTGACAGCTCCTCTCAATGCTCGAGGTCTGAATGGGAAGCTCCTGGCACGCGTTACCCATGTCACCGAACCCCTACATCTCGTCCTGTCCGGTAATCACCATGAAATGATTCAGTTCCACTTCATGTCCTCCCCTCACACACCCCTAGTTCTGGGCCAGCCATGGTTAAGACTGCACAACCCCCACATGGACTGGTCGGAGAATCAAGTAAGGAGTTGGAGTTCCTTTTGTCACTCTTCATGCCTGCGGTCTGCAATTCCCCCAGCAGAGGTCGGTATTCCTCCAGTTCAGCAGGAGCCACTCAACTTGTCCGCTGTCCCTCCGGTTTATCATCGCCTGGGAGAGGTTTTCAGCAAGCAGTGAGCTCTTTTTCTGCCCCCTCATCGCCCTTACGACTGTACAATAGATCTTCTTCCTGGGGCATCTCTCCCATCCAGTCGCCTGTTTAACTTGTCCCGAACTGAGCGTGACTTCCTGAACCGTTCAGTATTTGTGTATCTTGATGATATCTTGATATTCTCACAGACCATGGAGGAACACACCCAACATGTGCAGCAGGTTCTACAAAGGCTCCTCGAGAACAAGCTGTTTGTCAAAGTAGAGAAATGCAAATTTCACGTGGATTCAGTGGATTTCCTGGGCTACATCATTGAGCAAGGTCAGCTGAGAACAGACCCAGAGAAGGTACAAGCAGTGGCACAATGGCCCAAGCCTTCCACCAGGAAGCAGCTCCAACGTTTCTTGGGCTTTGCAAATTTCTATCGCCGGTTCATCAGAGACTACAGTCGGGTTGCCGGTCCTCTCAACCAACTCGCCTCCCCAGCAATCCCCTTCTCGTGGACTACTCAGGCTGAGGCTGCCTTCTCTGAGCTGAAGAGACGTTTCACCTCGGCTCCTATTCTTATGAACCCTGACTCATCTCTTCAGTTTATTGTTGAGGTTGATGCATCCAACACCGGTGTGGGGGCGGTTCTATCACAACGCTCAGTCTCCGACCAAAAGCTTCACCCTTGTGCTTTTTTTCCCCGACGACTGACAACCCCTGAGCGCAACTATGATGTTGGCAACAGGGAGCTGCTTGCTGTTAAGCTTGCGCTGGAAGAATGGAGGCACTGGCTGGAAGGCTCTGAACATCCATTCATTGTGTGGACAGACCACAGGAACCTGGTCTACATACAAACTGCCAAACGACTAAACTCCCGTCAGGCACGCTGGGCATTGTTTTTTGGGAGGTTCAACTTCACCCTTACCTACCGACCTGGTTCTAGAAACCTTAAACCTGACGCATTGTCCCGGCAGTTTGCAGTGGATCAGGATCCCATAGCTCCTGACACCATAATCCCCGCTACCAGAGTGGTGGGCGCTGTAACATGGGAGATTGAGAACTCAGTGAGGAAGGCACAGAGAGACCATCCAGATCCAGGAAAGGGTCCAGCTAACCGTTTGTTTGTACCTGACTCTGTCCGCTCACAGGTTCTCCTATGGACCCATGCTTCCCGCTTTGCCTGCCACCCGGGTGTGAGTCGGACCCTATCCCTCCTGAGACGACACTTCTGGTGGCCTTCTATGGAAGCGGACTCTCGAGCCTTTGTGCTGGCCTGCACGATTTGCGCCCGTAGCAAGTCTTCACACCAGGCTCCTATCGGTCTACTCCAGCCTCTCCCAGTTCCTAGTCGTCCCTGGAGTCACATCGGCCTAGATTTTGTTAACGGCCTCCCGGTTTCACAGGGTAACTCAACCATTCTCACTATTGTTGATCGCTTTTCCAAAGCAGTTCATTTTGTGCCTCTTCCTAAACTCCCCACAGCCTCTGGAACTGCTGACCTCCTGGTCAATCATGTTGTCCGGCTCCATGGCATTCCAACAGACATTGTTTCCGACAGAGGGCCACAGTTCATATCTCAGGTATGGAAAGCATTCTGTCGAGCACTTGGAGCATCTGTCAGTCTCTCCTCAGGCTATCATCCTCAGACTAACGGGCAGGCCGAAAGGGCCAATCAGGACCTTGGAGCTGCACTTCGCTGTGTCACCTCCCGGAATCCCACCTCCTGGAGCTTACATCTGCCCTGGATTGAATACGCTCATAACTCACTGTCTAGTGCTGCTACCGGTATGTCCCCATTTGAATGTTCTCTTGGATATCAACCCCCTTTGTTCCCAGCCCAAGAGGATGAGATTGCAGTTCCCTCTGTCCAAGCCCATCTCCGTCGTTGTCGTAGGATTTGGAAGGATGCCCGCTCTGCCCTTCTCCGCTCCGATGAACGCAATCGGCATATTGCAAACCGCTACCGGACCGCAGCTCCCCAGTTCCAACCAGGTCAGAAAGTTTGGCTTTCTTCAAAGAATATTTCTTTACAAGCTGAGTCTAAGAAGTTGAAACCACGCTTCATTGGCCCCTATGTGATCGAGCGCATAATCAATCCATCTGCTGTTAGACTCAAGCTGCCTCCCTCCATGAGAATTCACCCAACCTTTCATGTGTCCCAGTTGAAACCAGTGTTGTCCAGCCCTTTGTGCCCTCCAGCCATCTCCCCTCCACCCACCCTTGTTATTGATGACCACCCGGCCTACACGGTCCGACGGCTGTTGGACATTCGCCGCCGGGGCCGTGGGTACCAGTATCTGGTTGATTGGGAGGGTTATGGTCCTGAGGAGAGGAGCTGGGTGTCCCGCAAGCTCATTCTATGTCCCTCTCTCATTCGGGACTTTCGCAGGGACCACCCAGATAAGCCTGGTGGTTCGCCTGGAGGCTCCCGTTGAGGGGGGGGTACTGTCACAGTCCAAACTGTGTCCCTGTTTGTTCCCCTGTGTGTGTGTGGAGAGGGTGTGGTGTCCCTTGCAGGCAGCAGCCTGATTGCTCTCACCTGGCCGTCCGACTCAGCTGTCCCTCATCATCTAATCAGGACACAGCTTATCTACTCCAGTCTCCCAGCAACTCACCGCCAGATTGTTTTCTACACCAGTGGTATTACATCCTCCTGGCTGCCCATTCAGTTATCCTGTCTGCGTGTAAATCCGTACTCTTTGTAACTAGTTTCTCTTGTGTTTCCAGTGCAATCCCTCGGCCATCATCCACCAGAGCTTCCAGCCAACCTGCCTGCTTCTTCCTGCATCCTACCTGCCTGCCTGGTAATCAGTCCAGCCTCTCACTGCCTACCTCCACTCCGGACCTCCATAATCACCAAACCTGCCTGAGTCTCCGAAACAATAAACCATTTAAACATCTTCAGTCATTGCCTGCGCCTGGGTCCTGTTTAAAACATAATCCTAACACAGCTTCCCCCCCCCATCTATGTATATACTCGCATTTTAGACTCTGTTACTAACTGTATATCTGTAGACTTGGTATGTCTTAAATGTCCGGTTAGGATGTATTAGAACGAAATCTAAAATGAAATTTGTAAGTAAGCCATCTGTATGTAAAAAAACACCTGTATGTAAATTGTAAATAAGCCATCTGTATGTCAAATATGTCTTGTATGTCTTAAATGATATGATGAATTGGAAATGGGGGACCCTGATGTAAACAAGACGAAAGTCTTTCTCTGGTCTGCATCCCCTTAACAATTGTATGTTTTGAGCTGTACTGTACTGTACCCAATATACAAGCTGTTAATAAACTTTTCAATCAATCAATCAATCAGGTACTTGTACTTCTAGTAGTTACTACTAGCTACTAGGATGGATGTATAAGACATAATTTAAAAAGAAAAAAGAAAAACTTGATATGGGCCATACTGGAAAATTAGTACTTTTTGTGCTTGAAGTATATTTTGATGCCAATACTTTTGTACTTTACTTGGGTACACATTTGAATGCAGAACTGTTACTTGTAACATAGTATTTTTACACTGTAGTATTGCTACTTTTACAGATCTGAGTACTTGTTACAACTCACATAGCCCATACGACCTCATGAATTATATAGGAAATGTAAAAACAATATAGAAATGCAGAAACAATGTGTCTGCTCAATATTCTACACAGTAATTGATGACATTAATGTTGATTGAATTCAACACAGTACTGACAAACATCAATTACTGTAGTATTTATTGCTTTTGATATTATACACCCCAATGTGCATGATGAACCTTACATTTGGCCTTTTTGTTGTGCTTTTATTGAATTGGATCACAATAAACTCCATGTTAATATGAACACACTAAATTGAACTCATGTGTACTGTAAGTAATTTGCATTAATAAAATGTATTTCCCTTTTCCTAAAGAAAGAAGATCACCTTATATTTGCCATTGTTACATTTGTGCTCGACACATTACAAAATGGGTCCGAAGAAGCTGAAGCCGGCAAAAAAGGGAGTGGGACCAATGGACGGATTTTTTACCAATCTTCTCCTGTTAATTGAAATATACATTATTTTCTTTATAATATAATATATATGATATTTCTTTATAATCAAACATTTGAATACAGGATTTTGAGATGTTAGATTACTGATTTATATGGGTTACTAAGTTTAATTTAGCTTTGTGTCTTTTCTTTAAAAAAATATTCTTTATTCTACTAACTCAATATTAGTACAGAGAATTAACGAAACCGACAAACAGAATTTGTAGAAGCAGGAGAGATCTCTTGTGAAGTATACAACACTTAATACTTTACAATGAATAACTTTTCTGTCTGTGATCTCTAGAAAAAACCAGCAAACCAGAATGGGAGACGCAGCGAGCCTTCCGATTTACAACCTGTTGCAGAGGTTTGTCATATTTTATTCTGTATCTTTGTTGGCGTTTAAAAGTCATATAGATAGTATAGAGAACTATTGTTCTTGTCTCACACGTCTTGCATTTTAATTCAACTTTTGACACCCAAATTCTTTGTAACAGCAGTTCATTTGACATTTTTTTGACATTTGATATGAGCAACCCATGATAATAGGTATATCCCTTAGAACATGCTACTGATAACATGTTTGTCCATTATCTCAATAAAGACAGACAACCAGAATGGGAGACGCAGTCTATCTCCTAATTTACAACCTGTTGCAGAGGTTTGTCTTATTTCTTGCTATATCCTTTTTTGCCATTTTAAAGTTATAGATAGAGCTCTATTGTACATGTCTGATTCGTCTTGCATTGAAATGTATCGTTTGAAGCCGAAATTCTTTGAAACAACTATTTATTTATTATCATCATGTAATAATATGTTTATTCCCTAATACACACATTAATACAATTCCTATCCATTATCTCCATGAGGACAGACAACCAGAATGGGGGAAGCATTCAACCCTCTGAGTTACAACCTGTTGCAGAGGTTGGTCATATTGTATTCACTATTTTTGATGGTATTTTAAAGTTTTTATAGAATCTATGCCATCTATTATATAGATAGTATACACAGGAATCTATTGCTCATGTCTTACACGTCTTACATTTTGATTTAACTTTTGATGTCCATTATTTCCATGTAGACACACAACTGTGTGGGAAGCAGCCAACCCTCTGATTTACAACCTGTTCCAGAGGTTTGTCTTATTATTTTTCTATGTCTTTTTTTGCCATTTAATGTTATAGATAGTAAACAAACACTGAGATCTATTACATTTTGATTTAACTTTTGATGCACATATTCTTTGTTACAACAGTTTATTTTATATTAGCAGAACATGATAATAGTTGTATACATTAATATGCTATTAATAACCTTTCTGTGCATTATTTCCAAGAAGACAGCCAACCAAAACAGGGAAAGCAGTCAACCTCCGGATTGAAAACCTGTTGCAGAGGTTTGTAATATGTCTTTCTGTTTCTGTGTTGGGATATTACAGTTATAGATAGTATACATAGAGACCTATTTGACATGTATTACACATCTTACTTCTTAATTCAACATTTGACACACAGATGCTTTGTAACAACAGTTTTTTATATATATTATCAGCATGTGCCAAAAGGTTTATTCCTTAAAACATGCTATTAATACAATTTCGGTCCATTATATCCATGAAGACAGATAACCAGATAGGGGGAAACAATCAACCCTCTGATTTATCATATTGTGTTAGTGTATGTTTTCATTTCAATTCTGCCACTTTGTTGTTTATTTGTTGTCAGCCCCGTGAGGAACTGCCATCGTCAAGTGGGAGTACGTCACCTCTCGCCCAAAGCCGGCAGGGATCATCTCCAACCTCAAGCAACCCTTTGGATAGACAGGTTAAATCTTTTTGTTTTATAGAAAAAATAAATAATGTAATTGTTATTAAATCAAATGAGTAATCATTGTGTTTCACTCGTAGGGAGAAGAGCCACATGGAACCCATCATTTTGAGTGGAGCTTGAGTGGTGACAATAAAGAAACAACGGTCTCCTGCAATAAAGCGGGTACTGTTGAGGACGTGCTCCAAAGAAGTTCACAATTTAGAGACATCTCAGAAAAGAACCTAAACAAAGAGCTGGTTATTATGAAAGATGGAAAAGCCATCAGTTCCCACTTCCCATGCTGCTTAATTAAGAACAATGAACGACTGACTGTTAAGTATTTTAAAGCTGTTAAAAATGCCAAGCAACCGGTTAATGGCTCTGTTCATCGCAAAAGAAAGCGGCGGTCTGGCGAGCTTGTGAGGTTTCATTTACTGACTAAGGGAGGTAAAGCTGTGGTTAATATCATGAGAAACAGCACACTGACAAAATCCTGAAATGACTGTTTATGCGTACAAAGATGAAAAGGTGAAGCAAGCTCTGAGAAGAGATGGTCGTTTACTGGATATTGTGTTCACAAAGAACTGTGTGCTCTCTCACACAAGCAATGAAGTAATCACTGAAATGTCCAGCCTGGTGGACGATCTTGATGGTAAAAGTTTTAAGATCATACTCCTCAATAGGAAGAATCCACCAGAAAGTCTGCCTAAGACTCTTGAACTTGATGACATGCAAAATGAACCTCGGATCATTGTTCCCAGTGGAGACCAAGCTCCTCCAAAGCAGTCTACCACAAATGACTCCCTGAATGAAAACACACCAAACCAGAAACCAACGCTAAATGGTAACATGGCACCAGGAAGCATGTTACGTGAGATACCGAATTCACAGGAGATGCAGGGTCGCCTACTTTCAGAGTTCCAACAAGCGGTTAAAGTTAAGAAAACTCAGAAGCAAACTCCGCTTTCTCGGATCCAGAGACTCTTCCTTGTAGATTATGGAAAAAACGTATAGACATGCAACGAAGTGAAAACAATGAAAAAACTGATGGATCTGAGTAATTTGGTTTGCCATGTGAGAATAAATGGTAGATCAGGGGGAAGTGGCTTCCTCCTGTTTGGCAAGTTTGTCCTGACAAATGGCCATGTAATTAAGGGCATTTATAATGAGAGTGAAAGGCAGCTGACTGAGAAAGTCACTGTCCATTTCTCTTTTGAAAGTCTTGGCCAAGTGGATCCAGGAGCAGCCGTGGAGGAGGAGGTTGTTGGCTTTGAGTTCGGTTGTGATGTTTCAGGGCATACGTATGACTGGGCTTTGTTGAGGCTCTGTGCTGACCAGGAGTTGCCTGATGTTCTGTTAAAACACTTCACGTTCCTTCCCCAAAGGGGTGGAATCTGCATCATCGGGCATCCTATGGATGCAGTGAAAAAGATAGATCCATGCTTGAGTGTTCCAAGACAAGGCCTAAATCAGGCTGTGGAGAGGCATCAGGCAGAATACAGTCAAGGGCCCATTCAGTTGGTTACCTACCAGTTTCAACATTCAACATGTTGAATCGGCCAAAGAAAGTCGGCCAAACAAATCACTCTGATTGGCTGTTGCCTCTTTTGAATGACGAATACACACTACCGCTGCCTGCTGGTAAGGACAGTTATTGCCACTCGTCGACTGAAGTATTTGCGGTGTGTTCGTAGGCGACGTAGCGGACATAAAAAAAAGTCGGGACGCCTTCGGTAAGCGTTCTTTTGTCTCAGGTTGGTGTGTAGCGGCCTTTACGTCGCCACTTCCATTCACATTTTTCATCATTGTTCCACAATGTTTATCATCAGGAAATTAATATATATATATTTTATACTATACTTGCACTGCTTACCATTTTCATACTTTATATATCTTAGCATATTCATACACACTGTTCATACTGCTCACAGGCTGCTGTGTATATCTACTGTATTCATACCCCTCACTGTTTATTCATCCTATATTTTATTTTGTAGATTGTGTCCATTACTTTTCACTTTACTGCTTTTTGCACTCCTGGTTAGAAGCTAAACTGTATTTCGTGGTCTCAGTACCTGTAATCTGTGCAATAACAATAAAGGTTAATCTGATCTTGAGCAGGAACAACATTTATTTACTTAGTACATATCTGACGTTAACGATTAAACACATTTGTGCATTCTTTATAAAGTCAAGCTGACTCCGGAGGTGGCGGTGTCTTGACGGTGTGCAGTCAAGTCTTAACCTCTTAAGCCCTGAGCCTGTTTTTCAGGTTTCATGCTCGAAAAGGCTCTGCCCAAAACAAATGACTATAACTTAACTTCTAAAAGGGTTATATGAATAATTTCTTTTATCAAAGCAAGGTTACATCTGTGAGTTGGATGTAAAATAATTAATATAGATGTTTCTGTGTCTGAGTAAATTCAGATGGAGCATAGTAAAAAAAAAGGTACATTTTTACCTTCGCCTAAAAAAACATTACTTATAGTGAAAACCACCCTTGAATGATGGGATGGTAGACTAAAAGCTTTAGGAATCCAAAGTATAACATATAATAAGTACCCTGTATCAAGATGGAGGAATCTGAATTGGGACTACTAAATGAGCGAGACTCAAATATCAGAAGTTCAGAGTAAGTTTTAGTAGTTTTTATTTTATGTATACTTCATTTACTTTACTCAGGGTCACAGGGAAGAAACCAGTTTTAAGATGTTGAAAAGTTCATTAAACATAAAAAGGCATTTCAAAGAAGTTGTGTTATTCTACATTTTGACACCAAGATTTTCTGATTTTACTGCAAATGTATATCGGTTATGATTACTAATAATCGGTATCGGCTTAGAAAAAGCCATATCGGTCGATCCCTAATCACAGTGGGATATACACATTCTTTACTTATTGAAACGGCCTTGTCTGAGGTTTGTGATATCTTAAGTGCCCTTAGAGTACTTTTAAGTCACAAATATCATTTTAAAAATAAAGGTAAATATGGTTTCTCCAATTTTACCACATGTTGTAGCCGCTTGTTTTTGTGGATTTTATTTGTACTATATATTTTGTACTGAGTGTGCGATTCTTAAAGCAGTCTGTTAATAGTATGTGTATTTAGTTGTGATGAACTGTTTTAAATACTCTTTTGGGGCAGAAGGTTGCCGGGTTGTTCAGTTCGGAGGCTATCTTGAATGTTCATAAAGGGATTGATCTTAATGAGCTGCATTGGATGTTGGTAGTGTTTTGAGTTGGAACCCCACTCTTTGACATTAAGAACCATTTCCTGTTTTGAGGAATGGATCATTAGGAGTGTTGGACACCTGGGCTGGTGTGACTGCTCAGCCATATCATTATGAATGCATCCACACTGCACACTTAAGTTAGTTCAATAATGAATAAGAAAAAATGCCAAAGATGAAGTATTTCTAGGAAAAAACAGTTTAAAAACATTGCTTAGTTTGTCCACTAGAGAGCACTGATTTAAAAGTTCAGATGGTCACCATTCAGAAATGTTTAAAATAAATGATCAGATTGCTTAAAAAGTCAAATCTTGTTTTCAGCCTCAAAGATTTACTTTTTACGTCTTTATGTTTTTTAAAGAAAAAAAAGAAAAGAAAAAATGTTCATTAAATCTCTCGTTTATTTGTAATGTATAACATTTTAAAAATATTTAGTACAATATTGAAAATGGTACAATTGTGTATTGTAAACATTAAAAAAAATGTTTAACACATGAATAATGATCGAGAAGATGGATGGATGAATAATGATTTTTTTATATTCAATAAAGTGATATCATATAAATTTGGATTTTGATTGTTTTTTTATTTATTCTTTGCTCGTATGACATGATAAATATAGCTTATACTTACTGGACATGATTTTTTCACTTGATGTACAGTTCCATTAGGAGTATTACTACAAATTGTTGTTTTTTTATTTGTGAATGATTGTCACACCCTAAATGAAAGGATCTATTTTTTTAAAGGATCTATTTTTTGTTTTGTGCAACCCTTTTTTGCATTTGATTGACAAGACTGTTGGTCTCTCTTCCTCCATAAATCCTGTTGGTTTGTGCTTCTGGATATATTTTGATAAATGTATGCTTTATTTTACATTTGGATATCCGTTTACTCCCACAAATGTTGTCATGTCTTCATTAGAGTCTGTATTAAAAGGATAAACCACATTTTTCAAATCACACATCCTGTATTACAATGAGAAAGCAGCACAGGACAAACCAGCTCGATGCTGTGCGTTTTACTGCTGTAGTCCCACACCGAGGACATGTAACTTCCAAACAGAGGGCTAAAACCACAGAAGAAAGAGGAAAATCAAAATGGCTGAAGGAGAAGATAATGGGAGTGGAATCACTACTTAACCTGTTTCTTCTAAATAAAGTACGGTAATTGTTGAGTTTGAGTCTTTTAGCAGTTGTGTATGTGTTAATGGGAAGAAGACAGTCACCTAAGAGCACTCAGGTCTTCCACAGTGAGTTGATTCAGGGCGACATTTTTTGGATTCAGCAGCAAACACCGCTTTTCCAGAGATACCATGGGCCTCTCTGAACGACATCTACAACACAGGGTAACAAAGAAATACATGGACAACTATAACTTGTTTTGTTTGCTATTGTCTTTATTATAGCCATCCTACATTGTTGTTCTCTGCGACATGTTAAATAAAGTTACCAGAACTTCTAAAAAATGCCTTAATATATATAGCCGAGACGTTATTTTTCACTTGGTTGAACAGTTGACATGAAAATGTGATAAATATCATAATTAATCAACAAAAATACATGTCATCTTTATTATCTGTGCACTAAAGTGAACTATAGTGATTGTAAAACAGCCTCCTAAGAATATTCACATTGTATTATTTGTTTAAAACCTTTAAACCAAATTCCTTTACAAAAAGACTGTGGAAATATTCTTAGAAAGGGAAACAAAACGTACCCCCTGCCTCACAAGGTAGTAGGCCAAGTCAGTAGCCAACATGCCGGACTGAGGGCCGCTTGCATCACACTCTGGTTAATCTGAAAGCAGGAGACACATTGAAGGAATCAAAATCATTGGACTTCTGTTCGAAACAATTTCTCCTTCTTTTAAAACGGCTGCTTTAACAAAAAAGTCTTGATATCTTAAGTAGCAGAATCATAAAATATTGTATGCAATGCTATGAAATTGGTGTCTATAAAACATGCACATTTGGGCCTATCGTCTTTCTTTCTGCTTATATACGTTTGGGTTTTATTCATTGTGTCACCGTTTCTTTCAGTGTGTCAAAAGAAAAAAGATCAATAAAGAAGTCAAGATTTAACAAAAGCCAAGCAGCCGCAACCTTTCAAAGTTATGAAAATGATCAACAACCTCCTGCAACAATGAGACTGAGCAGTGTGTTTTTTCTTTCTAAATAATAAACAGTGACTTCATCTCTGACCTTGAGAGTTGACATGACTCCGGTTGTCACTTGCAGCACAGCGTGGACAGTGTCATAGCAGTCAAACATGGCCTCCTTATCCTCCTGAAGAAACATGTCAAGGACGAAGACAGCATGACAAAAAAGCTAGGCGTAAATTACACAGAAAAAGTCCTTCCAATGAAGTGAAAGCACACAAAAGACACATTTTCATACCTGCAGGTCTTTGTTGTAGGTGCTGGGCAGGCCCTTCCGAGTCATCATGAACCCTGCACACTGGAATACACACAGTACACACTTCAGTTTTACAAGAAAGCAGCAACGAGTCATACAAACACAACTTGACAAAAACAGCAAGCCTGAATGTGCTGCTCTACTTCTGAGAAATAGAAAGGACCATACTTAAAGCTACAAACTAGTAAAACCTGACAACTTTTACAATGAGGGTTGCCAGGTTTGATTCTAAAGTAAAAAATAGTGATAGCTCTATGACACATGAGGGCGCTGCTCTTCCAGAATAAAGCTATTAGTGGTGAAAGATATGCAGTTCAATCATTTAATCAATCATTTTCTATTAAAAAGAATAGTAAGCTATGAAAATGTTTGTCTTTGATTACACTACTTGCAGGGCTTTTACATGTTTGACTTCTCTAGACACAATATTGAGTGCCAATTAAGGTCCTTTGAACAATAGTGTATCTTTAGTCAGAGGTCTTACGCTGCCAAAGACACGACCTGCTTTACTCCTGATCAGCTCCAGACTGTCTGCATTCTTCTTCTGGGGCTTCAGACTGCTGCCTGTGCTGCACAATCAGCAAGTATAGGGGAGACGAAGAAAGGAAACAAGGTAAATGCAGGTTTAAATGCACAATTAAAGATTGGGCTTAATACAGCTTTAAGATTTCATAATGCTGATGGTTGTGGTGAAAAAACCTGTCGACAGAGACAGTAAGATCTAAAAGTTTTCATTTCACTTTGACATCATTCAGTGTATAACATTATTTATTTTTTACAGCAGCCCTTAAAATCTATGTGAGCTTTTGTTTACTGACTAACCATTATAAATTCACCCGGACATTTTCGAATATCATTTACTATATTGAATTGGAGTAATGCACATGTGGAGCTTAAAAACAATACAAAATGCCTGACTTGTCACAAGTCTATCCAAATGTGTGTAATCTTAAGATCATGTGCAAACTGTATTTTAGGACCATGTTATAAAATACAAACCGACCAGTAGGCGTCAGAGAGCGAAATGAAGGAGAACTCTTTTGTGCTGTACAGCATCAGGTCCTCGGCCATCTTACTCAGATGGGTCAAACACAATGAGGCCCAAAATAAGAACTCCGCTAAAGAAACAGACACAGAGGCATTACATGAAGAAACGTAGAGAACACAGACACATTATCTTTTTTTTAATGTTTATGTTTCAAATGACTTGAAAGACATGTAAGGTTTTACGTACCGACAAAGTCCCTTTGGCCTGTAGCGTCCATGCTGTTAATACTGATTCCATCAAACTCCAACTCTACACATGAGGAGAAATTGTATAGTTTGACTTCATAAAAATCTCATTTTTATAAATAAACCACACACAGGTGAAAGATAGCTGCAACAAAGGTGCTCTCAAAGTATTTTGACAGGATAATCTTGACATGTTTTGGCCCGACCGTTCCGCAGTAGCTCCCTGTCGATGTCAAATGGTGTTCCAGCAATGGCACCACTGCAAAACAACAAGAATCCTTGTTATTAAATGATCAGATCAATGGGAGAAAGTCAGTTTCAAACCGTGAGTTTGTGTTCAAAGCATACCTGCCAAGAGGTAGGATATTAACCCTTTTCTTGATCTCCTTAAGTCGGTCCACATCTCTGCTCAGAGCAACAGCATGACTGAGGGCAAAGAAACAAACGTCGCTGTTATTAAAAAAAGATCATCTAAAAATAAAAGTTCACTTTATTAAAAAGGTCACCTTAGAATCCAGTGGCTCCATCTGATTGGCTTAGCTCTCTGCATGTGAGTGTAACCGGGAAACAGGACGTCAATTTTTCTGTAGACAGTAGACAGACACAACTCTTGAAAAGAACAGGGAAAAGTGTATTTGTCTGTTTCTATCTTACGCTGCCGCCCGCTCCACCATAGTGGACATCAGCTGTAGGGCATTGTCTGTCAGGGTGGTGATGGCATCTCGCAGCCAAAGCCTCATGTCCGTCACAACCTGGATGACACAAACACACGCAGCACGGTCTACTGATATCAGCTAGTTATTACAGAAAAGTCAAACATAAAATCTGATTCATCTCATCTGTGGTGACCAGCTTTGTCTTCTCCAGAGCTTTCACATAAGCCTTGCTCCCTCGGATGTCAGCATCCCACATCCTCTTTTCATAAGCGATGGATGCATTGAACCTCTCCATGATAAGATCAGTGTCTCCCACGAAGCAAGCTCCCCAAAGTTTATTTCCCTGACAAGCGGCACAGACAGGGAGCATTACTGGCTTTAGCTAAATGTTAGATGGAACACAGTTTGTAGAAACAATACAATATTCGCCGTTACATGTGTCTGTATACAATGGTGGTCCTAGTTTGACGGCTTGCTTTAGCTCCAGCTGGGTGTTAAAACAACAAAAACACATGTATGCCGGTGGTCGAGATGCCTCAAGCTTTACCTTACCTCTCTCTGTGCTGGAGATGTTTTTCGCCGGTCGCTGTCTGTAGCGGTTTTGTCTGGTGAAACAATATTTAGGCAGAGGGGAAGTTGAATGCCAACTACAACCCAATAATAACGTAGCTTCTAGACGTGAGGCTACAGCGAGGCAGTTTCCCTCTAAAGGTGTGTGTATCTCTTTAAAAGACGTCACCGAACACGTTCCACGCTGCTTCCCATATTACGTCATCCGTTTAAAGTTAAAAAACTACTTCTATTATAATTACATGGCTTTTATCAAATTATGAATCATATAATCAATTGATTTTTTTTGTCATATGTATTTGCTTTTATTGAATGTAAAAAGCTTCCTGCACAATACAATTACTGAATGATTCACATTTGTTTTTGTCATTACTGAATTCCCTGGCACTTGTTTTCCTTGTTTATTATTTGCAATTGTTCATATGTCATTTTTGTTGTCTGTATTTGATCAAGTTGGGTGACAAAAACTGGTATGGGGAAGTGATGCCTCTTAATTGTTGGGAAACTACCTATCATGGCATCCTAAGAACACAAATAAGGAAAAAACAAGAATGACAGATGTAAGTTTTACCTTTTGTGGAGTCTTTATTTCGGTCTTGTAGAAATACAAACCAAATGAGATATTTGTAAGTGTTTATCCTTGATCATATCTTCACCCTATAAAAAAACAAGACTACATATGAATGTAGGCCACAGACAAAAAAATCACATACTATTTCGACATGTACTTCAGTTATTATTTCTGCACTCACTTGCAATATTTTATTTCTGTTTCATCTTCCACTTGTTTAATTTAATGTAATACATGTCTTAATTATATTTATGTTGCAGTGTTGGAGTAGCCCTGGGACTGAAGATTTTCATTGCCAAAGCCGTACATTTTGTGTACATGCCAAAAAAGCATTTGATTTCACACGATTGTTTACACGTTGTCTCAATAAAGTTGTGAAAAAAAGTCAGTTCTCTTTTGCTCGCTCAAAGAAGAGGGGAGAACCCTGTTGCGGCGGAATTGTCCATTTTAATGTATCACTGTTCCTTTATCTCAGTGAAAAACGTAATTGGGTGATGGAAAGGTGTTAAAGACAAATTATCAGGATTTGGGAAAAGACTCACGGTCCTAAGAAAGTCCCGTTTCTCTCGATCACCGTTACGCCCTTTAGTGACGTCACCACTACAATTTTGGCGGCAAGAACACATTCTAGATGTGAGGAAAAGGAGAGAAAGACACACCACAATCTCTCCGGAAAACATCGACCGATGCTTGCTCAGTGGCTGTTTGTTTGACATTTTGGGGTTTTGGTAAGTTCAATTATAAAAACCTTTTAAGAAGAGAAAGCTAAAGCAGGTATGGTCCTTATTGAGTCTTGTAAGCAAACATTACTAATTAAACTTGTAGTCCACAGCAGTGTTAGTCAACACTGCTAGGCTAGCCGCTAGCCTAGCAGTGTTGACTAACACACAGTGTTCACTAACACTGCTGTACTTTGTATTGCTACTTTTACAGATCTGAGTACTTGTTACAACTCACATAGCCCATACAACGTCATGAATTATATAGGAAATGTAGAAACAATATAGAAATGCAGAAACAATGTCTGCTCAATATTCTAAACAGACATTGATGACATTAATGTTGATTGAATTCAACACAGTACTGACAAACATCAATTACTGTTATTGATTGCTTTTGATATTATACACCCCAATGTGCATGATGAAGGCTATGGCCAGGGTTGGGAGGGTTACTTTGTAAATGTAATCAGTTACTGATTACTGAATAAATGGCTCTGAAAGTAATCCGAATACAGTTACAGTTACACGTCTTAAAAAAACGTAATCAGATTACTTTTAGATTACTTTTGGATTACTTTCTTTTTCCATCACAGATGGTATGTTTTGGTGAACCGGAGACACAAAAAGCAAAAGGAAACTGAACGTGTTTTTACTGTTTTAATGGCTTATCAAGAGCACAACTGAAACATAACATCTGAAACGATGCAACAACATAATAAACTTTTTGGCGATGCGGCTTGGGATGTGAGGAGTGAGGGACACGGCTTAGAACGGGCGTGTCGCCTTCTGTCCTGCCAGTGTTGGCAGGACATGAATTAAAATGTCGAACTTGGACTTCATTTTAAGGACATGTCGGCCAGGGATCGGCAAAACAGGAGACTCTGTGCACCAGTCTGCCTTGATCTATGAATTCATGTCCGTGAGACTCACAGTATCTGCTGCCCACAGCTGTTTTATAGAAGGAAAACCTCCTTCACTTCATGAAATCTCTGCAGCACCAGGAGGCAGCGGGAGGGTTAACTCAGTCTCTGAGAAGACGAGCACGCAGTGCCTTTCACGCACCGCCTTTCACGCACCGCCTTCACTGTGTTTACCTTCAGAATCATAAGGCTAAAGGGCGACTGCAGGCTGATGTGTTTTAACCACACACACCTCTACACACACACGACTTAAACGCAGACTTTTGTTCCTCCATGTTTCGTTGTTATTGTTTCACTGAGCGGACCCGCCCCTTTTTTTTCAAACGCTCCCTTTTTTGGACCATCTGCGGCGGTCAAAGTGTTTGTGCGCTGTGATGATTCGGCTGTACCTTTTAATAATGAATATTAAATGTTGCGAGGAAATCTTTCCACCAATAATTCCAATAGGTAATCCAAAATGTATTCACTTCAGGTTTAAGAAAGTAACTGGAATCAGATTACTCGTTTTTTGAAATGTAAAGCGAGCTGAATACAGTTACTTGTTTTTTGTATTCTGATTACGTAACGCCGTTACATGTATTCCGTTACAACCCAACCCTGGCTATGGCCACCTTACATGTGGCCTTTTTGTTGTTGTGCTTTTATGGAATTGGATCACAATAAACTCCATGTTAATATAAGCACACTAAATTGACCTCATGTGTACTGTAAGTAATTTGCATTAATACAATGTATATGCCTTTTCCTAAAGAAAGAAGATCACCTTATATTTGCCATTGTTACATTTGTGCTCGACACATTACAAAATGGGTCCGAAGAAGTTTAAGCTGGCAAAAAAGGGAGTGGGACCAATGGACGGATTTTTAACGGTACCAATTTTCTCCTGTTAATTGAAATGTACATTATTTACTTTATAATATAATATATATGATATTTCTTTATAATCAAACAATTGAATACAGGATTTTGAGATGTTAGGTTACTGATTTATATGAGTTACTAAGTTTAATTTAGCTTTGTGTCTTTTCTTTAAAAAAAAATCTTTATTCTACTAATTCAATATTATTACAGAAAATTAACGAAACCGACAAACAGAATTTGTAGAAGCGGGAGAGATCTCTTGTGAAGTATACAACACTTAATACTTTACAATGAATAACTTTTCTGTCTGTGATCTCTAGAAAAAAACAGCAAACCAGAATGGGAGATGCAGCGAGCCTTCCGATTTACAACCTGTTGCAGAGGTTTGTCATATTTTATTCTGTATCTTTGTTGGCCTTTAAAAGTCAGATAGATAGTATAGAGAACTATTGTTCTTGTCTCACACGTCTTGCATTTTAATTCAACTTTTGACACCCAAATTCTTTGTAACAGCAGTTCATTTGATATTCAGTGTTTCCCCTACCATTGTCTTGGCGGGGCGCTGCGCCCTGCCAACGGAGCCCTGCGCCCTGCCAGAAATTCAAGGTGTTTTTATTTTTTATTTTTTTTATTTAAATTTTTGTTTTTTTATTATTTAAAAGATATATATATATATATATATAGCACCAAATTGCAACTGAAGTAATCTATCTACGGTCACTTTTCACATTGAACATGTGCTCTTTTATTAAATAAACTAAACGCCTATGTTATGTATCCAATGTGCATGTTTCAGTGTCCACAGCCTTGCGTATTCACATTCTCCCTCCACTCTGTTTCTGAAGGCCCCCCACACACACACACACACACACACACGCGAATGCACACACTCACAATCAGAGACAAGAGCGGAGGAAAGGAGGAGAACAACAGCTCTGCTGTCTGCCCGTTTGTGTGTCCCCACAGTTTCAAATTTGTTTATTATTTTTTAACCGCTAGCCGTTATCGTCACGGGAGAAGGACACACACAGCCTGCCCAGGTGGACGCGCGCGAACGCGACAACGAACGTAGCGTGCGCATTCTAAAAATAGCCCACAGATGGTGAGCAGGTACCGCGGTTTTGAACTACAGTATTGAATTTGACAGAAAACAAAAATCAAACGCCAGCAGAAGAATAGTCTAATGACTTGGGTGAAAAAAAAGACAGGAGATGTGAGTTGGTTTATTCAGTAAATTAGCTCAGGATAATTGGATGTTCTGTCACTTGTTGATGTGAGGCTAATGCAGGATTTGCTAGCTTGATGCTACCGGCATTTAGCGGCAGTGACTCAACAAATTGCCACTTAAAATGTATCGTCAGCAATGTATGACAAGCAGACTGCTTGTTTAATGTTAGACTCACACCAATAGCTCAATATGATCATAACACGATTGCTTTCATATCAGAGATCAGATGAGGTGGAGCTGCCTTCAGCAATAGAGGATGAGGCAGAGAGAAGCAGCAGCAGCAGCAGCAGCACAGGGTTGCAGCAGGTATGTTATATGCTGTAGTCAGGTGATTTAGATGTATCAATGAAAGGAAGAAGTGTAGGCTACATGATAAGAAGGGAATACAGTTTGAATTAAAGTAATAAAGTACAGTGTAACACTGTATTTTATTACTTTTTAATGTACAAATACTTAGCCAAATCAAACACACAGTCACTGATACCGCTTGTTTCAGTTTTCTGGAGACAAGATTTCAACCACGTCACTGATGCATTTTTGTGGATATATATTTTTAAATCCTCTGGAGCAGAGAGAGGAGCTGTGGATTATTGTTATTGATTAATCTATTGGTGTTTCTTAGGGTCAAAAACACTAAACTCACAACTTAAAATGAAAGCGTTTAGTTTATTTAATAAAAGAGCAAATGTTCAATGTGAAAAGTGACAGTAGTTACAGATTATTTGCAATTTGGTGCTATATATACATTTAAAACAATTTTTTATATATTTGAATTTCAGGGGGGGGCGCGGGGCTCCGTTGGCGGAAGCCAATGGTAGGGAAACACTGGATAATGTTTAATCAACGATAAGTTTTCCCCCCCTCAAAGGTGATTGGTTCACTGCATCGCAGGTATTATTGTGATTGGCTCTTAGGCCACATCAAAATTAGACGCGCTGTCATCCTCTCATACTGACACCTGAAAACACACATACACACGTAGGGAGAGCCGGGACGACAGTAACACGGGACGACAGTAACACGGGACGACAGTAACACGGGACGACAGTAACGGAGCCATTTTATCCGAGCCCAAACAACTTTGACCGGCCAAATTACGTCAGAATTATCAGCATTCAATACTTAACAGACCTAAATATCAGGTTTAACTGTCAGTAGTAGTGTTTTCACGATACCAACATTTTGGTTTCGATACCAAGTCAAGAATTGCGATTCCGATTATTTTTCGATACTTAAAAAAAGTCTTAAATGTAATTATTGTGCTTTATTTCACACCAGAACCATAACATACACTTTAAAACAATGAGAACAATAAATAAAATAAATGACAAGAATTCGTATTAAATAAAATTAATACATTTCTTACAGCCTCGTGGTGTCCGTAGGCTTGCCCTCACTATCAGAGATATAGCTAAAATACATCAACATTTCGCTTCTGGCAGTTGCACTCCCACTTCCAGCCATGCTTCTCGTTTTCTCACATGCTCTGGCAGCTAGCGCGTGCACGAGAGAGGGGAGGCACTTGAGCGTGCACGAGAGGGGAGGGACTGCAGGCACGGCTGCAGTGCAGGGATTGGAAGCAGAGCGCTGAACACACACGGCTCTTATTAAAACGGCGCTTTCTCACCGGAATACTTCTCCTCCCCTCCCCGTCATTCTTAAAGTACAGATACTAATGAAACGGAGGAATCGTAACGTTTTTAACGGCAGGGTATCGCGGTATACCTTTCAAGTATCGGTACACCGTGCAACACTAGTCAGGAGTCAGTGTCTCTCCCCCAAACTCACACATATAAAAATTCGATATGAACTGAAGAGCCGCATGAAACTAGGCAAAGCTCGAGAGCCGCGGGTTGGCCACCCCTGCCTTAGAACATGCTACTGATAACATTTTTGTCCATTATCTCAATAAAGACAGACAACCAGAATGGGAGACGCAGTCTACCTCCTAATTTACAACCTGTTGCAGAGGTTTGTCTTATTTCTTGCTATATCCTTTTTTGCCATTTTAAAGTTATAGATAGTAAATACAGAGCTCTATTGTACATGTCTCATTCGTCTTTCATTTAAATGTATCGTTTGAAGCCGAAATTCTTTGAAACAACTGTTTATTTATTATCATCATGTAATAATATGTTTGTTCCCTAATACACACATTAATAAAATTCTTATCCATTATCTCCATGAAGACAGACAACCAGAATGGGGGAAGAATTCAACCCTCTGAGTTACAACCTGTTGCAGAGGTTGGTCATATTGTATTCAGTATTTTTGATGGTATTTTAAAGTTTTTATAGAATCTATGCCATCTATTATATAGATAGTATACACAGGAATCTATTGCTCATGTCTTACACGTCTTACATTTTGATTTAACTTTTGATGTCCATTATTTCCTTGTAGACACACAACAAAAGTGTGAGAAGCAGCCAACCCTCTGATTTACAACCTGTTCCAGAGGTTTGTCTTATTATTTTTCTATGTCTTTTTTTGCCATTTAACCTCTTAAGCCCCACAGACCCGAAATCGCGTCCTTTGCAGGAAACAACGTCTAAGGAACCTTAATATTTAATAAACTATGAATATTTTATATCCATATAACGGGAAAAAACTCATTTAACTGATCTTTTTCATTTTATTTTCAAAAAAAACACAATGCTAACAGTGAGCCTCTGAATTAGCCCCGAGCGAAAAATGCTAACCTATTACTGCACCGAAAATCTCTCCTATTATCCCTTATTACTTATCCTAGCTGCACATCCAACACATCGTTTATGATCGTAAAGACACAGAATCTAACGGTGCCCACCTCAACATTGAAAGATACAAACTTGTGACGTTATCAACAAAAACGTACATCAAAACAAGTGGCGCTAGGTAGCCCACAACGCTAACATGTCTTACCTTGGTTTTGTCTGGTCAAAACTGGTCTTCAATGGCATTCAAATGTTCTGATAATCTATAAGCAATAAAACTGCAATTCCGTTTTAAAATAGTAGAGCAGGCCATTCTTACGCTCTGTAGCAAGATTGAATCCGCGAAGACGCCATCTTTTTTTTTTTACATGAGTGTGTGTGCGGGACGATTTCCCTTCGATTCTATTGGCTCTAACGGTCAGAAAGAGATGTCCAGAGTTGGGTGTAACGCGGGTGTAACGCGGGTGTTACGCGTTACAATGTCGGTAACGGAGTAGTGTAACACAGGTTTGTATACATGTAGGCCTACGTAATCTGCGCAATTTGCGCGTCCACATCTCCACGTGCAGTCCTGCATAAACATGGCTGAGTCTTTTCATCTGTAAACTTCCTCAACGGGGCCGCTCGCTCTCTTTTCTTGATTGCCCTCTCACGGGTGAACAGTTCAATGTCCCGCTTTATTGTAGGAATTCTGCCATGTCTCTACCACTTTAGTTTGACCATCTCTGTTACTAAGTTATGGAAAACTAAATAAATAAGTAATTAGATACCTTACCGTTACAGCGCTCATAAAGAATGATAAGAATAAGAATAATGCGTCTTGAAGTGGTTTCATTAATTAGTGTCTTTACGTTCCACAGACTGTTAGCTTGTTGTGGTAGGCTGGTAGCCTATTTTAATAAAGAGCATATAAAAAGAAAGACTTGCTTCCTTAATGCAATAGTAATTGGGGGTACAAGTGGAGTCTCGCAGAGGCAAAACTGTGGCGCGCTTACACTGTAGGTGCGCTGCAGTCTGCGTGATCTGCCTGTAGGGAGGGGCGGGCCGGCCCTGCGAGTAAAGTAACGAGTAAAGTAACAAGTTACTTTATGTAGACAGGAACGAAGTAGTGTAATATATTACTTTTTTTTAGTTACGACCCCATCTCTGGAGATGTCAGATGTCAAAATCGAAGAAGGGGGGCTAGAGATAAGGAAAATCCACCCAAATGGCCCCAGAAGAGTTTTTTTTGTGCTAAATCTGTCTAAAAAGGTCAAATATCACTTGTTTTGCATCAATCTTGATACAGGGTACTTACTATATGTTGTACTTTGGATTCCTAAAGCTTTTAGTCTACTAGTCCATCATCCAAGATTAGTTTTCACTATAAGTACAACATATTTTTTGGACAGACACTATAATTTACAGTTTTTTACCATGTTCAATCTGAATTTTCTTTAAAATAAAAAACATCTATATTGATTCTGACTTTTCTACATCCAACTCACAGGTTTATCATTACTTTGAGAAAAAATATTATTAATTTAACCCTTTTAGGGAAGATATGGTAATTTGTTCTGGGAATGTCATTTTCGAGCCTGAAACCTGAAAACCCTTTTTTTTTAATCGAAAAAAATATAATGTAATTGTTATTAAATCAAATGAGTAATCATTGTGTTTCACTCGTAGGCAGAAGAGCCACATGGAACCCATCATTTTCAATTCTGCCACTTTGTTGTTTATTTGTTGTCAGCCCCGTGAGGAACTGCCATCGTCTAGTGGGAGTACGTCACCTCTCGCCCAAAGCCGGCAGGGATCATCTCCAACCTCAAGCAACCCTTTGGATAGACAGGTTAAATCTTTTTTTTTTTATAGAAAAAATAAATAATGTAATTGTTATTAAATCAAATGAGTAATCATTGTGTTTCACTCGTAGGGAGAAGAGCCACATGAAACCCATAATTTCGAGTGGAGCTTGAGTGGTGACAACAAAGCAACAACGGTTTCCTGCAATAAAGCGGGTACTGTTGAGGACGTGCTCCAAAGAAGTTCACAATTTAGAGACATCTCAGAAAAGAACCTAAACAAAGAGCTGGTTTTTATGAAAGATGGAAAAGCCATCAGTTCCCACTTCCCATGCTGCTTAATTAAGAACAATGAACGACTGACTGTTAAGTATGTTAAAGCTGTTAAAGCTAAAGCTGTTAAAAATGCCAAGCAACCGGTTAATGGCTCTGTTCATCGCAAAAGAAAGCGGCGGTCTGGCGAGCTTGTGAGGTTTCATTTACAGACTAAGGGAGGTAAAGATGTGGTTAATATCATGAGAAACAGCACACTGACAAAAATTCCGGAAATTACTGTTTATGCGTACAAAGATGAAAAGGTGAAGCAAGCTCTGAGAAGAGATGGTCGTTTACTGGATATTGTGTTCACAAAGAACTGTGTGCTCTCTCACACAAGCAATGAAGTAATCACTGAAATGTCCAGCCTGGTGGACGATCTTGATGATAAAAGTTTTAAGATCATACTCCTCAATAAGAAGAATCCACCAGAAAGCCTGTCTGAGAGTCTTGAACTTGATGACATGCTAAATGAACCTCGGATCATTGTTCCCAGTGGAGACCAAGCTCCTCCAAAGCAGTCTACCACAAATGACTCCCTGAATGAAAACACACCAAACCAGAAACCACCGCTAAATGGTAACATGGCACCAGGAAGCATGTTACGTGAGATACCGAATTCAAAGGAGATGAAGGGTCGCCTACTTGCAGAGTTCCAACAAGCGGTTAAAGGGAAGAAAACTCAGAAGCAAACTCCGCTTTCTCGGATCCAGAAACTCTTCCGTGTAGATTATGGAAAAAATGTGCAGACATGCCACGAAGTGAAAACAATGAAAAAACTAATGGATCTGAGTAATTCGGTTTGCCATGTGAGAATAAATGGTAGATCAGGGGGAAGTGGCTTCCTCCTGTTTGGCAAGTTTGTCCTGACAAATTGCCATGTAATTAAGGACATTTATAATGAGAGTGAAAGGCAGCTGACTGAGAAAGTCACTGTCCACTTCTCTTTTGAAAGTCTTGGTCAAGTGGATCCAGGAGCAGCAGTGGAGGAGGTTGTTGGCTTTGAGTTCGGTTGTGATGTTTCAGGGCATATGTATGACTGGGCTTTGTTGAGGCTCTGTGCTGACCAGGAGTTGCCTGATGTTCTGTTAAAACATGTCAGTTTCCTTCCCCAAAGGGGTGGAATCTGCATCATCGGGCATCCTATGGATGCAGTGAAAAAGATAGATCCATGCTTTATTGTTCCAAGAGAAGGCCTAAATCAGGTTGTGGAGAGGCATCAACAACTAAATCCAGAGGATGTTTCTACAAAGAGTGAAGGGCCACTTCATTTGGTTACTAACCAGTTCTTTGATGATGTGAAAGAATCTATCAGACAACAGCCAAACACTCTACTATACGAGTCCTGTTTTTATTTTGGCTCATCTGGCTCTCCTGTCTTTGACGAACACTGCAATGTTGTTGCAATGCATTCAGGCGGGTTTGTCTATGCAGAAAAGGAAATCCAGAGTGTCATAGAGTTTGGCTATCCTTTGTCCGATATTACGGAACACATTGTTATCCAAATGGTGCAAAGAGACAGGTTCGATGTTTTGAAGGAATACCTGGATTGTGATCATGCTCATCAGCAAAGGGTGATGAGCAATTTGAAGAACCTGGTTGAGGACAGAAATATCATCGCATTTAAAAACAGAGTCAACGACCCACTGATCTGTAATGACGAGGGTTTGAAGAAGTTCTTTGAGTTCTTCTCTCAGACGGATGAACCTGTCCCAATGGACATTTGAAATTGATTGAGCGACACCGACAGTAACCCAGCTGACCAATGATTCAGTGCAAACGGTTCAAGTTGTGTGCAAAAAAAGTATCTGTTTTCATTTTTTAAGGAGACTTATCGTTGTCTGTCACAAAGGTGTGCAGAGATTGGGATAAAGATCTCAAACAACTTCATTTTAACAATAAAGGTAAATATGGTTTCTCCAATTTTACCACATGTTGTCGCCGCTTGTTTTTGAGGATATTTAATTTTTACTATATATTTTGTACCGAGTGCGATTCTTAAAGCAGTCTGTTAATAGTATGTGTATTGAGTTGAGATGATCTGTTTTAAATACTCTTTGGGGGCAGAAGGTTGCCGGGTTGTTCAGTTTGGAAAACTAGGCAATTTTGAATGTTCATACAGGGATTGATCTTAATTATGAGCTGCATTGGATGTTGACATATATGAATTAGAAAAGTGTCTGAATTTAAGTTTGTTTTATTTTAGGGTTTGAGTTAGGACCTCACTCTTTGACATTAAGAACCATTTCCTGTTTTGAGGAATGGATCATTAGGAGTGTTGGACACCTGGGCTGGTGTGACTGCTCAGCCATATCATTATGAATGCATCCACACTGCACACTTAAGTTAGTTTAATAATGAATAAGAAAAAATGCCAAAGATGAAGTATGTCTGGTAAAAAATAGTGTTTAAAAACATTGCTTGGTTTGTCCACCAGAAAGCACTGATTTAAACGTTCAGTTGGTCACCACCATTCAGTAATGTATAAAATAAATGATCAGATTGTTTAAAAAATCAAATGTTGTTTTCAGCCTCAAAGATCTACTTTTTACCTTTTTATGTCTTTAGGTTTTTTTAAAGAAAATATTACATTTTAAATGTTCATTAAATCTCTCGTTTATTGCCAATATATGACATTTTAAAACAAATGTTACTACAAATATGTGTTGTTTTTTGTGTGAATGATTGTCCTAAATTAAAGGATCTATTTTTTGCTTTGTGCATCAAAGATTTATTATTCAACCCTTTTTTGCATTTGATGGACAAGACTGTTGGTCTCTCTTCCTCCATAAATCCTGTTGGTTTGTGCTTCTGGATATATCAGGGATATATTTTTGATAAATGTATGCTTTATTTTACATTTGGATATCCGTTTACTCCACAACGTTGTCCATGTCTTCATTAGAGTCTGTATTAAAGGATAACCCACATATTTCGTATCACACATGTACAGGTGAAAACTCCTGTATGTAAATTTTAAATAAGCCATCTGTATGTTAAATATGTCTTGTATGTCTTAAATGATATGATAAATTGGAAATGGGGGACCCTGATGTAAACAAGACGAAAGTCTTTCTCTGGTCTGCATCCCCTTAACAATTGTATGTTTTGAGCTGTACTGTACTGTACCCAATATACAAGCTGTTAATAAACTTTTCAATCAATCAAACAATCACATCCTGTATTACAATGAGAAAGCAGCACAGGACAAACTTGTATTGGATCTACTGGAGATATTGGAGCTTAATTAATTAAATACATCATAATGTCAGTTCATTATAGATTTTTTTTTATATGTGTATATATATATAAATATATCAAAAAATAAATGATGTACAGTAAATAAACAACATTTGCACCTGAGATGTATCAGAGTAGTGTATAATGTTATCTTTATCTTTAATAATGTAGCCAAAGAATGGGAATAAGTACAACTAAGTAAATGCCAAACCAAGGTAACAGAGGGCTTGGTATATTTAAGAAAAAATGTGCAACACAAAGCCAGCTTGATGCTGTGCGGAACGTTTGACCTGGATAACAGTTTCTACACGGACGTTTTTTTTTAAACGGACCAACGCTGAGTGCCTGGCAAAATGGAAGTGTAAGAATGTTTTTATTTAAAAGTCTTTTTTTAACAGTGTGTTTTGCTGATTGCTAGCTATGTATTGCTTATTGCAACAGAAGCCGAGTTTAAGGAACAACAGCGAAGTCTTTGTCTCAGTTTCCGGTTGATTTATTGATAGAGCTGAAGGAAAGAGACAACCGTTTTTTAAACATATTCTCAAGCCACTCTTATGTCAATCTAAAAACAGGAGATTGTTAACTTTAAAATAACAATACAGTTAGATAATCTCTTAAAGTGAATAAATAAGCTAAAACATTAGTAACGTTAAAATCTGATTCAGGCAACACCAGAGCAATCGTACGTTAATTTAATTTTTAAATAATCCATCATTTTCACTTGGTTAAAAATTGCTGTACAACTTGGATGGGTTTATTATTTTTGCTATCATTAAAAGGACTGAATACACAAATGTAAGTAAGGGATTGTGAACAATGTGAGAAAGTACAGAAGTCAATTCAGGAGTCAATTGTTGTCATACACATTTTAAAAAGGTTCAAGGTTTTGTACACTTCATTGGATGCCACTTTGTCCCCTTTCGGAAATTGTAATGAGTGTGGTTGTTCTAACATTTAAAAATCTTAACAATTAACTACTGCATTAAAGAAAGTTGAATAATTAAAATTGATAATGAAAATAATGATTATAAACATTCAAGTATATTTGCTTTAACACCAAATGTACTCTATTAAATATACCCAACAATTTGTTTAATTAAACTAAACAAGCTATCACATTTTTTAAGTGCACCTTGCCTTCTTTGTTTTACCGTGTGTGTCCCAACTCCCTGTTTATTTAACCTTCATTAGTTTTCTAATGTTTACCAGAATTATCTGAGCTCAAAGTCTACCATCCAACTTTCGTAGCTTTCTGTCACAGCTCACTTTCTCCATTTAGTGACGAGGTGAAGACTGAGATCTGTTTTAAATCTCCAAAAAACCTTAAAGCTTAGATTATTGTTTTATGTATAATTTTCACAAAGGTACAAAATAAACCTCTTTAATTTAACATGATTTATTTATTTTTTTCAGTAAAAATGCTAACGCTGCTATGCTCAGTAATTATGAGGTAATGTATTATGTCTCACTTTTGAAACGTTTGAAATATTTTTCCCGTTTACTTTCAATAAAATAAAATAATTCAGTATCGCTTTGTCGATCTGTGCATTTTTTTAGGTGTTCAAACTCCTGACAGACCTGAAGGAAAAGAGGAAAGACACCGTGAAGAACAAAAACAGTGCTGGGCAGCAGAACCTCAACACCATCATGTATGAGGTCGGCACACATCCTGAACTTCTCTCAACTCACTTAAACCTGCTTGATGTTTCACTTCACACTTTTGAAACAGTATGCCGACAGTTTCCTCTAAATGTGCACACAGACGCTGAAGTACCTGTCAAAGACGCCCTGCAGCCGGCAGAATCCAGAGATCGTCAAAGAGTTCCTCACCACCATGAAGCCCCACAAACTCACCAAGTCAGTGAGATCTGAAAGATGCACGATTTATAGATTCAGTTCAAATGTAACCTATATAAACACATAATGTACTGTATGTATGAACTGTTCAGAACACTATATACTCACTGACATTTTCCCAAATCAGGGCAGAAAAGCTCCAGCTATTGAACCAACGACCACAGACAGCGGTGGAAATTCAGCTAGTGAGTGTTTAACTTCATTCTCACCAATTAATATTACATGTTGCTCTACCATCCTCTATCTCTTTTTCACTCTGGTGTCCGTTTCCATGATTCTTACACATTTAGTGTTGTAGAAACAAGGCAGGGTGTCATTAAATCATACTTAAAGGATGAGTGTGGTGATATTCCAAGTATTTCTTATTGTAAACCCATCTCACGAAATTCCCAAACTGACAATAAACTGATCTTACGAACGAGTATTCCTCGTTAAAAATCAAAAACACATTCTGTCATGACCACGAATATGTGAACAGCACTTCTTTTCCATTTCTACCACTCCATGACAATTAAAAAAACCTATATGTTTAAAATAATGTTTTTAATTGAGGTTATGAAAATCATTTAAAACAGCCCAATATAGACACAAATCAAATCAGCTGAAGTTAATGGTTACATAGCCTTTGAAAATGTGTAATATCAAACACTTAACTTTCTGTTTGTGTTCAGATGGTGGAAGAGAGTGAGGAGCGGTTATCAGAGGAGCAGATCGAGGAGCTCATCCACACGGTCGCTGACGTCCTACCTGGCGACCCGGAGCAGGAGAACGCAGCTCCAGCAGACGCAGAGATGGAGGAGGCCGTTCAACAGTCCTGACACAAGAACGCCCCACAGGAAGAGAAACCAGAGGGATGGCTAGAACTGAACCTCTACATGTACCGCTTTCATCCCAGTTTCAACTGAACAACATGCCTTCTTAAGGGTGACACAATGGCAGCCTGGCTTATTACACTTAAATGTCTAATTAAATTATTCACATTAAGGTGAGCCACTTAAGGAATGGAAGAAGATTGTTTCATGCAGATCCAACATTCACACTTTTTTTTAAGTACAGTCTTTGGACAGAAGTGACAGAAGTGTCGTTTTGCACCTGACTGGTCTAATTTGTATTTCACTTCAGATAATGTTTATGCAGAGACACTCTGCTATTAACCCTGTGTATTTTGGGTTTCTGACTCAAGGTTAGTCATCAGTTTTCTGCATTTTTTGGCTGTTGTATGATTTCCCAAGCTGTATTAAACATAAGTTCAGAGTGTATTATTAGTGCAGCTATGTAATAAACAGTTTTTTCGACCATGGGCGATAGTTCTATTTTCTTCTTGTTATCTTTTTCTAAACATATTTTCGTTCTGTAAACAGCTGAAATGTGTCTAAAGGTTTTTATCACAAGGCATGGTTGGCAAACAAGCGAGTTAACATCACACGATGTTCTGATGTTAATGTTGAATATAAGATAAGATGGTACTTTATTGATCCCAATTTGGGAAATTGTTTTTTTTGCAGCAGCATAAAGGAACACCAGCTCATCCATCGCCCCCCTGTCTGAACAGTACAGAGGTTATAAACTATAGTGACCTATACCTACCTAGCAATCCTCCTATTCACACATAAACAAAGCAGTATACTCATGCATAGAGCTTCTAAATTAAATGAGAGATACCCTCCACAGTGGTCGCAATGTATCATAAAGTTCCATGTCATACTCGAACAGAGTTAGCCAAATGTTGTACTAATAAACAGACGGCAAAATGAAATGAGGTGGAGTTAACCTCAAATAAACTCTGTGATTAAATTTCCCCTGTGGGCTTTTACTGAGAGCTTTTTGCAGCAGCATAAAAGACAAGGCATTTTACAATAAAACAAAACTACAAATAAACCAGAATAGAAATAAAATAGAAAATATACATGTTGAAATAGAAAATATACATGTAGATATTATATATACAAATATATTCAAAAATATATGACATGGAATATAAAATATTGAACAGATTATATATGTGTAAAATGTACAACATGGTTTTATTTCAAGAGAAATAGGCATATAAAAAAAAGAAACATGTGGTGCAACATGACAGACTGTAATTGTGCTAAATAAGGATTATAACCTGAAACCCACTTCACAGTCAGAGTAAAGATGGTTTCATCTTCAATGTTTTGTAGAAAAGCAACCCATTGGTCATTGAGGTTTCTTTACACATTTTAGGAGATTGTCTATATTCAAAAAATAATCATATCGAAAAAATATTATGGGCATTTTATTCCCGACAAATCATTTTTCACAGTGATAGCTTTCTGTAAAAACTCATAGATTACAAAAGATATTAACTGCCGAGTTATATATAGACCCACAAACTGATATCATTATGGATGTTTTGATGTAGCAGAGGAAGGATGTGCTGGTTAGACTCTTGCACCTTTCTGTTATGAGCTTCCTGTTTCACATCGGTTTCCTGTGCTCTTTTAGCACCTCGCTGAGGCAAGATGCCAAGAAAAAGTTAAAGTCGGCCTCATATTTTGTACCAGCCCATTCAGGAACCCAAAGTGAACCCTACCATCGGATGAGGAACACCAGCTCATCCATCGCCCCCCTGTCTGAACAGTACAGAGGTTATAAACTATAGTGACCTATACCTACCTAGCAATCCTCATATTCACACATAAACAAAGCAATATACTCATGCGTAGAGCTTCTAAATTACACAAGCATTTCATGGGACCTATTTCAAATTCAGATGCAGTCCTCAATCTTACTTAGACAATGTGTGAGGAAAAGCAGGTGCTGCAGTGAAATAACATTGTATTTGTATAGTTTCGTTTTTTCTCATCTCATATCTTTATGAATTGAAAATGTGTTTTTTCCACCTTCAGGTCACATCGAAGGCATTTCTTAAAGGAACCATTTTGTGCAGAGCTCTTGTATGTAGGATGTATTCAATGCCTATACTATATATTAGAAATGATTAGAAATACAAGATTTTGTTGCAGTTGGAGATAATTTTATGTTTGCTACTTTCCAGTCAAACAAACTGCTGACTTAAAGTGCCAAAAGTATCGCAAAGCTGGCATTTGTTGATTTGTAATATGCATCTCTAAACCACACACCATAGTCACTCGTGTGTGTGATGAATACATGTCAGGTAATAATATAGCATGAGATTACAAAGGGGTTAAAAATGTGCCTATATCATCACATTTCTGTCCCATCAAAACCCTGTTAGGTTTGTTTTTTTAATCGTGTGTATTATTCAAATAGCAACGGCTATGTGCAATTCACTTGGTGTTGACTTGGGTGTGTCTATCAACTCCATAAGTGTGTTGCAAAACCAGCTTGACATAAGCTAAGAGGTTTTAGTAACATTTGCTAAGCCATCACACCAAGGGGAAAGTCATGCAATTATTTACTTTAGAACATAATATTGCACACATTTTCAGCCCAATACTCTATATTATAAGAACATATAATTGATTATTGATGTAACTCATTACGTATTAATTAACATCTGTGGTCATTTTATGTTTGATGTATTTTCCTTTGATAGCCAATGCAATTTAATCACAGTTGGTCTTCCACATTGGTCGCAATGTATCATAAAGTTCCATGTAATACTCGAACAGAGTTAGCCAAATGTTGTACTAATAAACAGGCGGCAAGATGAAATGAGGTGGAGTTAACCTCAACTAAACTCTGTGATTAAATTTCCCCTGTGGGCTTTTACTGAGAGCACACAGATCGATGAGGTAAAGTCATTTTAGCCTCGAGTGTGAAAAAGAAAAAAAGCAAGGGTTTATCTTTGCAGCGAAATTGCCCTTTGACACCTCGACCAATAGGAATCGCCCAAGCAGACGTGATTTAGTATTCAGAACATGCATTGACCAATCAGAGCTCAGTTTGCTCTGCCTCATCGGTAGCTAGATACAGCTCGACTTCTCACGGTACAAAGTTACATCGGGAACCAGCTGCGAAACGTTGTGTAATTATGTATCTTTTGAAACACTAAAAAACCTTTAAACCTTCGCCGCTATGTTCTTCACATGAGAGAAAACCCCGGTGTGGACAGAGGAGCTGCTGGTTTTCAGCTTTTTGGATCAAGGTTCATGTTTTGTTTTTTTCAGATTTCGGCAGTTTCACAGACGCTGGTGAGTGAACACCATTTTTAACGGATCTGATATATTTACGACGTGTGTTCGCTACCTACGGACAGCTAAATTAGTATATTTACCCGGTTTGTGAGGTTAATAGCATACTGTCGGGGCTTTTCTTGCTGATCTGTAGGTGGCCGCTGGTCGGTCACGGTTTGTTTGACTGATAGGTCATTCACCTGGTGGCCGCCTGCAGCCTCGGGTGCATTTTTGCAGGCAATATGCATCATCAACGCAGGCCAGATGTTGGTGGCTGCAGGGCCTCCAATCTGCAGCCGAGGGGTAATCCTATTGAACCACTGACTGCTGGGAAAGCTCTGACCTCTTTATGGTATCTCCTCAAATATGCACATGGCTGGTTCTACACATGCAAGCTGCAAAAAAGGCTGCAATGTGAACATTTAGGATACTAATTTCACACTGTTTTGCCACTGAGGGGAGGGTGTTATCAAGGCGTTGAGATGAAAAGAATGGCTCATACTAATAACACAAATATATATAATCATAATTAGAATACCTTTATTCGTCCTAAAGAAGGGACATTTATATATGTCATTTCCCTTTCCTGTGAGTAAAAATAATAATGTAGATGTAGTGACATCCTGCTGGTCAATGATGCCACCAACAAGCATCTTAATCACATCTAATTTCAAATGTGTTGTTCCTATGGAGAATCCTCCTGCAGCATATATTAAAGAAAATATGAATAGCTCATACAAAAATAAATGTAATGTGTAAAAATTACTTTGGGAACATGCAAGGGACCAGCTCAATGTATGCACAGTAACATATCAACACATTAACTCCAGTACAGGTTAACTGTAGGATTGTTCTCCCTGTCAGACTTTCCCTTTGGCAGGAAGTCTGTGAAGAGGAGGCGACTCTGGCTTTGGGTTTCCTGACAACCTTCTTCACAAAGATATCAATTTGCTGCTTTCTCTCTCGCCAGCTGCTGACTGTGGTCACAGGTCACTGTTTTCTGCTTATTATAGACTGTTTGTTGACTTGTCCCTGATGAGCAGACGCAGTGGCCTTTACAAGGTCAATACAACGATTTATCAGAGTCGGTATCCACTCCTAGTCTTTGCAAAGAACTCTTCGTGAAAAAAAACTTGTCAAGTCATCAGATAGTATTGGTTTTGCTCAACCAGCCTCCAGACATTTGTCTCTGCTTCTTCTCTTATACATTGGAGGTAAATGGAATTAGAGAATCTAATAAACTCAGCCAAGACATTTCTGTGTCTCACTGTTGATCAGTCTTCATTGGAACTGTTTTCCTTTGAAAAAACCCTTATGAAACATTTAAACATTAACAACAATTGTAGTAATTGAATGTAAACAGAACGTGTTTAGTGTTTTAGACTAAAAACACTTGCAATTTGAATTGTGAAAGTCATTGAATGCTATTTTATAGACCAAGCAAGTCATCAGGGAAATATTTGACCTTATAATCAAAATTATAACAATTGTTACATTTGAGAAATATACTGTTTTGTGATTTAAGTGAACTGGCCCTTTTAAATATTTGGAGGAAAAAAGCAGCCTTCTTCTCTTAAACCACTGGCCCAGCGCCGTATATATATATTATTGGGCTCTGCACTGGCCTAATTCTCTGCAAACTACAAGTGGCTTAATCTCTGCATGGAAAGGCATTAGAATTGCATGCAAAGCTTGGGGATACCAGTGGACTAATCATGGCTTAGGCAGCACCTCAGCATCCCAGGCAGGATGTGATCTCCTCAGTTCCAGTTGCTTCTTTATTTTTCTTGCTTTGATCATCAGACATTTAACAGGAAAGCTTCTCCCGCCTAGGGAGAGGAGGATTCCCCACGTGGGATCCAGATGTTTTCAGCTCCCTGCACATTCAGTCAGAACAAGACCCGAATCAAAACACTTCTGAGAAAGGGAGACATATTTAATATTTCTTAGAGCTTCTGTAAGAAGTAAAACAACAGTTTGAGTTTCAGAGCTGTAATGTTGCTCTAAAGTGATTCAAAAACGATAATGAAATCACCATCATAAGTGATATTATCAGTTATTGAATAATCATTCGCATTCTCTTATTGTTGCAATTGTGTGTGTTGTATTTTCTTATGTGCTAATGAGGGGAATTACCAGTAGGTGTTGGGGAAACTGCTTGTGGGCGCATTGCAGAAGCAGAACAGGAAAGATGCACATGCAATAATAATCTAATTTAATTTAGCTTTTAGTGCGACAGGAAGTGTCAGGGAGAATACAAACATGAAGAAGCTTTAATTAGTGGATTCAGATACACTGTCTGAGAATGTGTTTGTGCTGAATGCCGCAATGAACTTTGATACGGCTTAACGGTCAATGGCTCCCAGAGGAAAGATGCAAAATAGCTGCTTTGAGAGCAAGAGCTGGATTCAGCCACTCTGAAAGGGAGTACTGGCAAAGAAGACAGCAGCCACCATCACACCCTGCGTGTTGATAACAACTCAGTCGTGCAGAGCGGTGAATAATATAAGGAGTTACTCATTTGTTTCTCAGCAAGTTGAGAAACCATGCATGTAAACAAATCTCATCTAATACTGCACAGGGCAGCAACTTATTCTATTTAGAGATGAGTTGTTTCTGTTTATAAAATGTCAGAAAATGATGCAAGATGATGACCAGTGCCTCCCAAATCCCAAAATGATGTATTGTCTTGTCCAAACCCCAGTGTGTGTCATAGAGGAGTAAAGAAACCAAAGGATAGTCACATTTTGGAAACTGGAATTGATTCATCTGTTCAGCTTTGCTGATTCTGCAACTCTTGTTTTTTTCTGTTTTAGGTAGGAGCGATGGATAAGAGACGTGGTTGGCTGCGGAGCGCGGCAGGCCTGGATCCTGCTCACCAACACCAGGGCTGAGGAGCTGCAGAGGGGAGGAGACTCCCCCCTCTGCCTCATCTCAGCTGTCTTTCACACACTCATCTTCATTATCCAGTCTGACAGTGTGTAAACTAAGTCTTGACTTGACATTTGCTGAGTTTTGAGAGGCAGCTACGTCCACTTCTGCCTCCTCAGGGGCCCCTGGACATCGTTGTATGCCCCCCTGAATCTGAGCCATGAGGAACAGATCGAGCCTGCTGCTGGGCTGCGTGCTCCTCTGCTCCGCCTCCCTGCTCTACCTGGGGATGAGCGGGATAGAGTGCCCCCCCAAAAGCCATCGGTACCGGTGGATGGAGCTGAACCTGGGCTCAGCCAATCACAGCTCATCCCTGACCGAACATTTCCCAGAAGACACGCCCCTCATCTTCATCGGAGGCTTTCCCAGGAGCGGCACCACTCTGATGCGTGTCATGCTGGACGCCCACAATGCAGTGCGGTGCGGAGAAGAGACCCGAGTGATTCCCCGCCTCCTGGCCATGCGGGCCACCTGGAGCCGCTCGGTGAAGGAGAGGATCCGATTGGACGAGGCCGGCGTCACCGACCAGGTGTTAGATTCAGCCGTCAGAGCATTCCTGTTAGAGGTGAGCCGGTCGCTGCACCTCACAGCATCTGTTGTCTGCAAACAAGTTGGGGTGTAGAAAGCATGCTTCATCTTTAGGGTGATGTCTTTAAACACAGAAAGAATTTACTCTTATTTTTTTGTATTTCTCGGAAAAGAGTCTTTGAACACTGGGAAAAGCGTTATATAATAGTATGTATTATTATTTATTTTCTTGTGAATCATTTGGACTATAACATTTCTTTAGGTGAAAAAAAAGCTTTTTATAATTTCCTTGTGTTGTGATGTCTTAAAAGGCTTTATTTGTGTTTGTTTGACGATTCGAACCCTCCAAAAACATTCATTGCATACATTTTTGCTTGACTAACAATTATTTATTGACTTGACTGAATTGTTAGTTTTTCTCCCCATTTTGTGTGCTTTTTGTTGTCATACATTTTTTGTTGTTGTGTTTTTCTAGATTATATTAGGTCAGTTTTCTTTCTCCTTTTTTGTTACTGTTTGTTTTTCTCTTGAAGGAGAGGGGTGGTTTCCAGTTACATTTCACATTTGTCATAATCTGAGTTGCAGGTACCCTTATGTGTGTACAAATAAAATAATTATAACTTAAACACCAATAATCCTTTTTCATGTGTTTCAGGTGATAGTTGGCCACGGGGAGCCTGCACCTCGCCTCTGCAACAAGGACCCGTTCGCCTTGAAATCTCTCTCGTATCTGTCACGCATCTTCCCCAAAGCCAAGTTTGTGCTCATGCTACGAGACGGGCGGGCTACCGTCCACTCCATGATATCACGCAAGGTATGCTGGGTGTTAGAAAAATATCACTCGTCACCGGCTTGAGCTTCAATAATCAGGATACATGTATTTATTATCCTTGCAAGAATGGAAGTAGTCATCACATACAGAGCATATGGGACAACTCGTTCCTGAACAGTGTCCTTCCTATGCTGATATACAAGAGAGGGTTACAGTCACAAGATGGAGGAATACCGGTTCAAAGCAGTATACAATGTTTAGTTTAGATTAGCTAAGACCCACGTCAGAAATGTTCATGCTTGTCATATGTCTATCTCCATAGAGGCTGAATCATCATGTTAATCACATAGCTATCATATGCCTAAAACAGTCCTGACGCTCTTCTAGGTAATCATACATCCTGTCATGTACGCAGTTACAGTTGGGCCTTTGTTATCATGTGCTACCCTGATATTGAAAGAGTACATTCTGTTTTTTCCCAACACCGGGTATCTTTCTTTTATTAGGCTGGCTGGCTTGCTGGCTGGCTGGCTGGCTGGCCGGCTGGCTGGCTGGCTGGTTGACAACTTCCTCATGTTTCCACACAGCCACTTGAAAAACATGTACTGCTTGCACATTGCAACATTTTCCATCCTGTGTTTGTTATTCGTTGTGATAAGTCTAGTTTGTTTATCACATCTCTCCCTCCACACAGGTGACTATCTCAGGCTTCGACCTGACCAGCTACAGGGACTGTCTGACCAAGTGGAGCAGCGCCATGGAGACCATGTTCAGCCAGTGCCAGGCGGCCGGGGAGTCCAGATGTCTGCCCGTCCACTACGAGCAGCTCGTCCTCCACTCAGAGGAGGAAATGAGGAAGTTGCTTCACTTCCTGGAGCTGCAGTGGGACCCGTCAGTGCTGCACCATGAAGAGCTGATAGGGAAGGCTGGGGGCGTGTCTCTGTCCAAGTGAGTATGTGAAATGTGTGTACAGTTAGTCAGCTCAAGTGGTATCTGACCATGCAGATCCTTTTAGTTTCAAGGGCTCATATTTACTGGAAAGGCATGCTATTACTCAAATGTAAAAGCTGATGTAAGGGTTGGATGTCAACGGTAGAAAAAAAGCACAGATCTTCACCCTTCTGTGTTTTTCATTCGGCATTATTATTCCACCTGCATATTCCCACCCTGTTGCTTTGAGATATATTTCAGTCCAAGGGTGTCAGTCTTTTCTTACAGGCTGCTGTCCTTTTCACATCTCACACCTCTCTTTCCATCTTCAGCCTCTGTCCCTGTCGACTGTATAGAAAGAAACTCATTGGTTCCGTATTGTTGATGATTTTAAAAGCCAACCACAGCATCATTTAAGATAAGATAAGACTTTATTCATCCCGAAGGAAATTGTTGTGCCAGAGTAACAAAATACAATAAACACAATAAACACAGCAGCAAAACTGTACACTAAAAGTGCAGCAAAAAGAGCAATTAAACATCCACAGACAACATGAAATGTAGAAACATAGAAACATAGAAAGTCACACAATCAATGCAATGATTATTAGCAGTATTTAGTAGTTAGTAGTGCAACAAATAAAACGTAGTGGCAGTTACGTAATTGCACGTTATCATAGCATTATTAATAATACTAATAATAATAATATAATATAATATTGCACATAGTTATATATAGCAGAGAGTGTATTGCAATGATGTTAATTATATTGATATGTATATTGCACATAGTGTTGATGTGGAAGTTCTCAGTGCCCTTTACTTAGGGGTGAAGAGTTAAAGAGTTTGATGGCCACTGGGAGGAAAGACCTCCTGTGGCGCTGTGTGGTGGTTATCAGTGATCTCAGTCTGTGGCTGAAAGTGCTCCGGTAGGAAACCAGTGTGGCATGCAGGGGGTGAGACCCGTTGTCCAGGATGCTGAGAAGTTTCCTCAGCATTCTCCCCTCCGACACCACTGCCAACGACTCCTGATCCACTCCAAGGACAGAGCCTGCTCTCCCGATGAGCTTGTTAGCTGCTAGAAATATCTTCATGTGACTTTATATCATGTATAACTGGATAGCTGTCATTTAAAGAATACAAATAACATCACTTCAAAGGGGTCAGAGCCAGAAATGTAAAATACTTTAAAAACGTAAAAAATTCCCCCATTGCAGTTTTGCCCTCCTTAGAAATGTTAAATAAACCTTCTGAAAACAAAATAAATTGAAAGTAATGTTTTGAGAAAAATATTTTAAATATGTATGTTTTTATAAATGCTGTTTAAAAACCTTCCCCACTGTTTCACATATATAATTGTGGAACAGCAATTAAACAGATTATTAGCCATAAAAATAAAAAGGAAAACATGTGTGTCATCGAAGGATATACTCCAACTTATTTCAATCAACTAACTTCCACAAATATGACAGAGATCAGAACTCAACGACCTGCACCTACAGAGCCCATCATTTCTTGTTATTGAAGTATATTAAGATGTTTTTTCTTGAAAGAATTCAGGTGCAGCACACATTGAGAGGCAGCTTTTGAACACTAACAACTCATATTGTCCTCTGAGCCAGTGGGAAGTCTGCTTAGAGCCAGAGATTTCCTCTGAAGCAGCCAAACCTCTCAGGGCCAAGTGAAGCTTCCAGACTCCCCTCCGTAGATGTTTAATCTGTGTTGCTCCACTTATTTGTCACGATTCAAGTTGAGCATCTCGTTGCAGAAGCTCAGAGGATTTGGTGGAAAATCTGTCCGCTTCAAACCTGCTAAAAACCCAAACCTGGCGTGTATTTGAAGGAATTAGGCCACATTCTGAGGGAGTTAGCACCCTTATTTTGACGAGTTATGCAACTGTTGGCACAATATTAGTCATAAGAATGTTTTATAACATCCTCAGAAATGTGACATGTTGTGGTTCTGAATCATGTATGTATATGCTAATGAACACATCTATTTACTTAGGGTGGTGGGAAGAGATTAAATGGCAATTAAATAAAGCATAAAACAATTTTTTATATTGTTGTATAATCTTTATATGAAGGCACTTACAGTGTCATAAATAAATGAAAAGACGTTTTATGTAATTTGTTGTATTGACGTTCACTATGTGCAATTGCATACATAAATAAAACATGTCGCACTCTTAAGTAGCTTATGACAAGGACCATTAAAGTCGCAGCATTCCAGTCGAACACACACTAACAGACTGAGCTTGTGTTTGTGTGCAGGGTCGAGCGCTCCACAGACCAGGTGATAAAGCCGGTGAACACAGACGCCCTCTCCAAGTGGGTCGGGCACATTCCCTCCGACGTGATCAGCGACATGGCTGAGATCGCCCCCATGCTGGCTCGCCTCGGTTACAATCCCCACGACAACCCACCCGACTACACCAAGCCAGAGCCCATTGTGTCTCCGCTCAACCACTCACAGGTGAGCTTTAAAAAAAACTGTTTAAACAACAGTATCACGGCTCAATTAAAAAATTAATTATATACATTTTGTTTTTACTGAAAAACTACTGACTTTTTAATGATTTAATAGGTTATTTAATCTGACTTGCGATAAAAGCCCATTTAAATGTAAATGTGATTTGCTATTTCGAAATTAAATGATTCGATATTATCGTTGATTGATCTACTATGTGGTTCGGCACCATTTGACAGGAATTGTATTTAATATTTGTTTGGAATTATTTTTGTTGAGAAGTAGTTGAACCATAAATATACATTAATGTGGATAACACTGAAAAGATTGCAAAAGAGAAACACTGAGAATTTTAAGACTTAAGAAATGGACTTTACAATTTTCACCCATTGATATCACAGCAACACAACACTGATATGCATCATACACGACCACGCTGTACGCTGCTGGAGTTCGACCCCTTTAACACAAAAACATAATTTCCCAATCAGCTGTAGTGGCCTCCAGTCATGCAAACCTTATTTTTTTTAACAGCTGTCAAAATGAATCAAAGCTCCAATCGTACTCTTTTGCTCTACTACTCCTCTTCTCCTACTTTTCACCCTTGAAAATATTTCCATTCATAAGTGAACATTGTGTCTTTCTTTTCTTAGAATTTGAAAGCAACAGAGAATCCACATCCCAGTTAAGCTTTCCAAGGAACATCCCTGAAATCCAGACTCCCTGTTCCACTCTATGGATGCACCTTAAAGACAGACTTCTCATTCAGCAGTAATTACACCTCAAAGGACAGATGTTAAAAGTATTTCATGTGTATTTTTGAATAGTTTTTAAGACTTATGTCTGGTGTACATGTCTGAATGCGGATAGGAGTGTTACAAACACGACCTCACACAGTGGTTTGTGTTTTATATCCCATGTGGATTAGCTTCTGGAAGAAGTTTCTCACTTTCCAACATGTCCGAATCAACAGTATTACACTGCAATGACGCGTCCTCTCACCTTGTAACTGAAAGTATTTCAACATGTCTGTAGAGTTGTTTAATTCACCACAAATGTGAATGTGTCTTTAGAAGAATCTTTCACTTACTGAGAGCTCAGTCAGGGTTCATGAAGCATAATGACTGTATATTTTTGAAGACGTATGTTTATTTTCTTAATAAATTATTTTGGTGTTGACAATTCATTTAGGGCCTTAACGTTGATTTATCGGAATTGAGGGTTTTTTGATTGTTGTAAATTGTTCAACATGAATAAAAAAAGTGTCTTAATGTCACCTTTAATAACGTTCATGTATTTTGTTGACTACTTGTTAAGGTACCAACTAAGGACACATTTTTGGAAAAATAAAAAAAAACATTTTATTTGTTGTTAGGCACAATGTTACGCCCGCTTTTGAGGTGCTTGAGAATAGATATTATTACACACATAATCTATAATACTGGATGAGCATGCTGACAGTAAACCGAGCCACAGCGCCCACTGGTGGAGCGAACACAGCCCAAAAATACCCTTTTTGCCAAGTTTTCTTTTATAGAGACAACATATTCTAGAGCTAGACCAAACACATGACATGTCTGTCTTTATGGTTTAGTAGGAATATGAATATTATTAACACTAATAACATTCAAGTTAAATGGCACACTTTTCAAATAAAACCCTGAGATAGAGTGTTAAATAAAAATATAAAATCAAATAATAGTTTAAACTAAACTTGTATAACCATGTGATTAGACCACAATGAGCTACAACTGATGCAAGGTTTAACAATGGACTGAGGTAATAAAGTGCAGCTATACTCAGACTATAAAGGCAAACATACATCAGAGTGCTGCTGTGAAAAACAGTTACAGACATAACAAATTACGCAGTGTGGTCCACTATTCAACAACAACTTTTCAAACATATCAACATTTCTATAATAAGATAACCAAAATCATTCCTAATTCCAATTTGATTCTTAAAAATGAAAATGAATTCAAAACAAACTGATTATAGGGTTAAAGTGAAATGTGACCTCTATGAGGCACATTGGACCACTGGCCCCAGAGCAGGCCTCTGTTCCTGCTCATCTGTGGATGTGAACATGGGAGCCACCGTGTTTTGTTGGTCGGTTGGCAAACGGGGCAGGATGCGGTGAACTGGAGGGGGCGGGGCTTCTGATCTGCAGCTGATCATGTACAGTAAACACCTGGAGAACTGAGAGAAACACAGTGGAGGTGGAGGCAGCATGAAACTGATGCACCTTTGGCTGAATAAAAAACAATCTTATTTAGAAGAAGGGCAGGGGAGGAAGAAGTACTCAGATCTTGTACTTAAGTAAAAGTAGAAGTACAAGAGTGTAGGAATACTCTGTTACAAGTAAAAGTCCTGAATTCAAAATGTTAAGTAAAAGTGCAAAAGTAAAAGCACCAAAATATACTTAAAGTACAAAAAGCAAAAATACTCATTATCCAAATTGGCCCATTTGAAAATAATATATTTTGTATCTTTTTATTATAATTATTGATGAAGTAATGTGTATATCAAAGCTAGTAAAGGTGCAGTCTTATTTACTTTGTATGCTGCAGGGTAGCTTGTGAATGTTAATCCAAGTGTACCTTATTTGATTATATTTGTATTGATTTTTTATTTATATATATATAAATATATATATATATCAGGAATTGAAATCTGCAAAGTAACTAAAGATATTAAATTATGTAGGGGAGTAAAAGGTACGTGATTTACCTCTGAATTGTAGCGGGGTAGCAGTACAAAGTAGAACACAATTGAAATACTCAAGTAAAGTACAAGTCTCTCATAATTGTGCTTGTGTGATGACAGTGTTAGGGATGTTTACAGGAAGGAGTTGTTACCTGGTTGTTGAGCAGCACATATATTACCGGGTTGATGACGGTGCTGGTCTTTGCCAGCAGGGATGGTATTAAAGTGGCGGCAGGCGACACCCCTCCCGGCCGCCCAAATGAGGCGAGCATTGCCACAACGCCATATGGCATCCAGCATAATATGTAGCCTGTCACCATGGAAACCACCATGAAAAGGACACGGCCTTCCCTCCGCTCAGCTGAGGGCCGGTTGATCCTGCTGACCTGTAGACAGTGATTATGAGATGTTGGGCCCTAACACACTAGTAGTAGTAGTAGTAGTAGTAGTAGTAGTAGTAGTAGTAGTAGTAGTAGTAGAACCTTTATTTATCCAGGAAAATCAATTAAGAACAAATTCTTATTTACAATGATGACCTGACAGGAGGCAAAGGCTTCCTGAGGGGATGGAGTTTGGGAGGAAAACATTTTTAAATACAGACTCCGGGCACTACAGAACCCAGGAGACAACACAAACACATAGAGCAAAGATGACAGGCATAGCAGTTAAACATATAAAAACTCTAAAACAATATTGCTGTGGTTCAATCAGTCTTTAAAATCAGCATCAGGCAAAGCAGCCACATGTGTGTACCATGGTGTCTATAATAGTGACTGTAACGACGAGACGCAGTTACTAGAGCTCTCGTGAACATGTTCATATAATTTATTGATGTAGTATTTATTTGGTATAAGTGTTCACCCCCATCTTGTCTGTTGCTTCCGGTCGTCTCTGCGTTCCCTCCTACTGATTACCCAATTGTGTTCACCTGGTGCCCTGTGTTTGCTCCCCCCCCCCTCACCTGTGTCTAATTGCTCCCCCCTCACCTGTGTCTTGATAGTCTGTGTATTTAAGTGCTGTTTCTTGTTGGGTGTGAGTGTGTGTGTGAGATCCTGGTGGCTGCCGGCTGGGCTCGCGTGAACAGTCGAGTTATATTTTTGGACGTTCTGCCTCTGCCTCCCTGCTTGGTCGGGCCGCTCAACGGTCAGTCTCACAATTGGTGTCAGAAGTGCGATTCGACCAAGTGAGGAGGTGACAATGACGAGAGGAAAGAAGAGGGAACAAGGAGAGGAACCGCGGCTGGGCCACGGCTGCTGAAGCAGCAGGAGAAGAGAGACAAGCAGGAGGAGACGAGAGACAAGAAGGAGAAGCTAACGGACGAGCTAACGGACGAGCTAACGGAGACAAGGAGGAGAAGCTAACGGACGAGCTAACGGAGACAAAGAGGAGAAGCTCACGGACGAGCTAACGGACGAGCTAACGGACGAGCTAACGGACGAGCTAACGGACCCCCGAGGAGTCGACATAACCAAGGGAGGGATATATTAGGTCCATAGCCTCAAGGGAAGGATCTAGTGTGTCCATGGCCTCAAGGGAGGGATATATTAGGTCCATAGCCTCAAGGGAGGGATCTGGTGTGTCCATGGCCTCAGGGGAGGGATTTATTCTGTCCATAGCCTCAGGGGAGGGATCTATTCTGTCCGTTTTAGAAAGCCAAGACTGTCTATCCCGGGCACTGTACGCTTTAGGAGAAAAGGGGTGGGGAATGTAACGACGAGACGCCGTTACTAGAGCTCTCGTGAACATGTTCATATAATTTATTGATGTAGTATTTATTTGGTATAAGTGTTCACCCCCATCTTGTCTGTTGCTTCCGGTCATCTCTGTGTTCCCTCCTACTGATTAACCAATTGTGTTCACCTGGTGCCCTGTGTTTGCTCCTCCCCCCTCACCTGTGTCTAATTGCTCCCCCCTCGCCTGTGTCTTGTTAGTCTGTATTTAAGTGCTGTTTCTTGTTGGGTGTGTGTGTGTGAGATCCTGGTGGCTGCAGGCTGGGCTCGCGTGAACAGCAGCAGGATTGAGGCTGTGTGTGAATTTTGTGCACATTGTTTTAATAAATGCCCACGTCGGGTTATATTTTTGGACGTTCTGCCTCCTTGCTTGGTCGGGCCGCTCAACGGTCAGTCTCACAGTGACATTGAAGGTGCGGGGGGAGACAAAGGTTTTCATTTTCAACGTTTTTTGAATGACATTCCACCTATCTGCTGCTGCAAATTGAAAGGCGGAGCGGCCAAAGGATTTATGGGCTTTGGGGATCTTTAGCAGGATGCTTGTAGCTGACTGGGTATTGTGCGTCGGGGTTGGCAGAGTTGCAGTAATTGTGTGAGGTAGAAGGGGGTGAGACCTAGGAGTGCTTTGTAAACAAGCATCAGCCAGTGGATGTTGCGCCTGGTCTCAAGAGAGGGCCAGTTAGCCAGAGAGTACAGGTCACAGTGGTGTGTCCTGTAGGGGGCATTGGTGGCGAAGCGATACAGAACGTCTAAATGATCGAGAGCTCCTTTACACGCCGAGCGGTAGATGGTATCGCCGTAGTCGAACAGAGGAAGGACAGCCATCTGGACCAGAGAGAGTTTAGCAGATGAAGTGAATGAGGAGCGATTCCTATATAGAAAGCTGAGTCTAGCTTTAACCTTGGTCTGAATTTTGGAGAGATGTTCTGAGAATGACAGATTACTGTCAATCCAAAATCCAAGGTATTTATAAGATTTAACTATTTCGAGGTCCCGGCCATCCGCGGTCACAATTGTGCCAGTTTGGGAGGCACCACTGTGGCCAAACCACATGATCTTGGTTTTAGTGGTGTTCAGGACGGGCAGAGAGATGTGACTGGATTCTCTGAAAACTATCCTGAGGAGTTTTCGGGGCAGTATCTGGGGAAGGGCCAGCAGTGTACAGAATCGTGTTATCGGCATATAGGTGGATAGAGGAGTTGCCCACTGATTTCTCCATGTCATTTATATATATTGAGACTAGGATGGGTGCTAGAATAGAGCCTTGTGGTACTCCCTTAGAGATGGATAGGGGCTGTGTCATCAGATCTTCCGATTTTACACACTGGGTACGCATGGACACGTAGTTTTCAAACCAGGCTATCGATTGGTTAGTGACACCAATGCATCTAAGCTTTCCCAGAAGCAATTGTTGATCTACAGTGTCGAAGGCTTTGGCAAGATCGATGAAAATGGCAGCACAGTATTGTCTGGAGTCAAGGGCATTGATGATATCATTTAGGACTTTGAGAGTCGCCGTCTCACACCCATGACCTGCACGGAACTCAGACTGCATGTCAGATAGTATGTTGTAAGTCTTCAGAAACCATGTTAGCTGTTTGCAAACTAACTTTTCGAACACTTTCGCTATACAGGGTAGAATGGATATTGGACGATAGCAGTTGGGGTCAGCATGGTTTCCCTCTTTAAACAAAGGTTACACTGAGGCTGCCTTCCAGGCAGAAGGTAGCACTGCTGTCTGTATGGACAGATTACAAAGGTGGGAGATAGCTTCTGCAATAATGTGGGCTGCAACTTTAAAAAAGAAGGGGTCTAGCCCATCAAGACCTGCAGGTTTGTTGGAGTCAAGTTTGCTAAGGACCTCCAGCACATCGTTCTCACTAACTTCCTGTAGGCAGAAGCTGTGACATGGGGCTGCGTTAGAGGGGCTGGGTGGCGGAGTGTTGGTGGGGGGCTTAGGAGGCCAATAGGTTCCCACATTTAACATAGTCCTGGTTAAAGAGCTCTGCTATGCGTTCATTACCGGTGACTACTGTGTCCTCAATAACAAGGGAGTTAGGGAGATGAGAGGATGGGGGTTTCATTCTCCATCTCTGTCACTGTTTTCCAGAATGTCCTTGGATTGGATCCACAGAGGTTTAATTGATTATGGAAGTAATCAACCTTGGCTTTGCGGATAGCCTGTATAGATTTATTTCTAATTTTCCTGAATGATAGCCAATCGCCGTGGGATTTTGAGTGACGAGCCCTGCGCCAGGTGGAGTTCTTGAGGTGAAGCAGTTCAGCTAAATCTCGGTTGAACCAAGGACTGCATCGGTTTTTTATCCTCATTTTTTTTATGGGAGCATGTTTATTGATTACCATACTAAAGGAGTCATAGAAGGACCATGCAGCATCGATGTCAGGGATCAAGCTAATTCTGTCCCACTTGATAGCAGCCAGGTTGTAGAGGAAGGCTTGTTCGTCAAAATGATTCAGTATTCGTCTGAGTGGTAAGAACTGGCTGTTTAATTTTGCCGCCATCACGAATGCAGCCAATAAGACAGTGGTCACTGAGATCGCTACAGAAGATGCCAGTTTTGTACCTGTCAGGGTTATTTGTGAGGATGACATCAAGGAGGGTGGCTTTTTCTGGATTTTTGGTGTCATACCGTGTAGGAGTAAGGATAATCTGCGAGAGATTAAGAGAGTCCCATTGTTTTTGGACCTGCGCAGGAGGGTTGAGCATGTCCCAGTTTAGATCCCCCAGTAGCACAAACTCAGAATGAGTGTGGGGTGCCAGGAGGGTGCTGAGAGCAGGTAGGTTACATGCTGGGGCAGAGGGCGATAGCAGCCAGCGACTGTCAGTGTAGAGTTATTTGCCAGTTTAATGGTTACGATAGCTAGGTCAAATTGTTTGGGGACAGATTTACTAGTGGCGATAGAACACTGGAGGTGTTGCTTTGTGAATATAAGTACTCCACCAGCTTTAGATGATCTATCCTGCCTAAACACATTATAACCAGCGATGCCGATGTCAGAGTCTGGGATATTCTTCTTCAGCCAAGACTCAGTGATGACAAGTACCTCCGGATTTGAGCTGTGAACGACCACTTTTATCTGGTAAATTTTTGGCAGTAAGCTTCTAACATTTACATGTAGAAAACCTAAAGCTTTACGATAGCAGAAGTCAGGGAAACTCAGATCATTGTGACAACAATTTACATCAGAGCACAGGTCAGAACTAGGGATGCATACAATAGAAGGTCCAGGATGAACATGCACATTGCCCGATATCATCAGTAGTAATGCAATCAGGGCACGGCCAAGAGCTAGCAGTGAGTCACAATGCCTAGTTTGTTTTGTGCGCACAATGACAGTGGAATGTAGCGTAATCATCTTGTGTAGAGACCTCATAATCACACAAGATAGTAGTGGCATGGTGTCAGAGTTTATGTTTGGCGTTAGCCCAAAGAACCTGAATATCAGCAACGAGTCATAGTCTCTGCCTACTGTATGGATACAGTTTGTTATGCAGGTGGGCAGCACTGCTGATGTTAAGTGCGTCGGTTTGCATTTGTTATGTGCAGGAGGGGGTGGGGAGGCAGCTCTCTACAGGAGTTCACTTTATAGTTGTGAAACCTGTTTTTTAACCTTTTTTTCTGAGGTTGTTTGGGCCCTTTTTGTAATTGTGTGTCTTATTAGTTGTATTGTTCCTCTATGTATTTTTGTAGCTGCTTTGGGTGTATGTAGTTATTTTGACTTTCTTCTTTCTTATTTTCAGCAACCTAGTAGTTTATTTGTCTCTTTTTGTGGTAATTGTTAGTCCCCTTGTAGACATTTTGATTATCTTTCTAATCACATGAGTCTCTTAGATGTCTCTGTTTGTTCTTTGTCTCTCTGAAGTTGTGTTGAATCACTTGGAAGTTGCTTTGTTTCTCTTTGTAGTTGTTTTTTTCTCTCCTTGTAGCCGGTTCACTACACACTATTCCATGTCTGGACGCACACAAACACATAGCTTCCACAAACACTGGAGAACACATATAATACACAGAGGGGTCAAAGGTCATTTTGCACGCTCACCTGTCTCTCCACCGATCGCACAGCCAGCAGGATCTTCCCGTAACAGAAGATCATGAGCAGCAGCGGCAGCAGCAGGCAGAAGATGAACAAACAGCTGATGTAGGAGCGCGCTGTGGGCGAGCGCTGGTGCCACTGGACGGAGCAGGTGGTGCCAGGACCCTCCAGCCCGTAGCTGCTCCATGACATAAAATTGTAAAAACATTTTCAGAAAAGCAAAACTTAATTTTGTTATTTACTTTTAAACGAGTCACTTGTTAATTATGTATTTTACTAACTAATTAAAGTAACACATACTATCCCCCTAGTTTAAGAATGCATTTGATTGAATAAGTATACATGAATTATCTGATAGTGAAATTGTTTCATGGTGATTTTAAAGAGTGATTCAGACCTGCTCCAGCCCAGCAGTGGTGGCAGAGTCCAGACCAGTGAGTAAAGCCAGGAGGCAGCGACAGCGAGTCTGGCCCTGCGGTACTGGGAGGAGTCTGAGGGGGAGCTGTAGAGCAGCACACAGTACCGCTCAAAGGACATCAGAGAGAGAGACGCCAGAGATACTATACCTGACAGAGAGAAGAACAGCAAAGAACTGCAGCGAGACATCAAACGAGACTATCATGAAATGATTCTTATTCAACTCTGACCTAAATTCACAGAAAGTGTACTTTTACTCCATTGCATGTACAGCTGCAGATACAACGGTTTACATTTAACATCTAAAATAAGATGCATTCTATTGTTAAATTAGATTAACGAAAATTGGTACAACTGCACAACATGTATCTAAAAATAAATACTTCTACTTCTAATACTAATAAATCTTCTTTTTGAAATATGAACTTCCGACTTTTTGATTTATTACTGATGCTAACACTTTTATTTATGGTGGAGTTAATACGATCACTCACCAAAAAATGCATTTGAGAAACCATACCAGCGGCACCCAGAGGACCCGGTCAGCCACCGGCCGTGCATGCTGGCCGCGAAGCTGAAGGGGGTCCCAAAGATGCAGACGAGCATGTCGCTGGCGCTGATGTTGATCAGCAGCAGGTTCACAGGAGTCACCAAACCGGGGAAACGCGAGAACACCATCAGCACGAGGAAGTTACCAAGGAAGCCCAGGACCAGAATGACCCCCAGGAACACGGCTGCCATGGTGTGAACTGCCCGGGGTAGCGCACCGGGGTCCGATACGGAGCTGTCTCCGGTGCTGATGTTGTAGCTTTGCTGCAGGACGATCACCATGACTTCCTGGTAAGAATGCCTAAACCGAAAAGCAGAATGAACAAGTCATAAAACAAATACATTATTGCGGATTTAGATGATTGAAGGTGTAAGGTTTTAGCGCTAGTATCCTGTTAGCTGTTGTGTTTTTAGTGTTTTGTCTATCTGTCTTTTGATGTTAATGTTAAGTATTATTATTTGATGACGCCCTTAGTCTGTGTACTACGGTAGCAGTCGCACTGTTATTCTGTTCTTGTATGAAGGTACGTCCTAATGTGACGTCACTACGTTGACTGTTGTCAGTCTGTGAATAAACTTACCGGAGACATGCTGAAGAGAATACCGAGTCTGATTTACTTATTGTTCATACGCGATTCATGTGCACCCAAGCTTAACAGGTTATGGGCCCAGGCAGAGTTGGACACAAACCGACTTGGAGATAAGTGAGTTAGATTATCGGAAGAAGTGTTACGCGACGTATTACGCGTTAGCCAATTAAGCTAACAAGCTAGCTTAGCAAGTGAAGTATATTAGCAAGCTAGTAGCCCTCGCGGTAAAGTTGGCGCGCAAAAATGGCAAGCAGAGCAACAGGTCTCCTGGCACCGCAGCTCTTATTCAAAGGATGTGAAGATAAGTATGACCTTTGGGAAACAAGATTCCTAGGCTGCTTACATACTCTGAGGCTAAAAGAGACTATCTTACATGAGCCCACCGGTGCTGATCAAGAACAGCTAGATGCAGATAGAAGGAAGAATGCTGATTGCTATGCTGAGCTAATAAGGCTGATAGATGATAAGAGCCTGTCGCTAATAAGACATGAGGCCGACGATGACGGCAGGAAGGCTCTGAAAATACTGAAAGAACATTATTCAGGGAAAAGCAAGCCGAGGATAATAAACTTATACACGTCGTTAACGAGGCTGCACATGGCAGACAACGAGAGTGTTACCGACTACATGATAAGGGCAGAGAACGTGATTACAGCCCTGAGAGATGCAGGCGAGACCATGAGTGATGGACTGACCATAGCCATGATACTAAATGGGTTACCAGACTCCTTCAAGCCATTCGCCGTCCATGTAACACAGAACGAAGATAACGTTACGTTCACAGACTTTAGAAGAAGATTAAGGGTCTATGAAGAGTCGGAGAAAATGAACACAGCAGAATCCACAGATAATGTGATGAAAACATGTGCAAGGCAAGGCCGAGGCACCAAGACGCACGCTAGCAACAGAAGAGATGAAGATGCCAATGTGACGTGCTACAAGTGTGGAATAAAAGGACACATATCAAGAAAATGTTTTTGAAAAGTGTGGTGCGGTTACTGCAAAAGGAATACACACGATGAATCACTCTGTAAGAAAAAGGGGGGAGAAGATGGTGCCAGAAAAGTCGCAGAGGAACAGAATGGCAACCAAGACCATCTCTTCAAGGCCAAGCACACAAAGAGCGGGAAACCACCAGACAACGTGAAGATGAAAGGCATCATGGTGGACGCAGGAGCGACATCCCACATCGTGAACAACATCGGAAAGTTTAAAAGCTTCGACGATTCATTCCAGCCCGAGTCTCATTCAGTGGAGTTAGCTGACGGGACCAAGTGCAATGGAACAGCACAGAGAAGAGGAACAGCGGTGATATGTCTATTAGACGACGCCGGACGACAACACAGAGCACAGCTACGGGATGCACTGTACATGCCCTCATACCCACATGACATCTTTTCGGTGGCAAGAGCAACAAACGGAGGGGCGACAATCACCTTCAAGAAAGTGGACAGTCACATGGTTACCAAAGACGGCAGCAGGTTTGACATCCATGAAAGTGTAAATTTGTATTACTTACCAACTGTTGAGGGGAATGTTGACCAATGTAAAGGGTGTCACGACATGCAAACTTGGCATGAAATTTTGGGTCATTGCAATTACGAAGATGTACAAAATTTACAAGGTGTAGTGAAAGGCATGGAGATAAGAGGAAGTGCAGTCAAACCAGCTCAGTTGTGTGAAGTGTGTACACAGGGCAAGTTCACCCAAACGAGAAATAGGGAGCCAGACAAAAAGGCTAAGATGCCCTTAGAACTAGTCCACACAGACTTAGCCGGTCCCATGTCAACATCAAGCATAGAAGGGCACAGATATACACAGTCTTTTACAGACGACTACTCTGGTACTATTTTTGTGTATTTTCTAAGGTCCAAGAGTGATACAGTGCAGGCCACAGAAAGGTTCTTAGCAGACATAGCACCTTACGGAGAAGTTAAGTGTATCCGTTCAGATAACGGCACTGAGTTTACAAGCCGAGACTTCCAGGCACTGTTAACCAAAAATAGGATTAGACACGAGACGTCTGCACCCTATTCACCCCACCAAAATGGTACAGCAGAGAGAGGTTGGCGAACTCTCTATGATATGGGCAGATGCTTACTGATAGAAAGCAAGTTACCAAATAAACTATGGAACTACGCCATACAGACAGCAGCTTATGTAAGGAACAGGTGTTACAGTAGGCGCACAAAGAAAACGCCATACGAGCTGTTCACAGGCAAAGAACCAAATATATCCAAACTTCAGAAATTTGGGTCAGTGTGTTTTGCTTACAAACAAGAGAAGGGAAAGCTCGACCCTAGGTGTGAGCAAGGTGTTTTCATAGGCTATGATAAAAATAGCCCAGCTTACCTGGTGTATTATCCAGACACAGAGAGGGTCCAAAAGCACAGATTGGTAAAATTCACAACAAAGGGGGATAAAGAAAAGGAAACACAAACACCAGAGTCATACAATGAATATGGTGATAGTGATGTACATCCCAGGGTCAAGGACAGCGATGAAAATGTTGTTGATGAATGTGATGTGGGAAATGTGCCAGGTCAAGATACTCAAAGTGGTGCTTCTGGGACTTTACCTGAACAGACTGAACGTACACAGCCGGGTAAAGTCACCGAGACTCCAAACAGAAAAAACCCACCCAGAACCAGGAGGAGACCAGCTCACCTACAGGAGGTTTGAGACTGACGATACGGAGGACAAACTGCAAACATGCATGGATTTTTGTTACAGAGCAGTATGCGATATTCCTCAAACCTTCCAGGACGCCATAGCGTCACCCAAATCAAGGCAGTGGAAAAATGCCATGAACGAGGAGATGAGATCACTGGAGGAGAACGAGACCTTCAACCTCACCCAATTGCCACCAGGCAAACGGGCAGTGGGGGGTAGATGGGTCTACGCACTCAAGAGTGACATTGATGGGTCAGACAAGTACAAGGCGCGATTTGTAGCTAAAGGCTACAGTCAGAAACCAGGAATCGACTATGATGAGACATTCTCACCCACAGCTGATATGACAAGTGTAAGAGTACTCATGCAAAAGGCATCAGACGTAACAGACAGACGTAGTACATCAGGATATTGTGCCAGTCTCAGTGAAGGAAGCTCCTTGATCTCATGGAAGGCAAGGAAACAACCTACGGTTGCACTATCTACCTGCGAGGCAGAGTGCATGGCCTTAGCATCAGCCATACAGGAATACATCTACTACTTAGAACAATTACTCAGAGGTATAGACAAATACAAATATGCACAAACAAAGGTGTACGAAGACAACCAAGGTACTATAGCACTAGCCAGAAACCCAGTAAACAGGCAAAGGTGCAAGCACATTGATATTAAGTACCATTTCATAAGGGAGACTGTAAATAGTGGAAAGGTAATTTTGGAATACTGTCCTACTGAGCAAATGATCGCTGATGTGATGACAAAACCAGCCACCAAAATAAAGCTAAAGAGGTTTGCTCAGGATATGTTTGGCACCTAGAAGGGCAAAGAGTTAACATAGTTAAGGTAAAAGAAAAAGAAGCCTTATTTTGTTTTGTTCTCAGGTAACCCAGTAAGCTAAGAGCGAGTGGGGGTGTTAAGTATTATTATTTGATGACGCCCTTAGTCTGTGTACTACGGTAGCAGTCGCACTGTTATTCTGTTCTTGTATGAAGGTACGTCCTAATGTGACGTCACTACGTTGACTGTTGTCAGTCTGTGAATAAACTTACCGGAGACATGCTGAAGAGAATACCGAGTCTGATTTACTTATTGTTCATACGCGATTCATGTGCACCCAAGCTTAACAGTTAATTACTCTACTCTCTCTCTCTCCAGGTGTCGGCACTTCCTGTCCGTGTGGCACCTGCTAGACTGATTGTTGTTCCCGCCCCTGATTGTGTCCACCTGTGCCCCATTACCTAATGTGTATATTTAGTCCTTCTCTCCCTTTGTCTGGTGTTGGTTCGTCTTGTGATGTCGTTATCTCCATGCCTGTTTGCCAGAGATCCATGTTACATTACCTAGTATAACCTAGTGATTCTATGGAGAATCCTAGTAGAGCCTAGTAGTCATTATTGATAGCTTTGGTTTCTTTACAATAAAGAATATTACCAAGCAACGGAATTGAGCATCTGAGTTCAGACCGAGGCCATCGTATCAGAAGGAGCCCTATTATGATTTTTGGGGTTTCCCCTTTCCTCACTCCATGCCTGAAACGCCTCGATTGGACTACTTTGTTTTCCTCCGCTACATAGTGACATCACTATGAAACACCTGCGCTTCTATTGGCTAGCGCCCCAACACATTGGCTAAGGGGCGGGACATCTCTAAGCGGTTGAGCATAACAACCGAGCAGCCAGCTAACCAATCAGAGCAGAGGTGCTGCAGCACAGGCAATATGAGAAAAATAAAGACATTTTTTTAACATTAAAGAATGTAAACAGCAGAGGCACTAAATACGCATATGAACCTGTAAATCTGCATAATAGAGCCCCTTTAAGACAGAAAACACTTATTAAGCACTATGTACATGGATGAAGACATGGATGAAGGGATGCAATATTTAGCTCGGTTTTTCTCACACACATATACATATCTGTGGGATGCTCCTAGTGTTTAAACACCCCATTGTGTTCACATAGAATACATTTGGTTTGTCTATCCATATTGTTATAAAAATAACGGAAATACAGACCCTCAATAAAAAGGAAACACTCAATTATTGTTATCATAGTTTATAGACAATATAAATATAGTTAGCTATATATTGTTTTCCCACGTTTTCTATAGCCTATTGGCATTTAAATACATAGGCAAGGCAAGTTTATTTATATAGCACCTTTCAACACAAGGCAATTCAAAGTGCTTTACAACAATGGAAGACATTAATAATATGGCATTTAAAAACAGTTATTAAAAAGCAGTCATTAAAAAGCAATACTACCATCTAAGTTAATTCAATCTCTGAAAATAAAAACACTAAGAACAGAGTTATACTCCTACAATACAAATGTTGGCTAAACAAACCTCTAGATAACATAGTACAGGATTAATAGACACATCAAAAAGTGAATAACATCTCCAAACCTTCACAGGACCAAGGACACATTCCCACAGAGAAAGACCGAAGGAAAATGTAAACCAAGGTGTAGAATCTAACGTTCTGTCGTAGATGACCACTACTCAATCAGACACGTCCTTATTATGTTCCTTACTTTATTCTAGACCAGATTGGAGACCTAAATAACTGAGCCAACATATCAATAATACAAGCTGTGGTGGACTGAGCGGATGAGCCAATAACTCACTCAGCCTGGCAACAGAAGCGGAAGACACTAATGAACATTTTAGGGGAGCCGGCTGCTTTTTACAAAACCAAAGTAGATAGGGTTGTGAACATTTTGATTACATTTTAATAAAAATATTCAGCTCCTAAATCCTGCATTACAGATTTGAACACAATAAACCACTGATGCACCATATTGTGATGCTCTACCCATGTTTCTTTTGTTTGAACAATCACGCTTAGGCAGAGACATACTGCTAACAACATCTGTAAAAGAAACAGAAGAGTAGCTGAGTTTGTTTAAAAAAAGACACTTTTGGATGAGAGCAGCAGGTGAATTTTATCTGCAAATATCTCCAAGAAAATTGTCTTAAGCACTTCTAAACTATACATTTACTCCAAGCCTCATTATGTTTCATTTAGTTTCTAAGTTGGTTAAACAGCTATAGACAAACAAACGGCCAAAAACATTTCATTTCTAAATAAACAAACATCTTTTGGTCAGTTATTAAAACTCTGCTTTTTATTTTTATTCTCTACACACACACATTTTTTGTGTGTAAACTTGGGCAAGGCTCCCCTCAGGTCCGGGCCAGCCTTTAGACACAAATCAGCAGTGATACAGAATATTTGACAAGTGTATAACTTGCATGATTATATAATAATTATAATTATAATTGCTAGTTTATATTTTTAATATTAGATAAGATGATGCTGTCTGGTTTAACTGCATAAATAAAGTGCAGAAAAAGTGGCTTTCTTCCTGTCAATGGGAAAAAAAGTAATGAATTAATGGGATATTATATTCTTCTATTCCGAATGTATTAATATACAATAAAACATTTTCCAACACAATTTTGCTTTGACATTGCCATTGCTTTTAATTGACACAGTAGGCTATGTATAACTGATGATTTCCCATGCTTTCTCCTACTGTATATCACTAAACATGAGGACCAAAACCATCGAGATGTTGGCAGTAACATACCGTGTTTTTATTTAATTGTGATAATAATAGATTCATCGTTTCACTATTTGTATTTAATAAGCGAGGGAACATATCGACGCTTTAGTGACGTAGGCAGAGAACGACGTTTCCCGTAGCAACTGGGGCCGAACCGTTAACCGCAGCGGCCGTTGTACTACCGGAGCTTATCAAGGAGCTGGGGGGGGATTGTCGTCGGTAACGGGACACCTCCTCTGTCTTGTGAGGCGAAGAGGCACGGGGGCAACACACCATCGAGTCGGCAATCCCGCAGTTCCGTGCGGAGATGCTAAATATGTGGAAAGTCAGAGAGCTAGTGGACAAAGCGTGAGTAATACCGAGGAGCAGGTGGAGCTACTGGCTCAACCGCTAAGTGGCTGCTAAGCTAACCGGCTAGCTAGGCGGCTTTACCCAGGCAGCATCAGCAGCTTTAGCCGGGCAGCATCAGCAGCTTTTATCGCTGAGGGGACAGGATACGTCACGGAGATAGCCCCTCAGCTGTTAGCTCTTCTGGCTGGCTAGCTGCCAAATCTTTTCCCATTGCACGTTTTTTTCTACACCTATTCATATGGGCCATGAAAATTACAATTAGAAAAACTCCGACTTTATTTAGTTCCAAACCACAACGAACGCTATCCAGTTAGCTGTGTTCGCTAGTATTGCTAAGCCCAGGTCGTCTCTGTGTGTTGGTGCTGCTGCGGAATCACGCCCTTTCCCACCCTGATGCCAGCTACCTAAACCATGCATTTACCTAACATTGTTTCCTCATTGGGAAGCTAAGCATCAAGGATGGCAAGTTAATACGCCAGATAATTGTTTGTGGATAGTATTTTTCCTGGCAATAAGAGAGCAACCATGTCTCAACGCAGCCCACTATGACCCCCTGGTCCCGGACAGTTAGGACAACAAAGCTCGTCCATACAGATCATACTGGCTACTGTTGTTGATGCAGACTACTATATTTTGATTATTTCTCTGAGTGCTAGACTACATGCTTCATTGTGACGTGTGTCTGTGGGATATCTTTTGTTTCAAGTATAATGGGCAGTATAATTGATATAGTCATTATACTTTTACCCAGGAGAAGGTAGAAGAGGTGGGACAACAACAGCCTACCCTCCTGTTTGTTTGAAAAGGCACGTTATCTGAATCATTTTGAGTTTAATCATCGTTGGAAGACATTTTCAGTTATTTTACGTTAAAGTAACAAACTTCAGTTAAAAATACCTGTGTTCAAAATATAACGTGCCACTGTACTAGCATGAACATATACCTCGAGAGATAAAAGTGCTCTTTAGGCAGATTTCATTTGTAATAATAATCTGAATGTGTAAAGAAACTAGTAACAAGAGCTGTAAAATAATTAAAGAAAACATAAAATAGAAAAACGTCCTATGTATACTTAATTCAGCTACTGAGTGAAATCTAGGTGCAATTCATAATTAGTTGCTTACTCGTCTTAATCATTTCGTTTGTCAAATCATTTTCATTTTGGTGGTAGAGTTTTGATGTTCGTCTTAATTTCTTAGGTCATTTTATGAGTGGCATACTCGTCTGTTATCGAAATATCATTTGAATATCGGCTTTGGTTGAAACTGTCAGGGAGTAAAATATGAAAATGTCCCATAGTATATACTTAATATGTTTATCAATGAAATGAAAATGATTCTGCAACACTGAGCATTCTCTCCAATAGTGTAAATCATATTACATTTGCAGTCAAAATAATTGTAATAACAATTTCCTTCCCAAATAAGTAAGCCCTACTTGTTAATGTACACTTGCATTTGGTCAATTCTGAAAATAAGGTTAAATGCAGTGTAAGCTATACTGTGTGGCTGTTGTATTAACACTCAGACTGTAGTTATTTAATCTGAATACTGAAACCTTGAACACTTTTATTTAGAGAAACTGCCCAGTGGCAAGGAGAGTGCGATATTATATATTCCAAAATAATGTTTTTATTGAAGAGAGTTTGATGAACTCTAACATTCATTTTGCCCTATATACCTCTTTAAAAACAGACCATGATGATGATAAAAACATTGGTATGGCCAACAAGGCTTCCAAGAGGAGGTCGTCCCTAAGTTCTTTCTTTTTACATTTTCCAAATCGTAGCTTTATTTTCCACATTTCCACATTTGAGACCCTATACTTTCTCTGGCTGGCTTCACACTTTATTTGTGAAATTATTTAGCAAAATGTGATAAGGGAAAAATACCGGTTGATTTGCATAAAGGACAGATACGTCAAGAGACAGAAGAAAGGAGATAAGAAGAGGGAATATACAGTAAAGTCGCACAGTCTGAGAGCTCAACAGAGATTTAAACGGAATAATAGACACCAGCTCCCATCAGCTATTGGTTGTGCCTGGCTGGGCCTGATGAATACACTCCATTATTGATCTACCCCAATAGAGCTAGCAGCAGCAGCAGCAGCCTTGCTTTCCCTGCAGATGAAGAGTCACACTACTATGGAGCTCTCGCTGTCTATGTCTGTCTTATCTACCGACAATAACACAGTCAAAGGCAGCTCTTGTGATGTACAGATGCCTCTTATGTCCTTCAGCTTGGAGAGCGGCAGAGCTTATAGGAGAAAGAGACGGCAAGGAAAGGTGCTGTGGAAGGAAAGAGGAAGATAGAATCAGGAGATTGGGAGAGGCGAAGAGGATCTGAACAAATAACATGATAGGAAATTGAGTGAAAGCTGTGTGGTTCACGTGTTCAGAGCTTTGGCTGTGGTTTTCGGGGTTCTGTAAAGCAAGCAATGCACATCAAGAGATACACAGACAGGAAAACAAACACAGCAGATGGTGAGCACACAGAATCAAAGCGGGCAGGAAGCAGGCATTGCTTATGGCGAGGTTTGGCTTTGTTTACCTCACTGTCTTACACACACACACACACAGATGGATACACGCCCCCTGCTCCCCTCTCTTTCATGCACACACCGTCTCATCTCCCTTTTGTGCCCCGTGAAGCTGAATCATTTCTTACACACAACGCTGGTGTGTCCGCCTCTGAAGTGCAGGGGTCAGGCTTTTAGAAAGCTGTCATTTATAATTCAGGCAGCTGAGATTCTCCTTGTGTTTCATGGTTTCATTGTCTGTACGACACCTGCATAAAAGATATGTTTGTTGTTATAATCCTGTTTTTGAACGTGTTGTCAGCTTTAGTGTGTGCTGCATGAGTGAGGCGTTCTCATGTGTAGCAGTACATCTGTGTTGTGTAAAAGTGTGTAGATATACAAATGTGTGTATTTGGGTCTGTCTGACATAAGAGGGAATCAGGACGTCAAGAACATTTGCTGATAACTTGCAATGCAGACTGACTAACAGTAAGATAAGAAAGCACAGCCACACGGTTTCACCTTCGTATGTTTGAAATAGTGATGTTAATATCAAAATGTGTTGGAGTACATTTGAAAGAAAATGTATGTTTGTGTCAACAGCACTAATGTGGTGATGAACTACTCCGAGATCGAGTCCAAGGTGAGAGAGGCAACTAATGACGACCCCTGGGGACCCTCCGGACAACTGATGGGAGAAATAGCGAAGTATGTATCGGACACATATACCCTATTGATATTTCATTGCGTTAGATTTGGGCCATTTAGGATTCCTTTTTAATGCGTTACTCCTATTTTAAGTTACGGTAGGAGCATTGAATTAGGAACTGTTAATCCGTAATGCATTGTGGGTTAAACCCTTACTACAATTGTCACAGGTAAGACAGTATCTGAAGCTCAAGATGTTTTTGTACTACGGGCCCCGATTACTTGACCTGATTGTGTTTTGGTTAACATGCATTGGGTTTTCAAAGCACTTTTAACTTTTGTGGTCTTGTTTTTGTGTGTGTTAGATCCACCTTTATGTATGAGCAGTTCCCAGAGGTGATGAACATGCTGTGGACCAGGATGCTGAAGGACAACAAGAAGAACTGGAGACGAGTGTACAAGGTATGGTTACACTGTGGTTCGTTGGATGTTCCCCAGATGTGCCTGTGTTGCACTGTAACTGTGGTGTTGTTCTGTGCAGCTCATTTCTGTATTGTAGTATCAGGATTCATCAAAGCCGAGTCTCTGTTCCTCTTTGTTAACGAAGTCACACACCCATATGTGCTCCAGTGTTGCATATCTAATTTCATCCATGTCATTCTGGGTTTTTCATTCTCTGTTTTTCTTCTGTTTGTATCGTGTGAAATGTTAGAGCAATGTTGCATTATAACTGAATTTGTTTCCTTCCCACACAATCAAAATACTTTAATGAAAACATTATAAATTATGAAATTGACAAGGGAGATTGAATGATTGGGGTTTTTTAAGTTTAGTTTAAAGAAGGGACAGTTAAGTAAAGCAGAACAGATTTTTTTCTTTTAAGGAAAGATTATTTCTGCCAAAGTAGTTGAACCTAAATCCTCCCCAAAGTGAACTCTCTTGTCACGTCTTTCAGTCCATCTCTTACTATCCCTTTCCTCTCTCTGCACACAGGCTTTACTACTGTTGGCCTATCTGATCCGGAACGGGTCTGAAAGAGTCGTCACCAGCGCCAGAGAACACATCTACGACCTACGATCTTTAGAAAACTACCACCTCATTGGTGAGTCTCTTAATGAAAATTCGTCTTAACTTTTCTGTTAATTTGTTTGCACAATAAGCACTCGTAGAAAGATCAAAGTATAAAGAGTTCTTTCTCCGGGGAGCATGCGTACAGTGTGTTCAACAAGACGGAATTCTGTTCATTTCATTGTTGGTATTCCTGCATTATAAAAAAAAAACACGATCATGAGTTAACCAGCATTTCTTTCTGTGCGTCTGTCCAGATGAGAGCGGTAAGGATCAGGGCATCAATGTGCGTCAGAAGGTGAAGGAGATGGTGGAGTTTGTCCAGGACGACGACAGACTGAGAGAGGAAAGGAAGAAAGCCAAGAAGAACAAAGATAAATACATCGGAGTGTCCTGTGACAGTATGGGAGGAGGAGGAGGAGCTGTAGTATTGGCAGGAGGAGGAGGAGTAGGCGGAATTATCAAGAACTGTAAGTAATTCTGTGCGTCTCGTCTCCTTCTGACAGCGAATGACAAATGTGAATTAAAATGGTTATAATAACTTTCCCTATACATGCTTTGAATGATGGATATTAGGGATGCTCCGATCGCCGGAATCAGTTTCGGCCGATCGAGTGGGCGGGGCCTATGGGGATCTTCCATTTAAAGTGATGTTTAAAACTCAGTTAATGCTCATTCACTGGCGCTTCCACAAACAACAACCAACATAATTATTACATTCAAATGAAGTAGATTATTCAAGTTTACATTAACTTTGAATAATAACACGGGAGAAATAAGCAGAAGCGCTCTCTTTTCCTCTCTCCCCCTCTCTCTCTCTCTCCTGACAGCCTGATCCAGTAATGACTGAGTGACCGACAGTGAAGAATACACATATTTATAACTAGTGCAGCTTGTTCCAGAGGTAGATACAATAGCTAAGTGTGTTAGATCCAACTCTTAGTGTGTGTGTTGCTCCGCTCACCGGTCCGTCACAGCGGGTGGAGCTGCAAGATTTCTGCTTCACACGCGTTAAGCATACCGCAATTTTATATAGACATTTTCAGACACCTTAAAATACTGCCAGATTGGTGAAGCCATTTTGGCGAGCTTGTTTTGCCGCGCACAGAGAAAAGCCTCATGTATTTTACGTCATCATTTCACGTCATGCGATCGGCATTTTTCGAGAGCACCGATCGATCGGCAGAGAGTGAGTATCGGCCGATATCATCCCTAATGGATATCATGTAAAGCAAACGCTATAGACATTTTGTAAAGTTATTAAGTCTATACATAGAGATTTCTTCAATGATGTGAAACAAAAAACGCTATCATTTATCAATTATAGTTAAGCCTTGTCTGCCCGTATACTAAAACCTTTTAAAACCGTCATTATTTTGGCAAGTATTGCGGATATTATTTATTCTGTAGTGTAAATAGATTAGTCAACAAGTCGATCCAGAAAATATTCACTGATTTAATAGTTTAAAAACTTCTTCCAACTTCTACAATGCACGGATTTTCTTTCGTGTGTACATTTAAATGATATAGTTCTTGATTAAGACTTGACGGATGTCTGTAAAACAGCTCAGGTTTATTCTCTCCCCTTTTTTATGTGTTCTTCCTTCCAGCTAACGAGTTGGATCGGAGTAAGTGGGATGAGGACTGGGATAAGAGCAAAGGAGCTTTCCCCTTCAGCGAGAAGCTCGGAGAGATCAGTGACAAGATAGGCAGCACCATAGACGACACAATCAACAAGTTCAGGAAGAAGGAACGAGACGACTCACCGGAGAGAATTAGGTAAATGCACCCACTGTTTGTATCACCAATATCACCTAGTCACAACGCACTTTAGATAGTCATAGCCTCGCTGTCATTTGATTTAGGCTACATATAATCAGATTTGGCTGCCCTTCACATCACATTCAGGCCTATTAGAATATACCGCCCCAATCTGTGTCTCTTTACCCGCAGCTACACTTCAATTGTATCTCCCAAGGCTATAAGAGCAGGCTGTGCTTTTTCTAAAGAAGGGTTTAAAGAGAAGCTTGCTAATAGAAGCATTGATACTGGTATACTCAGAGAGACAGTCTGGGGGAAATGATGTGGTTTTTGTATACATTAAAGCATGTAAACATGTTCTGGTAGAAACCTAAAATAAATATCTACCCTTACATAACCAAACATACACAGACATACAAAAAACAATCAATACAAAATCTCCTGAGTGCTGTTCTTCATTCGTCCTTCATGTCCGGTTGCCATAGTGACAACGAGGAGGATCGAGCATCGAGGAACGGTAGGCAGGAAACCCTTGAGTTCAAAGACGAGGAGGAAACTGTCACAACGAAGAGCATTCAGATCACACAGGCAACAGAAACAACGACGACGACCACACGGAAACGCAGCGGAGCAACAAGCAACAAGACTCTGGACCTGGGAGCTGCAGCGCACTACACCGGAGACAAGAGCCCAGAGGTGAAAGACACACACACACTCACACTCACACTCACACTCACACTCACACTCACACTCACACTCACACACACACACACACATACTCTCTCACACTCACACACTTAAAAATGTGGGATATATTTCTAATCTCTGCTTCTGTCTTCAGTCATCACTCAGGCAGTCTTCGAGTGGCGGCCTAGCTGACCTACTAGTGATTGACCCTTTATCCAATCAGAGCACTGCAACAGGTAAATACAAACTTTTACGAATGCAAAGATATAAAAAACAAGGGCCAGGATCTTGGTCTAGGTGTTGTAAAAAGTTGAGAGGATAACTTAATTGCCTGCTTTCTGTAAACTAATCTAAGTATTACAAAGAAACTTAACTTAATCACTTTCCGTCACTTATGGATGACCTCAAAATGAAACATGCAAATATAGACAAGAGAAAAATAAAATGCTGAAATGTTGTCATTATTTTGTTTGTAAAGCAGGAAAGGGGAACAACATCACAGTACAGTGTACTTTTAGCCTTTCAGTTGGGAAAATGCTGCCATCTTTCAAGGGCTCCAATAGTTTGGCACCCTAGTGTTGTCCGATTTAAACTTGGATCAGCGACGGTACTCCTACAATTGAATTGATCCTACATGCAAACTTACAGGTTCTTCCTGGATTATTTTTGCTGCTCTGCAAAACAAATAACTTGCACTGTACTGTAGTGATGCAACCCTTTTTGTTTTGCTTTAAATAAAAAACAATAGCTGCATACCAGTGCACTGTATAGTTCAATGTGTTAGACTCAATATGTGAAGTGTATACCATTCTTATAATATTATATTAAAATGTAACGTTACATTTAATCCTGCTATTAAATTCATTTCTAATTGATCTTATCATTTAAAAGGTGGTGTACAAGTCCTGTCACTCTTTATTGGATCAGATAGTTGTTAGTCCTTTGATTTTTTTTCTTTTTTTTTTAATAATGCATGTTTCTGACCATCCAGGTGGCAGTTCAGGCCTCATTGGTGGATTTGCTGACTTCTCTTCTCCTGCAGCCTCTGCCAGCCTCCCAAACTCCACAGGTAAACTTGGTCTTCCCTCCATCAGATGTTTTTGTTCGGTATATTTTGACCGGATCAAGGGGGAAAGTTATTCGTACAGAAAATTGAGTGTAGGGATATGGAGAGAGTCTGTGTCCATCACTGTACAAGAGCGTACAAAAGAAACAATTAAACTGACTTAAGTTCAACTGATAAACAAAACAAATCCACAAAGCCTAATGTCAGTCACAGTTTTATTAGATGCTAGTTTATGGCAACGCCCAAAAGATTTTTTAGAAAATTGGGGTACATTTAGGACAAGGTGAAAGAGTCTGTTTGTGTCAAAGCCCAAGATGAATATTATAATAAAAACGTAACATGTCTCTAATCTCCTGTGGCCAGCTGCTGCCCCATCCAATGGAAACGGGGAATTTGGAGACTGGAATGCTTTTGGGGCCAATCAGCCGGCTTCCCCCTCCGGTTCCTGCCAGCCCATCACTGATCTGTTCGGCAGCGTCCAGTCCGCCCCCTGCTCCAAACCTGCCACCGTCGCACCTTCTGCAGAGCTCTTTGATCTGATGGGGGGAGTGAACCATCAACTAACCAATCCACACACAACGCTGAGCGCCTCTCAGAGCATGACTTTCTCTCTGGGAGGTGCAACACCAGGGGCGTCTGTTGCTATGCCAACAATGCCCCTGTCTCGCTCTCAACAGGTATGTATGGTTCCCTTCCTGGACAGGGACTCCTAACTTATATAAACAGGGGTGCACATAACTTTCTTAGTGAGTTATTCAAATGAGTACCAGGAGACAATGTTTGGTACTCAGGGCTACCCCCACAAAGTTCTGTGTTCAGCCCCTTTGTTTCGCGAACGTCAACAGGGGGGGGGGGGAGGGTGTGTTTTGTTGGTGGGGGTGTAGTATTGAACGTTGACGGGAGGGGAGACACTGATGGTTCCTCCTCAGTCCTCCGCTCGCATCTCCTGTGGGCGGCAATAAGTCTCGAAGATAGGAGTCGAGGATAGGAGTCGAGGAGGGGAAATTAGAGTATTGAGATTAGAGTATTGAGAAACCTCTATAGATATTTTTAATGCACACATTCACCTTTGCACTCTCTTTGTCAATGGTTCACGTCATGTGCGTATACACATCATCCTATTGGCCTTTCATATTTGAGGAAATATACATTTCTGACAAATTCCAATATTTAATTTGAATGCCTTTATCTGCTGATACTAATGACATGCAGATATCAGTTTGTCCCTAGTATGAAGTTCCAGTTTATGACTGTTACTTGCATTGAGTTTTGAGTTCTTCACAATATGCTTTTTTTATTTTATTTTAGAGCCTGGGAGGCTCTCAGCAGCCCTTTGATCAGCAGAAGGTTGGTGTTGGAGGTCCAGGATCGTTAGGCTCTACCTGGTCGGACCCCTCCGTCAACATCAGCCTGGACTTCCTATCAGCAGGCCTCAACCCCTCCAAGACACCGCCCACACTCAACAACATCATCCAGCAGCAAGGTATCATCTTCCAAATTGTGATTCATCTTCTGTTTGTGCAGCCTGCAGATGTAAAAAAGATAAATAAATGTGACTTGACCGTTTGTCAGTTTTACTATCTCACTTACTGGTAAAACCTAGTATTAACTTCTCCCTGCTCGTGTTTATGTGCAGGAGTTCCTCCCCTCAACCTGTTGTCCCAGAACTTCGGAGGACTGAACCTCAGCTCCCCGCCTCAGGTGACCCCCATCAGACCACCAGCCAATCCTATGATGGCCGGCAACGCCATGGGGATGCCTGCTATCTTGTCATCGAGTCTCCCCCCTTCTATGACCACAGGGACCATGGGGATGGGAGGACTTCCTGTAAACCAAGGCATGATGGGAATGAACATGAGCATGAATCTGGGCATGGCCGCTCCAGTGATGATGGGCGGCATGGGAGTGCCAGGAGGAGCACACTCCATCAGCCTGGCCATGGTTCCTCCCAAACAGGATGCCTTCGCTAACTTTGGCAGTTTTGGAAAATGAAGGAGTGCAAATGTGTGTGACTGAGTGTGTGTGTGTGTGTGTGTGTGTGTGTGTGAGGGTGCATGTCTGACATTATGAGAGTTTGAACCACAGAAGGACTGCTGTACTTGAAGAGAACCTTGCATGTTTCTCTCGCTGCTTCTGCTGTCTGTGGCGAGCTGGCGACTGCTCATCATCCCCCAGCCTGTGACATGTTGATGGAGGGCAGAGCACCCACAGGTGCCCCTCAACTGTTTGATGTGTGAAATGATGTCATACAGAGAGACTTAAAGAGCAGTGAAGGTGTTAACCCACCTTCACTGTTGGCCTATAGTCATTACTTACCTGTGGGGGAAAAGGTTCTCCCTCTTTTCCTGTTTCTTGAATTAACTACAGTATATCCCCCTTTAGGACAAAAATCAGTGCAAACATTTACAGTCTTCATTTTAGTGAATCCATACTCTGGTCCTCCAGCAGAGGGCAGAGTGAGTGTATGCTTGTTCTTGAGCCTTATGGATGAATTGCATTTGACTTTCCTCTTTTTGCTCAGTCTTGTAGCAGTTCAGAATCATTTCATGTTCAATAAACACCAACAGTTTTATTTCAAGTTTTTTGATGAGTGAAACCTTAACATGCCCAGATCAAAGGTCCCTAAAATGTGCAGCTCTTAATATTATAATGAGCAGTAACTTTCTGGATGCCTCTGTCTGATTAAAGTCTTTGTCAGTGTTTTATTTAGATCTCTACTAATGAAAGGTTCCTCCTCTCTTGGCCGCAGAAGATGGGGAAAATGTGCGATAAGTGGTAACTTTGTTGAATATCGCAATAAAGATATAACAAGGGAAATTAAACAGATGTGTCATCAGTTATGCCTTTCTGCTGCTTTCAGAATACTGCTAAAATTCAACAAATTGCTTGTGTAATGAACATAATATATAAGAAATGACTTCTAACATTCTTTTATTAAACAAATTGCACTGAATTGAACAGATTGGCACAAGAAACAATTATAATAGTTACATGTTCAAGCACAGCTTTGTGCTGGTACTCTTCTACAAAAATTGAAATATCCTTGAGTTCGATATCAAAGTCTTCTGTTGTTGACATTGCGATAATGATAGGAAAACCATATAATGTATAGTTTATGGATAGAGGTACAGGATCATCTTTTTTAATTTGAATAAAAAGGGGACATGATCATTATCTACAAGACTGAACGTTATGATCCTCTACATTTTTTCCATATTTAAGACGGTGGCTCACTTCAGCATTATCGGTCAACCTAGCAATGTACATTTAATTAAAAACTGTTTTTGTCAGCAAACTTGGTAGTCTTTTGGTGCAAAGGTTGCCTATCTGCAACTCACCACCTGTACAAAGAAATAACTGTCCTTAAATTTGACATGGACATTGGAGGAGTTCATTCAATAGCTGAGTTTTAATGAATTATTTTTAAGGTTAGTTGAGAGCATTCTTAAGGGTTTGGGGGTCTTGAGTGAAGTGTGTGTGAGCATAGAATGAGTATGTGAGACTTTGTGTATAGTTGTTGCTGTTTGATGTGTTAACACAGCAGAGCCTCTTGTCATTTTCTGAGGCACTGCTCTCCAAATGACCAAATCTTTATTTTGTTACTCTCAGAAGGATGATTCCATAGCTATTAGTTTAATATTTGATTAGTTTCCTTGTAAGCTTTTGTTCATATGTGAGAGCTACTAATAACATAATCATAGTTTAAGGGAATCATGTTTTTGTTTCTTTTTGGTAAAGCTCGTTTCATTTGATTGTTCTCTATATTTTCTGTACTTCATTCGACATTAAATTAAATTATAACATTAAAGATTCGGTTTCTTCATTTTTTGTAAGAGTATGCAACTTTGTGTGTTATTGTCAGTAATGTAGGACACAGTTTAAACCAACAAAGGAAATATTATTTCACCACCGGAGTTTTTCTTGTTTTTGTCTAAAGAAGACATAAAGCAAAAACATTCAAGAGGTATCAAATGGTCAATTCAGCCATTCTGTATAATGAGTAATTGTACTTTTGGTCCCACAAGTGTATTTCTATGCTAACTTTATGAATGCAGTACCTTTACTTGTTACATATGTTTTCTACACTGAGTAGCACTAAAGGTCCTGAAAAGAAATCACGTGGGGGAAATTACATGTATTCACAGAAAAATAGAACTAACAGTATGATTATAAATAGAAATAAAAACATTTTGCATCTGCAACGTTGCTCTTATTTACTTCCAAATCCGTTCTCTGTTGCCTGAGCATTCCAGTTGTCACAATACGGGTCTAAAAAAAAACAAAAACAGAGCCAAATCGGAATTACAGCGACGGTCCTTGCAATAAAAATAATAACAATGAGAGTTCAAATAAAATCGTTATGGTCAACCAGAAACACGGGCCAGGACCCAGCGAGGACACCGGCAGCCGGGGCCGCATCTCAGTGCCTGCAGACCGGATCCGCGGATCAGATTCATCCGCTGGATTTAACCGGAAATGGGGTCATCACTTACAAGCCCCCAATGGTCAGTGCCTTTCACTACTCTATTGAAAACAAAAGTAATGCATTGTAAATGTTACTTTAGTAAAACAAATATATTCTTTGAGCATCAGAAGCCAAAGTAGTCAATGCATAAAAACTCCTTATGTAATAGTACTATCATAATCATAGGCTGATGTAGGCCATATTATAATCATCATCACCAGAAAGCTGTTTACATCATACTTTTGGGTTATTTTATAACGATTGAGGATACTGCTGGGTAGTTTGTGAGTTTCCCCTAAGGGTTTAATTAAGTTTATCTTAGCCTCTTCAAATATGTCATCATTTGTTTGTTGTTTATATTTAGTTTTCATCAATTTGCAGAGTAATCAGTCACTATAGTTATTGAACAAACGTTGTGGGAGCAGAGTAGTAACCCTGCCTTTGTTAGCCCTACATGCCTAAATATGTATACACGTATGCAGATAGGCTACTGTTATAGCATCTAAGTGTGTATACCATTGTATAGATGTGTGCGCAAGTACGTATTTTACGTATGTATATTATGTATAATATTTTCTAAAACATAGTAAGCATTTATTTTTACCCAGGGATGACCCTGTCTGCTTTCATATAGTTTTTCTGTTCATTATTGTAACAAAAACGAAAAACAATAAAAAAAAAAAAAGTAGCAGAGTAAAAGTATAAACTCACATGAAAATAATAAAGTACTTTGAATCTGTATTTACCGTAAATGCACTTATTACTTTCCACAACTGTTTCCAGGTCAGTACTGTGAACCCTTTTCCATCTAGGAATAACTTGGTCCCACTGCGGGTCTCAAAGATGAGGCAGGGTGCAGCTGGAGACCCTCTGAGCCAAGATCCAGTCCACCTCACCCCAACCTCACCCACAGGAGCTGATGGTCAGGTCATCAGTTTTACTATCATGCCAACGGAGGAAGGTACAGTACCCCATAGGGCCTGTGTGTGATGGTGTGAAAATATGTAGAGAGATAGGAAAACATACAGTAATTGTAACGGTGGAGGCAAAATGATGAGGCACTAAGTCAAAACAATTTTTTTAATATAATTTATGAGCTAATCAAATCAAAATGGATATAGTCCAAGTCATATTTTGACATTAAAGTCATCCTAAATTAAGACAACAACAATAAGTCAAAATCAATGATAAACAAAGTAAAAATATCTGACCAGAATAAACAAAAATGTGATGCTAAATCCGGTAGCAAATTGAAATTCACTTAAGTCCAAAAATAAAGACACTGTACTATGCAATGGGAGGCAGTAATTACCCAAATGGACCAAGTATTGTACATTGTGTGGAGTTTTTAGAGATGCCAGTTTGCTTTTGAGCCCCACATTATTCCCTGGGCCCTGCTGCCCAATGATCCACTATTACAGGTTTAATGAAGTGTCTAGATATCCCAGTATGGGCGGTGCCATTTACATGTGTGACAATTTAGCTGATTCAATTCAAATCAAAAATGGACTAACTCATTGTTTGTGTCTCCAAAATAAAATCTCCTTCAGATATTAGGTGGTTGCAGACTGTCCCAGACAAGAATGGACACATTAAACGGCCCCCGAATGCCTACTTCGTTTGGGCTAGCATCCATCGGCGTGCCCTTAAAAAAGATGCCTGTTTAGTCAACATGACGTACACCTATCAGTTGCTGGGCAGCGAGTGGTCCAAACTCAGTGTGGAGAAGAAGAGGCCCTACTACGAAGTGGCTGACATACTGAAATACATTCACTGGCAGCATTTCCCTGGTATGGACATTTACACAGCTGATTAGAGGGTAAACACGTTTTACTCAAGGTTACTGTTGATACACTAGGTTTTCAGTTTAAATCTGATCTGATATGCATGGTCAACATCTGACTTTCACTTACTCGTGCTCTTGGCTCTGTTATATCATGCCAGATTATAAATATCGCCCCAGGAGGAAGAGAAACATCGAGCGGTTTTCCTCAAAAAAGACAGCAGGACAGGACCCAGGTGTTTCCTTCTCAAGTGCCTGTCCTCAAGCTCAGTCCATGCGTCCATGCCCCAGTGCGGCCCCATATCCCATGTGCTATGAAGTTTACAACTCTCCCTACACGACTTCCTGCCAGTATCATCAAATGGGCCTCTGCTCAAGGGCACAGATCCCCACCTCAAGGTCAGACATCCTCAGTGAATTCAGATAAGTGACTATTTAGGGCTGGTTCATGTTTTTCAATGCTCCATCCATTGCCAATATTATTATAATTAAATTAATTTCTATCAATTCCATGGACAAGCAAAAGTACTGTTTATTTTAGTTTTCTCTAATGCAGCAGAAAGCTGACGGTTCTTTGGTCTTGTGTGCAAGTGTTCTCATATTTATTAAAAAGCCAGATTTTTACCAATGCAAGATGCTTACATTTTACACACCGTCTGTGACGTAATACTTTAAGAGGTTGTAGGATTCACAGAATCACAACTCAATACCTTTTATTTTACATATTGAACTGAAGCATGTTCTAATTGATTTCCTGTGTGCTCATACCCAAATGCCAGATGTTCCACAGAGGGAATTAAGAATTACCACAACACTCAGATGACTGCATCAGAAGGACCTGAGCAGACTAATATTTTCCCCAGTCAACAGCCTTTGTCAGAAATCTAAGTGGAGTGTAAATATGATGATGATGTTTATGTTGTTGGACTGAGATATTCAGCACACAAGTGTTATAATCAACATGTACCTAAAATATGAAAATAAAATTGCATGGAATAAATAACCGAGTCATCTAAAACTTTAAAAAAAAGTAACCCTGAAAAAATTCTAATGCTGAAATCTTCCATCCAGGTCATAACAGTTTTAATTTAATTGTTGAAACTCAGCAATGTTGTTGTTCTTGGCCACATCTCCCTTGTAAAAAAATAATCTGATCTCAATGGGACCTTTTAGTGTCCATGCAAAATAAAAATATTACTGAAACATAATTATCTATCTTCAAATATGTCCCTATGATTGTTTTACTGTATATAATGGACTTTTTCTATTATTGAGAAAGCACTTCGTCCTAGAATGTATCATTGTCCTTTCACATCTGTTCACAACAGTGGACTTTAACAGAAATGATCATAGCATAAAAATATCAACCAGCATCAACACAGTAAACACACAGAAGTAGAACAATTTAAGCGGTAGTTCTGTAAGTCAGCTACATCCTGCATACTGTATGTGTACAGTCTACTCTACAGTGTGAACAAAGACATGAATGCTTGACCAAACCTCCGTGTGAGAAACATGATCCAATCAGAGCTAACTACGCTCTGACTGACAGAAACGTTTAGCCAATACTAGACGTAGAAACCACTTAGGGGCGTTTCCAGGAAGAGAGTCGTTACATTTTCCTGTAATGGCGGACCAGACAGAGAGCGAGGCTATCGGGTTCAGCGACAACAGGTCAGATAATAGCAAATACAGTGTTAAAATGAATGTGCGCTCAGTATACAGGAAGCCACAAGCCACGCTTTCCTGTGAAGTTATTTCGCGTTATATGTGTTTAATAAGGTGGAGATAAACAGCCGTTTAACTTGTGCACGTAGCCTTGCTAGCTAACTAGCTTGCAGCTAACTAGCCTATGTTTCCAAGCGGCTGGTCTCTGCTCTCACATTTCTTACCACGCGGTAAACATGGACATCCACATACAGACACAGACAGATGTTTTTCTCCTTTTGAATGCCTCCTTCTAAATGCCTTGAGTCTCCGTTCAGACACAGATGCATTCTTTAAGTGTGCTTTTTAAATGTGAATGCCATATTGCAAGCTAGCTAAGCTATGCTATATTCATTAGTAAGCAGGAGCGCACAACTCCGTCAATTCAGTGTTTTGAATGGACTGGGGTGCTGTAAGCCTGTTTTTTTATAAACGAGACTAACTGAGTGTTTGATTAACCTGAGTGTGTACTGTTTTGATCAACAGGATATCACCCTAAAGAACATGTGGAATAATAAACAACTTTAGAGCTACATAGCGTTACAGTTATAACGGTGCTACACCCACTGGCTCCGTAGCAAAAACATCTACCACGTCACAGTGTTATTCCATCTTTAAAAGCGTATTCCTGCTGCTCATATGTTGTAGGCACATAAGCGCAAATGTATCCATACTATACCATGCAAGCTTAATAGTTTACTGCTTACAGTTAACAGTTGCTACAAAGTTTTTTGTAATATAAGTATAGTCTGCTAAACTAGCCTAGCTACTGCATCATCCCCCCTTGTAAAGATCTACATTAAACAATATCTTGATTGATAAGCAACTGCTAAACAATGCATTGATGTTGTACATATTCTTAGATTAGATTCAACTTTATTGTCGTTGTGTGCACAGTGTACAGAGACAACAAAATGCAGTTAAGTACAGTAAGTACATATTAAACCGAATAAAATATAGAATAAATAAGATTTGATTTTAACAGCTAGAGATAGAAATACACTAGATATAACAGTACATACAAACATAGAGGGCAGTTCAGGGGATACAAAAAAAAAGTGTATTCTGCTGGTCTAAATACAGGTAATGCTAATAGTAAGAGGTTTTAGACATATGCAGGTATGGTAAGAATATGGTGAAAAGATCCAGTATATAAAGTGTTAGTATGTAAGTACTGATCAGAGTGCTCATATCGTTTTTTGTAGATGCTACTTGGTGCTCTGCCATTGAACACGTGTAGTAACTTAATATTGTCTTGCTTCATTAGAATGGTGCAGCAGGCAGTGCGGTTTCGCACCCCCGTGCCTGCCCCCGCACCCGCCCAGACACCAGTGCTACGAGGCCCACCACCTCTCCTCAGGCCGCCGCCACCCCCCTTTGGGATGATGAGGGGACCTCCGCCACGACCCCCATTCGCACGCCCCCCCTTCGACCCCAACATGCCGCCCATCCCACCACCAGGAAGCATGCCACCACCCATCGGACCTCCACATCTACAGGTGAATGTCCAAAACTCTCATAAGAAGTGCATGTTTATCTTCATGTTAGTGTTGGCTGAGTAATTTTAACTTTGCCTGGAGTGATCTGCTACACTGCATTTATAGCAAGACGGGCAAATCTTTTACAGAATATAGTTGGAAACATTTCTCGACTTCTCGACTAGACACAATTGACTAGACATAGATAATGAAAATAATCGTTTGTCACAATAACATCACTATAATCCCTTTTAAAAAAAAGACATGTTACATAATCAAGGAGGAATATGACTGAAACTATTTGAATTGACTTAATTGATTTAACGATCGAGTTGTTTCGACTGCTTTTCTGTCTTGACACCCAGAAAACTTTGTGGGCAATCTGTTTACCTAGCCCTACCGCTTACAGTCTGAAAATGTAATGCTTTGTCTCTATATTTTGCTGCAGAGACCTCCGTTCCTTCCACCTCCCATGGGGAACCTGCCGCCTCCCCCAGGGATGCTGTTTCCTCCAGGGATGCCCCCCGTTGTTGCATCTGGAGCCCCGGCAGAGGAAATCTGGGTAGAGAACAAGACGTCTGAGGGAAAGGTAAGCCAAAAGTCATACTTAAGCACATCGTAAGGCCCCTTTACTAATGACATGGAGAATTCATTATTGATTTTTACAGTATTTTGAAGTTCACAAAAGTATATTATAATTTAGAAAAGTAAGGTCTAGTGATGTGGAATGGATGAACATTAGACTTGAAATAAACTTTCCTCTATAAAAATATAATTGGTTATGAATACAGGGGTATAATTATTCTGCTGTTGCCATGATTGATATTGTGGTTATTATTTGTTATTAAGTGTTTTCTTGTCCATTATCCTCTCCACAGGCATATTACTACAACGCCAGGACTAGAGAGTCATCGTGGAGTAAACCAGATGGTGTAAAAATCATCCAGCAGTCCGAACTGAACCCTCTTCTTGTAGCGGGGTCGGGTCCAAATGTGACGGCAGCTGGCAGTTCCAGCAGTGTCAACACCACAGCCAGCAGCACAGCAGCCATGCAGACTCAGGCCCTCTCCACGACCCCCTCCCGCACACTCGCCTCCAGTCCAGACTCCTCCAGCCACTCCCCCTCTGTGACTATTTCAGGTGAGTACACACTCTTACATCAACCATACACTCAAAGACACAAACACAAATTAAAAATCCTTCCATTCTGTCTCTGTGTTACAAAAAGCCCCTGTTGTAGCAGACCTACCCCCTGTCGCCACAGTGTCTTCAAATGTAGCTGTGTCTCCAGTCACTGTGGTAACAGTTTCCACGGTGCCATCACCTGTAACGGCGGTGCAGACCATGTCACTGCTGCCTGCAGGGCTGCCCCACAATGTGGGCCAACCCACTGCAGCACTACCTGCCTTCCCCCCTGTGATGGTGCCTCCTTTCAGAGTCCCACTGCCGGGCATGCACATCCCTCTACCAGGTAAGAACCACCAACTAAGAGCAAGAAACAAACAAGCCACAATATCTAGCTGCCATCACTGACTCAGGAACTGCTGATTTCTTATTTTGGAATCCAGTAAAAAATAGAGTACTGCAACAATCTATATTGCCCTAAATCTCCTTGAAAGTAAGGTGTGCCAAACTTCTTAGGTTACACCTGTAATTTCTATGTGCCAGATATATATTTAATCAGCATTGCACACAGGCCTCACCTGCTGCTATGTAAATACAAGTAGTGGATCAAACTTGGCCGATACCTTATATTAAAGAACTAGAATCAGGGCCTAAATATCTTGGTAGGACAACTATAGTAGAAAGTATGATGTTGCTCCAATGGGGATTACTCTACTGTTACTGCGCTACTTAGCTAAGGAAATATTTTGTGACAACTAATATTCAGTCTCTGTGATAACGGACAAAACCTTAGTGTAACCAGTGGACTCCAAGTCGAGCTGTTATTGGAAGGACTATAGAGACACCCGCATGTCACGCGTGTCTCTTCAAGACTTCCCAACAAACATCTCCTGGTTATTAATATGTTCTAGTCAGTTCATTCGGATCAGTTTTGTCAGGTGATTAGTTCACAGTTCACACTACAAGTCTTGGGTGCTTTGGCTTAAACTGAAGTATGCGCTAATGTAAATGCTCCTGTGTGTTTGCTTTCCAGTTTTTCTGTCACTTTTGCCCTCTGTTATCCGTTTGATTCTCTCTGTCCCTCATTCTGCCATCAATTTTTCTAAGAAGCTCTTAACTCTCTCTTAATACTATAATAATAACATTAATATCAGCTTCTTTCTTTCTTTTCTTTCTATTGAAATTGTTTTTGTAGTAATAGAAAGGGGAAGTCCCTCCCCTTCCGGTAGATCACCATGTGGCGAAATGTAGTTAGACTGACCATTTTACACAGAACTACAAATAAATGCATCTTTCTTGACCTTAAAATGAACTTTGAAATTGACAAAGATAAAACAAATAATTTGTCTCTCGCCCCAAAATCTACAGTGCAACTTTTCCCTAAAGACGGTTCCATAGGAGGCACAGACATGGGAGGGACTTGGCCTCTCTATGGTTTCCAAAAGAATTTAAGTTAGTAAATCTAACTTACACTGTGCTTATTCCTAACATCTGTCACAATTACATTACAGGCTAATAAACATTACACAAGACTCATGCAAAACCCACATTTCAGGTGTGTGTTTTTTCCGCCAGGGGCCACACACACAAACTCTTACACACCGTGGTAGCTCCTGTCTAGTGTCCTGCTGTGTTCAACCAGATGCTTGCTTGTCCGTTGTTCTTGCAGGTGTAGCAATGATGCAGATAGTAGGTGCCCCCTGTGTAAAGGCAGGCCCCGGCCCCAACGGTAAACACCCAGCCGCTCGCCTCTCAGACCTACAGTAGATGGCATGGTAGTGAATGATGTCTCCATGAGTCATATGGTATATATGGCAACCCCAAAACAGTGACGGTGAATGATGTGAACATGATCCATCCATAGCACAGTAGATATTTCCTCTATTCCAACTCTGCCACAAAATGTATTAGTAAATCAAGCACTCACCTTGTGATACCTTACATTCTGAATTGAAGTAAATGGGGGTTTCCTATGGGCTCAGAACAGTCTCATAATACACACATGCACACAGAAGGATTCACACTTGTATTTCATGATTTGCAAAAGGATTCACACTTGTGTTTTTCAATGCACACACAAATGTGTTCCGTTTCATATACAACTTCATATAAAAAGTTTTGAATTGTATTTTTGATCCACACATATTTGTTTTCCGTTTAAAAACCTCTGAACCTGCAAACACAAACCGCTTTCTGTGCACGGATCGCTGTGCATTTTCATGTGTGGTTTTTTTGAGACTCCCCTGACGCTCACCCGATTCGTACTTTTAATTTCTCTCATCTATAGCCTGTGGATCATGAAATACAAGAGTGAATCCTTTTGCGGATCATGAAATACAAGAGTGAATCCTTCTGTGTGCATGTGCGTATTATGAGACTGTTCTGAGCCCATAGGTTCCTGTTTAGGTTTCCTTTAACGCTAGCTGCATTCGCCCAGTAGAGATGCAGCAACCTTGCAGATAGGGCTACATGTTGGGGTTGTTGTCTCCTTTGGTGACATGGTTATGAGTGTGTGTTTGTGTGTGTGGTCACTGCTTTGTTTTTGTGTATGTGGCTTGTGTTTATAGTAGTGTGATATTTCCTGAAGACATCTTAAGTCTTGAGCAGTTTCATTAAATGATCATTATTTGTATTCACTCACTGATTTAATAAGCTTTAAATGAACAGGCCCATTTTTGAGTTGGAGTGAATCAAATTGTTTTAATCAGTGGAGTGCTTCTGGTTTTGTTTAACAAACTAATGTCTTTTCCAGTGTAGTCCACCACAACTGCTACTAGTTGCTAGGACAAAGTAGTAGTAGTAGTAGTAGTAGTAGTAGTAGTAGTAGTAGTAGTAGTAGTAGTATAACCTTTATTTATCCATGAAAATCAATTAAGAACAACTTCTTATCTGCAATGATGACCTGACAAAAATATGAGTCTCAGGCGATCATGGTCTTTTTTTCTTCTTCTCTCTGACAACAGGCATGCTTCCTGGCATGGGCCCGCCTTTAGTCTCGATGATGCACCCACAGCTGACTCTATCCGCTCCTGTCTCAATGGCCGGATCAATGCATCTCCCCGAGTGGTCAGAGTACAAAACCGCTGACGGGAAAACATACTACTACAACAACCGAACCCTGGAGTCCACCTGGGAGAAACCCCCCGCCCTGGTGGAGAAAGGTGGGCACTGCAGATGAGAACACAGGCTTGTTCTGTGTTCAGCAGCTATGAATGATACGTAGCATGTTTACTGACCTTATTGATGGACACAACAGCACCTTTAATCATCTCATGATTGGTTCCTCCCCGGCTTCAGAAAAAGAAGCAGAAAGGATCAAAGAGCGTCTGGCCCAAGAGGAAGCGGAGGCGATGGAGATGGAGGACGAAGAGAACAAAATGGAAAACACTAATAATGAGAAGGAGGTATTTTAAAAGTTGATTTACCTACTTGATGACAACAACAACACTTAACACATTCAGGTTCCAAAGGGCATCGTTGCCATGGCCTTAATGAAGAACTGTATAATCTCAAAGCATATTGTTAAGGGGTTACATTATTAAGAATTTTTCAGCATGCAAGAAATCATATAAACTGCACAACATGAATTATACTACATAACTATTATACATATGGGATAATCAAATATGAAATACACACATTATTGCAAAGACATCCCCAAAGAAAATAATGAATAAAGCTACGGTATTATAAGTGTCATTTCAATATTAATGGAAATGAATGTTTTTTGTGTCTCGTTCAAGGAGCTTAAAGAAGAAGAGATGACGGAGGAGGAGAAAGCAGCGCAGAAAGCCAGACCTGTAGCCACCAACCCCATCCCCGGCACGCCATGGTACACACACCACATCCCAACCACAGCATCCTGCAGCTCCACTTTGCTGCAATAAAACCTAATGCCTTGTTTCCTACATCTCAGGTGTGTGGTATGGACGGGGGATGAGCGTGTGTTCTTCTACAACCCGACAACACGGCTGTCGATGTGGGACCGGCCCGATGAGCTGGTCGGCCGCGCTGACGTCGACAAGCACATCCAGGAGCCGCCGCACAAGAGAGGCCTGGAGGAAGTCAAGAAGACGGGTGAGGACAAATCAGGATAATGACATTCAACTTTAGATTTGTTATGAGACGTATACTAATAGCAGGATTGATGCTAAGAAATAGCTGCTCTGTTATTCTTAAATGTTGTTCGCTGCAGTTGATGAAGTATTTATATGATGTCTGTGTGTTCAGTCCCAGGTGTCAATAAGGAGGAGCCAGAGTTAGCCATCGCTACTGAAGAGAATCAGGATGAGGAGCCCACCAAAGCCAAAAAGAGGAAGTAAGTCATACCCGACGGCCCTTACCTGATGGTTTTCAATAGCCTATTGAAGTGACATGGACCAACTGTTTTTTTTAGAAAGCATGCATTTTAACATTTGTGGCCATAATCAGGAATGTTTTTAACATCCTTGCAAACCTGTTGTGGAAAAACATTTTGAATCAAATGTTGACTTCTTTACTGGCATATTTAACAAAACTTTGATATATGAGTTGTAATATGATGTGGGAAGTTATTGCTCTAATGCAAGTCTTTGTTTGCCCTCACAGGAAGGAGGAGGTGAAGGAGGCGGACTCTGAGAAGGAAGCAGCGATGGAGGCCGAGCTCAGAGCTGCCAGAGAGCGAGCTGTCGTCCCGCTAGAGGCCCGGATGACCCAGTTCAGAGAAATGCTGCTGGAGAGAGGGGTAACACAAATCTTTCATATGTGACCTGCTTTATCCAAATCAGTCGCATTGACCCGAAGACACATTTGGAGTTGTATACACTGTTGGAAAGAGGAGATTCCTAGCTTTCTAATGATATCAGGATTGTTTTTGTGCTCCAAATATTAAGCAAAATATGTCACATTTATATAATGACGGTCACCGAGTCATCATTTTGAGAAAAAGGCCTTCAAAGTTTCCTCTTCTCTGGAATCCATCGATCTGATTGATTATTAGCAAATGATCAAAATAGTCCGGAGGGAAGATATTTTCATTTGGATTACTGGTCTGGGGGAAGCTTGCGAGTGTGTGTGTTTGTGTATTTTTACATTTGTGTGTTTTTACATTTGTGTGTATTGTGTTTGTTTCCCGGGGAAAACCCTCACGAGTAACACCGGCTGTTGTTACGCCTGCTGTGACGTCAAGTTACTCCGTTCTCCGCTTGTATTTATGCCGTTACGCTTCAAAGTTGTATTTATCATCTGAATTTTCCGAAACAAGTTTAATATTCTGAAAGCCAAGACTTTGTTTATTTAAAATCAAACAAAACAACCGAACAACAATTTTTTTTACGCAAATCCACGTTTATTTTGAAATGAGCCGTTGCTGATTTCGATAGAGCGGGTCACATATCATTGTTTCAAGTGTTTGGTTTATTTTGTTCTTCTCTGGAGGCAGACAATATTTCCTTTGACCCTAATGCCAGCGTTGTCCGTATGACCTGTAGGTCTCTGCATTCTCCACTTGGGACAAAGAGCTTCACAAGATTGTGTTTGACCCTCGCTACCTTCTGCTCAACCCAAAAGAGAGGAAACAGGTTCGGTTCATTTCCTTTTCTGGTGCCTTTTTCTCCCTCCCCTCCCTGTCACTCTCACAGCATTGTGCCATGTATCGGCTTCTTTAGTCATAGCTTTGTGATTCTGTCCACTTCAGGTGTTTGATCAGTATGTGAAGACGCGAGCGGAGGAGGAGAGGAAGGAGAAGAAGAGTAAGCTGATGCAGGCCAAAGACGAGTTCAGGAGGATGATGGAGGAGGCAAAGTTCACACCAAGGTATTTTTGTATTTTTAAAGTAAGTATTGATAAATTACTTTCAACCTTATTGCAACATTACTATTTTGTAAGATTAAGTGTTCAGATTGTTGTGTTTCTGTTTATAAGCATGAGTAAAAAGTACCACATTTACAGTGGGGCAAAAAAAGTATTTAGTCAGCCACCAATTGTGCAAATTCTCCCACTTAAAAAGATGAGAGGCCTGTAATGTTCATCCTAGGTACACCTCAACTATGAGAGACAAAATGAGAAGAGAAAATCCAGAAAATCACATTGTCTGATTTTTGAAGAATTTATTTGCAAATGATGGTGGAAAATAAGTATTTGGTCAATAACAAAAGTTCATCTCAATACTTTGTTATATACTCTTTGTTGGCAATGACAGAGGTCAAACGTTTTCTGTAAGTCTTCACAAGGTTTTCACACTGTTGCTGGTATTTAGGCCCATTCCTCCATGCAGAACTCAGAGCAGTGATGTTTTGGGGCTGTCGCTGGGCAACACAGACTTTCAACTCCCTCCAAAGATTTTCTATGGGGTTGAGATCTGGAGACTGGCTAGGCCACTCCAGGACCTTGAAATGCTTCTTACGAAGCCACTCCTTCGTTGCCCGGGCGGTGTGTTTGGGATCATTGTCATGCTGAAAGACCCAGCCACGTTTCATCTTCAATGCCCTTGCTGATGGAAGGAGGTTGTCACTCAAAATCTCACGATACATGGCCCCATTCATTCTTTCCTTTACACGGATCAGTCGTCCTGGTCCCTTTGCAGAAAAACAGCCCCAAAGCATGATGTTTCCACCCCCATGTTTCACAGTAGGTATGGTGTTCTTTGGATGCAACTCAGCATTCTTTCTCCTCCAAACACGTCTAGTTGAGTTTTTACCAAAAAGTTCTATTTTGGTTTCATCTGACCATATGACATTCTCCCAATCCTCTTCTGGATCATCTAAATGCTCTCTAGCAAACTTCAGACGGGCCTGGACATGTACTGGCTTAAGCAGGGGGACACGTCTGGCACTGCAGGATTTGAGTCCCTGGCGGCGTAGTGTGTTACTGATGGTAGCCTTTGTTACTTTGGTCCCAGCTCTCTGCAGGTCATTGACTAGGTCCCCCCGAGTGGTTCTGGGATTTTTGCTCACCGTTCTTGTGATCATTTTGACACCACGGGGTGAGATCTTGCGTGGAGCCCCAGATCGAGGGAGATTATCAGTGGTCTTGTATGTCTTCCATTTTCTAATAATTGCTCCCACGGTTGATTTCTTCACACCAAGCTGCTTACATATTGCAGATTCAGTCTTCCCAGCCTGGTGCAGGTCTACAATTTTGTTTCTGGTGTCCTTTGACAGCTCTTTGGTCTTGGCCATAGTGGAGTTTGGAGTGTGACTGTTTGAGGTTGTGGACAGGTGTCTTTTATACTGATAACGAGTTCAAACAGGTGCCATTAATACAGTTAACAAGTGGAGGACAGAGGAGGCTCTTAAAGAAGAAGTTACAGGTCTGTGAGAGCCAGAAATCTTGTTTGTTTGTTATTGACCAAATACTTATTTTCCACCATAATTTGCAAATAAATTCTTTAAAAATCAGACAATGTGATTTTCTGGAATTTTTTCTTTTCATTTTGTCTCTCATAGTTGAGGTATACCGAGGATGAAAATTACAGGCCTCTCTCATCTTTTTAAGTGGGAGAACTTGCACAATTGGTGGCTGACTAAATACTTTTTTGCCCCACTGTATGTAACTTTTAAACAGTAGCTAAACCATTTCCGCTGTTTTGGTGAATGCCAGCAATATTTCACATCCTGATATATTATTAGTAGTTAGTAATCATTTGATATTTTGTTGTGAAGAGATTATTTAAAGAAATAATTGTAACTGTTATTTAAACTCTTCACACAAGTTGACACTGATTTATTTGATTTTCCTATCTTTACAGAACAACGTTTAGTGAATTTGCAGTAAAGCACGGCCGGGACCCGCGGTTTAAGACCATAGAGAAGATGAAGGACAGGGAGGCCATCTTCGTCGAGTTCATCACTGCTCTGAGGAAGAGAGAGAAAGAGGACTCCAAGTCCAGAGGAGAGAAGGTATCACTCGTTCACATTTACATCAGTGTCATATTAATCATTCTTTAAGGTGAAAGGGATCAATTGATTACAAACATCACACCTACAGGTCTATCTGCAGGGGCTCTGCCCTCCTGCTGATCATCTGTTGTCTGAGAGATTCCTAATTTCTTGTGTGTTTGTGTGTGCTCGCAGGTGAAGCTGGACTTCTTCGATCTCCTAAGTGAGCAGCACATAGAGGGAGGCCAGCGGTGGAGCAAATTAAAAGAGAGGCTCGAAACTGACCCACGATACAAGGGTGTGGAGAGCTCTGCACTCAGAGAAGAACTGTTCAAACAGTACATGGACAAACAAGCCAAGGTAGGAGCATGGCTTTTCTGTGTGGAAAATAACTGCTACACCAAGTACGTGTGATTGACAGGTGGTCTCCACAGAGTTCATACGGTCATTAAAAACCTGGAAAATTCATGGACATTTCAAAATGCTAATTTCAGGCTCTGGAAAAGTTATGGAAAACAATATTTATTTATTTTTTGGAAAAATCATGAAAATGTAACTAAAGTTGCGTCAAATATAATTTATATTTTATCTAATCGCCAAAATAGTAATACTATAATGATAATAAATACTGGAAGTCATTTGTTTTACAACATGTTTCATATGCAGACCTTATTTTCCTGTTCCATGTTATAAACCATTTTCAGTGGTACCGCTGAGAAAGAGTCTTTTTTTTGGGTCATGGAAAATCAGGTAAAGGTCACGGAGAAGTCATGGAAAATCATTGGTGAAAAAGTGTATGAACCCGGTTTACAGCTCTATTTCCAGGCATAGTTCTCATTGTCGACATCACCTGACAAACAGATCTGACACGTGTTTCTCCTCCACAGTGCGTGGACGTGGATAAGGAGCGAGAGTTGGAGCGGCAGGCTCGTATCGAGGTCAGCCTCAGAGAGAGGGAGCGGGAGGTGCAGAAAGCTCGCTCAGAGCAGACCAAAGAGATCGACCGGGAGAGGGAGCAGCACAAGAGGGAGGAGGCCATCCAGCATTTCAAAGCGCTCATGTCTGATATGGTGAGAGGCCCTGCAGCTTTTAAACTTCCTCATGAAAGTTGCTTTAATGTGTTTAAAATATATTAATCAAATTATAAGTGTTTGTAATTACTAATCTATGTGCATCATCCTATATCGAGTTTAACAAGATCTTCTAAGAAAAATAGATTGGCCGAAGATATAGAATCTTTAAGATCCCTTTCTAAAGTCTGTTTGCAGGAGCACAATACCCCCTTTTATTTTTTATTAAAATAGTTCACTTTATTTGGAATCACAGCAGCGGTGTACAATAATCTTTTTTAATATATATATTTACAGAATTATCCATCTTTTCAGCATTTCAAAATGTAAATAAAGATAACAGAGCATGGTTTGTTCTTTATTAGAGATATAAAAAAGGGGATGCTTAAGCCATTTTAAATTGCAGCTCCAATATTCCAATTAAGTATTTTGTTTTAATATGTTTGATGTAGAAGCCCAGAAAGGAGTTTTCCAATTTAAAAAGATTTGTTTCAAATTCAGTATAAAACTTAAGCCAACAAGTATTTACTTTCGGACTTGCCTTAATAGTGTTTTTGTAATCCTTCTTAAGGTACGGTCTTCAGATGCAGCATGGTCAGACACACGTCGGAATCTACGGAAAGACCACCGCTGGGAGTCGGCGTCACTGCTGGAGCGAGAGGAGAAGGAGAAGCTGTTTAACGAACACGTAGAAGCACTGGCCAAGAAAAAGAAAGAACATTTCCGGCAGCTACTCGATGAGACCAGCATGGTGAGGAGTAAAAAGGTGCCAACAGCAATCCAACTTGTTTTCTTTACTGAGCAAATATTACCAGTGAAAAGAATGTATTTTGTTATTACATGTAATATATCATTCATTTGTTTGTGTTGTAGATCACTCTGACAACCACATGGAAGGAGGTGAAGAAGATTATCAAGGAGGACCCTCGCTGTATTAAATTCTCCTCCAGTGACAGAGTAAGACTTACATTACTATGCTTCTTGAATTCTTAAATGGAAATATAAAAGTCACTTGACAACAATTACAAAATATACTAGAGTGTTTTGAATCTAGTGGCAGGTCAAGACATACTGTGTAGTTACACTGCACAATAAGAAAGTAGAAAACTTCAAACTCTTCCTGTCATTGGTCATCAAATCCAAACCCCAGCTCTGAATTGATCAACAGAGAGATTGATATTTATGTCCTAAACTTGTAACGTTGTGATTTATGTGAGTTTTGATGTCTGATGTTTTTAATCTGTGTTTGCAGAAGAGACAGCGGGAGTTTGAAGACTACATCAAAGACAAGTACATCACAGCCAAAGCTGACTTCAGAACTCTGCTGAAGGAGACGAAGTTCATCACATACAGGTCAGTACACTTTCTCTTACATACTAGATGTGCAAAATGAAAACAGTGCCTCTAAGAATATTACAAATATTTAGTTGGACATGTATCGTCTACATTTGAAATCGTTTTTGGCCCCAAAAGAAGATGATTTCAAATATTACAACTTCTATTTCCTCAATGTCAGCATAGTTTGAAAGACAATGACAGAAGAGAACTCTATCTGTTACATTTGTAAAAGAGCCTGGGACTTAAGATTTGTATTGCCAAAACTAGGCTGTAGCTATTGTGCAAATGAAATAAAGCCTTTGAATATTTTAGTCTTGTACATTCAAAGTATTCAGGAACTCCACTTATCATAGTTCATCATGTTTTCATTCCCTTAGAAGTGGTTTCTATTAATAAACAAGTGTATCCTTTCTCTTGATTTTGAACTTTTGTAAGTATTGTAAAATTCTCTGAGAAGAAACTTTAGAGGCAAGTCAAGATAAGCTGCAGACATGTAGATGGCACAGGATGTGATGGTGATACAAATATTGTGTTACTTATAGACTGTGTACATTTTTTCTTTTACCGTTAGCCAATCCAAATATTTAAAAATGATTGTGTAGTTTAGCAAAGTCTCACTATACTAAATTGTATCTAAAGGAGAGACTTTAACTTAAAGTGCACCTATCATAGGTCTCAGATATATAACAAATATAAAAAACATGTCTATGAAGTGTTTTGCTCCAAATACCAAACAGATCACCCATTCTAGCCATGCCTCATATCCTTCTATTTTTAAAAGTGCTGATTTTGAGTATAAAGCTTTAAAAATAGATAACAAATAACAAAGGAGGGGGCTGAGCTCATGCGGGACCCGGCAGTTACTGTCTAAACTAAATACTGCGGTGATGAAACGCCATATCATGGATTATCAAGGATTATTTCTGAAACAGTATGGAGCTCAAACGCTTTCTCTCTTGCCGGTTATACCACAAGGTGAGTTCCTTTTTTATTTCCTGCTTCTTCACACACACGCTCTCCAGTACAGGTTAGCTCTGAGTGTTAGCGATGCTAATGTAAACATGCACCGACCATATTACGTCCAAAACAGTCGAGCATTGTTCCTGATAGCAACGTTTCTGATAGTGCCGTGGGTCCACATTTCTGATATTACGTCATATCGGATGCAAATCTGGATCAGCTCCGTTGGACCCCCAGTTTTTAGAGATGTGGGTACGGAAGAAAAGAGAGAGGGTTTTATTTTCTGACGCTGCGTGAGTTCCCTGACACAGCAGGGACACATATTTATGTATAAAAGACATCCAAAAGTGCATTTTGCATGATAGGTCCCCTTTAAATCAGAACAATCTCACAGAGGGTAGTATGACCATCCTGTGCCTTACCCATGTCTCACCTCCTCTCCTCCCTCAGGTCGAGAAAGCTGATCCAGGAGTCAGAGCAGCACCTGAAGGATGTGGAGAAGGTTCTTCAGAACGATAAGCGGTACCTCGTTCTGGAGTGTGTACCCGAGGAGCGCAGGAAACTCGTCATGTTCTACATCGAAGACCTGGACCGCCGTGGCCCGCCTCCTCCCCCTACTGCCTCTGAGCCCACCCGACGCTCCACCAAGTGACCAATCACATCATCTTCTTGGCCGGGTCCTATTCCTCCTCGCCTTCCCTTTGGCCAGAGCATGATCTCCCCTGAACTCCCCCCTGATCTCCCCGCCCTTCAGGCCCACGGCTGGCCTCACAGTGTTATGGCTGGGGCTCATGTCGCTTGGAGATGTACCATAGAGATGAACGGTTAAGGTCTCTGTGTAATGTCACCTCTTAGCCCTGAAATTGCCCTGCAGCTAAGGCAGGAAACTGAGGTCACCTGATCTGATGGTGACCCTTGAGCCCTCGTCTCTGGCTGACCACATTAGAGGGAGAGGAATACTGATAAGGCTGCTGCACAAGCAGCCACAGAGAGGTGTAAGATAACGGATGTAAAGGAAAATTAGTGAGAATGAGTGAGTGTGCGCGTCTGTGTGGTGTGTGCATGAGTGCGTCTGTGTGGTGTGTGCATGAGTGCGTGTGTGTGCATGTGACTGAGGCGTCCTTAAGCCTTACTGCTCCACTTTGCCAGTCATTGTTTCAGCAGCTCAGTGTGAATGTTAGTTTCTGCTCAGTGGTTTACTCCGATGTTGCAGCAGTTTCTCTGTTGAATGAAATAAAGGCAACTTCCACTGTTTTTTTCAATTTATTGTCCTGATTTTCTGTTTTCGTTGCATATTATCTTGGGTATTCAGACACAGAAATTGTTCCACTAGAAGTCAATATTATGCATTCAAGTTCTTTCCTTAATTAGAATGTGTATATTAACAACAAATGTTGCCTACATTGTCCTTAGTGTATTATTATAAATTATGTTGGATTAAAAATACTGCTGCATTTTACTGCTGTAAAGATTTACAGGGCTATTTGATGCTGTCTATGAACTAAATGCTGCATCATGTTTTGCAACTACTTTTACATTTTCCAATCCTGTGTCAACGCTGCGTTATAAAACCATGTTGTTGCAGTGACATTACGTGAAGTACGTAACTCAATTGTCTGCTGCGGAGCAGAGCCCTAGAGAGATAAAATGAATAGGTCAATTTCTCTCTGACTCTGCTGTGGAGTTACTATGCCTGGCTGTGATTGGTCGAAATAAGCCACTTTCGGATCACGTGATATTTTCGTACGTGTGTATAAGCGCCCGTTTATTGGAGAATGGATCTGCATCGTCATGACAATGATAAAGCCATCTTTTGTGCACTATCACATTTAAAGCTTATTTAGCCACAAAGAGAAATGTAAACTGTCTGATTCTAAACAAACTTTTGGTGTAAAGGAAAGATAAAACCTATTAGGAGCTAACTTTGACCCTGATGTGTTAACTGTCGCTGCTCCGTATCCGCTCCTCGCCTCCTCTCCTCCCGGGTATCTCAGCTCCGGAGCAGCTATGGACGGCCCTCTGCTCCCGCTGATCCTCGTCCTGCTGTCCGCCTGCTCGGTTGTCGGAGACCCGGCGGGATCCGACCATGTGGACGGAGCTCCGCCTTCTAAAATAGGCAAGAAAGTAATGTGTTAAACATCATAGCATCCGTTGAATTGAGCTAATGTTAGCTGCATTTGGAGGGTTACATGCTAGTCTAAACGAGAGATATGAATCGTGCGGTTATTGCGTACAATAAAGTTAGCGTAGCTACAGCTGTAGGTAGCTTGGTAGATCATGTTTGATTCTATAGCTATATTAACATTTCAATGAAAAACAAGGTGTTTAACATACATAAACAGACAATGCCAGATCCAGTTATGAAAAAGAGGCTTTATCTAGTCAACATAAAATAAAAATGTGTCATGAAGATACGTCACATCAAAATGTGCTTTAAAGACTGTTAAGACTAAGTTAGAGAAAGATGAACCTTATGAGTTCAAGCCCCCCCCTACTTCCCCTTCTTCACCTGCCATCATCACAGTTCACCAAAACATACCTATCAATGGAGGGTGCTACTTGGCTGGAAATAAAGTTTTTTTTTATAGGCAATGGCATCAAATCCTCTTGGTTTGCACTGTAAAAAAAAATGTTGCAACTGCTTAGAGTTTTAGGAAAAAAGTTAATATTGCACCTAAAGTCAGGTCAAGTCTCAAAGTAAACAGGCACAACCATAACTAAAGCAGTGCTTCTCAAAGTGTGTTCCGCGGACCACTGGTGCTCCGTGAGAGCCCCCTAGTGTTCCGTGCGTATATCGGTACAATTTCACATTTGAAATAAATAAATAAATAAAAGTTTTCCGCACTCTCGCGGGAATATTTCCGCAATGGATCGTGCTTAAGTTTCACTTTCGATTGCATGATATAGTCCAGCGCAACACCTTCATCACACATGTTGCCACGTGTTTGTACCATTGTCAGGCAATTTGTAATATTTTGTGAATTTGGATATTTGTGGAGTTAGGTGGTCCGCGAGTGTTTTATTATTGGTGTTCCTTGGTATGAAAAAGTTTGAGAAACACTGCTCTAAAGGAAAGGCAACACCTGTAATGTATGAGGAGTTGCAACATGAATTGGGACTTTAAAATATTTATACAATTTAGTTGTATTGTCCCATCAGCAGTTTAAATGCAAATATTCTATTTGTACAATGATATACAACAGACAAAAGTGACTCTCATATTAGAGAGGATTTTATTTTTCATTGATTATTAAATGAATAATTATTTGATAGTTTAAGCCAAGTAGGAATAAAACAGTAAATATAAAAAAAAGGAAGAACAATAATTTGGTCCAATGAAAGTCTATTCCCTGCATCAGTAAAGTCAGCATGAAGGAGAATACTCCTGATTTCTGTCAAATCATTTTAAGCTCCTTTCAAACCCTGCACTGGAATTTTCCAGTGGGAGAAATACTCAGAAGAACCAGCTGATCTGTCTACTTCCCAATAAAACACGAGGCCATCACTGCATCAAACACCCTAATGTTTCTCATTTACTCTCCTCATTCCAGCAGAAAGACATCATGACCAATAAAAGCTGCTAAAAACAAGAAATATTACTTTAAAACCCTCAATAGTGATTAGTTTATTTTATCATTCATTTGAGGCACATATGTGTTATCATGCCTTTGAACAGCCTAATGCCATGCACTCATACAATTAATTCAGGTATTATCAGTTCAATAGTTGTATGAAACACTTTAATTCTACATTTCTTCTCTGCTGTTGGCTCTGATCCTCCAGCGGTGGTCGGGGCGGGGATAGGCGGCAGTGCCACAGCACATTTCCTGCGGCAGCACTTTGGCCCTGAGGTCCAGGTGGACGTGTTCGAGAAGGGAGAGGTCGGAGGTCGTCTCGCCACCGTAACCGTCAATTACAACGACTACGAGTCTGGAGGATCCATCATTCACTCCCTCAACCTCCATATGCAGGAGTTTGTCAAACAGCTAGGTTTGTACACACACTTTCAGGTTCATTGACCCACAGACAAGGACACAGGCATACACGTTTTAGGACGAGAGGTGTATGTGACTGTGTAGCATTAATTAATTAATTAATTATTTTTAACAAAGGATGCATTGTTGCATAATAAATAGTCAAATGGAGCTAAAATAAGACCTAAAATAAGGTGACTCTTTGGAACAGACATGTGTTCAAGTTTAAAAGCGAAGAAAATGTGTTTCCTAGTCAAAATGAAAAACACTTTCTGAGAAGACAGTAGTCCTTTCTAATAGTGATTAAAGGTGGGGTAGGTCATTTTGGAGAAACCAGCTCGAGTGCGCTAGAATTTGAAAATACACAAACGGAAGAAATCGGCTACTTCCTTACAGAGCCCCTCCTCCAACACACACGAACGCGCACATGACCAATGAGGGCACGATAAGTTTGTGCACAGATGGAAGGCTGACAGGCAGGTAGGCCATCCAGTTATTTTAGCCGGGCCGGCTCAGATGATTGGTCGTGCTTTTTACAGTACTACGGCTTCCACAGATGATATTTTTTATTGATTTTTTGTCAAAGCACTTAAGATATTCATTGCTATCGGGATGTTAAGAGCATTCCATGGAATATAACAAAAAGTGTATCCCGAGCCGGTTTCTCAAACTTACCTACCCCACCTTTAAGATAAGTGTTTAGCTTGATCAGATTATCTTGTGCCTCCAGCAGATGTATACTGAGCAGGAAGAGCGACCATTAGACCAGAAGGCTTTATGGTTTGAGTTTAATAAACAGCTTGTTAACCGTGATCCAGTATTCAGTGCCTTGAAATTATATACAAGCCACATGACTGTTTTCATCTTGCTGCAGTTTATGAAGATAAGTCAAATCCCTGTTTATAAAATACAAAGGGAGACATTTTTACATTTAATATGAAATGTCCTTTGTTTCCAAACACTCTTTATTAAATTCCTCCCTGTGCGTTACTGTTTTTGCCCTTTATGTACTCCCCTCTCCACCCCTCAAGGTTTAAAGTATCGCCGCAGCGTGGCGGGAAAGACGGCGGTGTTTAACGGCGAGGAGATGATCCTGGAGGAGACCGATTGGTACCTGCTGGACCTGTTCCGGCTGTGGTGGCGCTACGGCATCAGTTTCATACGCCTTCAGATGTGGGTGGAGGAAATTATGGAGAAATTTATGAGGTGAGGCTGACATATTAATGCCCTGCTTGCGTGACAGGATGTAGCTGTGGTGCAGCTGAACCCTGATGTGTGCTCATGGGTCAGACCTGTTGTTGTCGATATCCGTCATGTGTCTGAAGGTGCACTTTAGCTTACATAAACCTGCACCTGAATGATCTGCCTAGACTGCTTCATATTTTCTGCTACATGATTCTGGAGTCCAGAATAACATGGAGACGATTGTTAGAGCCAGTATTTAGATTTTATAAGAAAGGCCACCTAATTGTGACGTCTGTAGTCAACGCACTATAAAGGACTACAATTCCCACGGCGCCTGGGCTAAAGCCACAGTGATGGGCAAACTGTTGAGAGACGCTGTCGAGGAACAGTTTTTAACCGTACCGTACACGTACATACAAATCGTACAAGTACCCTTTAGGTTAAGAAGTTATATAAGCATTATCAAGAAAGAAAGAATACCTAAGTTTTTATTTGAGTTTTGCCTATTTCTTTTGAATATTGTAAAGGCCTATTTTCTTGGTTGCATGTGCAAAAGTTTGTTATTTTATTTTGAGCAAACACATCGCAACATCACCTAAAACCATCGGAGGCCAGGCAACACTTCAAACTGTGAGTGATTTAAAGTAAAGAAACGAGTTAGAACTGTCTGGCGCCTAGTGGCTTGATGGAAAGACAAGGAAGGAAGTCACGACACTGATTGTTTGATGATGCCAAGCAAATGTACAGTTTGTAAAACTATTTAAAACGTTGTCATTGCCACCCTTGTTTTCACTCTATCTAGGGCTGCGACTAACTATTAGTTTTTCTAATTGATCCATTATAAGCTTTTCTAGATGAATTGATCATTTGGTCTACATTGTCAAAGAAATGTGAGAATTACATTTAAAAATCATCAAAATCCAATGTGATGTCTTAAAATGTCTTGTTTTTTTTCCACAAACCCCTGAAAAATATATTTTTAAATAAGCTTTTGAATAGAGAAAGCTAACACAGCATTTTTTGACATGTTTGCATGAATGCTTTTTTCTTTGACAATCAATTAATCATAAAAAAACAGTTGCCGACTATTTTTTTTGTACATTCAGTAACTGATGAATCCTCTAATTGTTGCTTTACACTAATAGAATAATAGATATAACAGATAATGATAAATAACAATAACTTGAATGCACAACATCCCAACATATGAAATATGGTTATGATCAAATCTTTTGCTGTCATTTTGGGTAAACTAGGAACAGATTTGCATTTCATTTCTCCAACATCACACTTCAATGATCTCCACTTCACTTTGTCACTCTGCATCTCTCTCTTCATGAAGAACTGTGACCCAGACTGCACCTCCATCTGTCCGTGTCTCAGCCTTTTTGTTTCGCACACATTGAAGGGTGTGATAATCCAAAACTACAGAGAGGAATGAGGACATCTGTCTACTGATTTAGCAGTTGTCTATTATTATTATTATTGATCACTTACCATTTGTTGTGGATCCTACAGGATCTACAAGTACCAGGCCCACGGCTACGCCTTCAGCTCTGTGGAGGAACTGCTGGACTCTCTCGGGGGGAGTGGCTTCATCAACATGACCCGAAGGCCGCTCTCTGATTCGCTGCTGGAGCTGGGTGTGTCGCAGCGCTTCATCGACGAGGTCATCGAGCCCGTCATGAGGGTCAACTACGGACAGAACGTCAGCATCCCCGCCTTTGTAGGTCAGATGAGTGTGAGGAAATGAGCAGCATGGGAAGAAGAGGGAGGGTGAGAAAGACAGGGAAGAGGAACGACCCGTCCACACAGCGGCTTTTGAAAAAGCTTGCCTTGCGTGTCTGAAGCTCGACCAACAACCAATCAGATGAATCTCCCGCCCCTGACACACAAGCAGCGGTTTGATTGGCCAGAGCTTGTACTGGCATATGCTTTGATTGGCTGACGCTTCCACCGAGAGCTTCAGAAGCTTCAAAAGTTGAACATTGCTCAACTTTTGCAGCCTGAAACGCCAGGAAAGCTCCGCTCTGCTTCCCACAATGCAGTTCGGTGAAAAGTGACGTCACCCCATTCAAAGTGAATGGGCAGAAGGGTTGGAAGAAGCTTCTAACGCCGCTGTGTGGACGGGCCGGAAGGCTGCAGAAATTAGGACTGATGTAGGTCAGAAGAGAGAAAAGGACAAAAAGAAAAGACATTGGAGTTGAGAATAGAAAGAGAAGGAAGGTGAGAGGAAAGGGTGGCCTGGCGGAGCGAGAGAACAGGAAAATGTGTGGGGAGCTGATAATTGGTTTATAGCACTTGGCATTGTCTGTGTTAGTGGGTGAGCATGTGTGTAATGTGTGTGTGTGTGTGTGTGTGTGTGTGTGTTAAAGGCGCTGTGTCTCTGGCTGGTGCCCAGAACAACCTGTGGGCGGTGGAAGGAGGCAACAAGCTGGTGTGTTCTGGCCTGCTAAAGACGGCCAACGCTAACCTTCTGCAGGCACAAGTCAACTCCATCTCACCCCTCTACTCAGGTACTTCAACCATGAGAGTACCATGATTCAGATTCATTTCATTCAGTTTTCCAAGATTTTTAAACGTGTTTCCTGCTGCTGTTTTTGCAATACAGCATTTTCATTATTAACCTGAAACTATGCATCTTCGATCCATGAATTTGAGAGAATTGTGCCTGGAAAGCCCTGGAAAATCTTTTAAATGAAACAAGTATTGAGGATTACTGGATACTGGCTTTAAGCAGAATGTTATGCTTTTGCGAAGCAGAAACTTCACACTCGTGCTAGATGTTCCTTCATTGTGTTTCCAAAATATATCTTTGGAAACTCAATGCAGATAAAGACAGCATGGTCAAAACACGATTTTAAAAATGACCTAGGCCAGAATGTCAAAACATCATTTAAAAAATGATTCAGGCCGAAACTTCAATAAAGAATGATCTAAGTCGACATGTCAAACAAATATGATTGAATGGGGGAATTCAGGAGGGTGGAAGAAATAATGGTGTCTTATGTAAAGGAGAAAGTCAAGATCAAAAAAAGGAGAGCCTGAGGCTCCCTTAGTACCTGAGATCATCCGATACTCCACTAGTTAGACTATTACTGGGATGAAAGAGAAGTAGGCTACATACACACAGACATTAAAGGTAGTCACTGACTCGTGTTTACTGTGCTTACAGAATCTTCAGTAAACTCTATTCTATTGGAACTCTTTTGAATTTTTGGGAAAGTTAAATAAGTTCTAACATAGTGTTGTGAAGATCTCGAAAGACATCCGGCGCAACTTCAGAGGTTTCTCCATGACAAAATCTGATTTTGAAACTGAACTACTATATACCTAATGTAGAAATCTTACATATTGAAAAGAAAGCACAAAAATATTTTATTTTGAAAACCATCTACAGAATCTGAATTTATTTATATGGCTTATAGCTCGCTCTTTCAAGTTTCCAGAGGTAACTTTGGTCCTTTCAATAGAAATTAATATTCATTATTGCAGTATCTAAACTCTTGTTTTTGGCTCAGACATTGGCCGGAGGTATTTATCGCTATATTTTCCGGTAGATACCACTGATGAATTAGTATTCAAATCATCAGTAGAGTGTTAATGTGTGTATTTCCCAACAGGAGAGGCTCCTCAGTACCAGCTGAGCTTCACCACAGCGTCAGAGACGAAGTCGGAGCTGTACGACATCGTGGTGTTAGCGACTCCACTGCAGGCCAGCGTCAGATCCGGAGTCCAGTTCCAGGGTTTCACCCCTCCCTTCGACGAGCTCCCTGGCAACTACCACAGCACTGTAGCAACCATCGTCCATGGTTACCTTAATACCTCTTTCTTTGGTTTCCCGGACCCTCGCCTCTTCCCCTTCGCCAGCGTCTTGACAACCGAGACACTGGATGTGTTTTTCAACAGCGTGGCGAGTGTTTGTCCCGTCAACATCTCCACGGGCTTCAGGCGTAAACAGCCACAGGAGGCCGGAGTTTATAAAGTGTTTTCTCCACAACCTCTGGTGAAGGCTCAGCTGAAAACGTTGTTCAGGTCAGACACTTTCCCTCCTGGTGAGAAATTATCGTATTAACTCGAGCTGTAACCAACTTTATTACTTCGTCATTTTATTGGCTCCTATCCTACGGTCATTGAGGTTGGCATTAAAGGTCCCCTATTATGCAAAATGCACTTTTTGATGTCTTTTATTCATAAATGTGTCCCCGTTGTGTAAGGAGACTCACAAAGTGTCAGAAAATAAAACCCTCTCTCTTTTCCACCGTACCCAAATCTCTAAAAACGGGGGTACAACAGAGCTGATCCTGATTTACTGCCAATATGACGCAATAACGGAAATGTGGGCTGGCTTTACACCCACGGCACTATCAGAAACGTTGCTGTATCAGAAACAATGCGCGACCTAATAGACGTAAAATGGTCTTTGTTTACATTAGCAAGCATCGCTAACACTCAGAGCTAACGCTGTACTAGTGAGAGTATGTGTACAAAAAATATATATATAAAAAGGTACTCACCTTGTGGTGAAGCAGCAAGAGAACAAATATTTGAGCTCCATAGTGTTTCAGAAATAATCCTTGATGTGGTTTGGAACATAATATTGCGTTTAATCACGGCAGCATTTAGCTGAGTATCTGTTACTCTGTGCAGCTCTTCTGCATGTGCACTCCAAAGGGGGCGTGGCTACTGACCCAGAATCAGAACTTTAGTTACAGGGCTGAAATAGAGGGGTATAGCTACAATGGGTGATCTGTTCGATATTTTGAGCATAACACTTCAGAGACATGCTTTGTATAGATATGGCCCTATAATATATTGTTCATATATAGCATAATAGGTGAGCTTTAACATCTTTACTTGTACTCCTCCACCTCAGGTCGTACTACTCGGTGCAGGTGACCGAATGGCAGGCCTACCCTTGTTACGGCAGCAGCCAGGGACTCCCCCCTGTGGAGCTCCACCCAAATCTCTACTACCTCAATGGCATCGAGTTGGCCGGTAGCGCCATGGAGATGAGCTCAGTGGCGGCCAAGAACATCGCCCTGCTGGCCTACCACCGCTGGAACAGACAGACGGACATGGTGGACCAGAAAGATCTGATGCACAGGATCAAGACTGAACTATGACCGGGTAAACTGGAAGCATTGTGGCATCACAAAGCTGGTGTGCCGGAAAATGTCTGGGTTAAGGTACAAGATTTTACATTTGAATCGTGATATGTCTCAAGTAGCGAAATGTATTTAGAGACACTTCCGAGTTATTTATTGCTGAACACATCTTATACACTGAATATATGATAGTAGGTTGATTATAATGTTGCACTGCCTTATCTTAAATAAACGTAACCATGCAACAAAGAAGCTAGTAAATATCAAAATAGGACTGTACAATATTTCAGCATCCAGCGCATGTGCGATATTCACATAAAATAAAGTAAGTAAAGCAAATGAACTCCAACGCGTCATGCTAAAATATGTTTTCAGGTCAAATTAAAGGAAAACATTTCAATGACTGGACCACAGGAGAAGTCTGTTTGATATAACATCATTTACTCTGTTAATATTGAGTGACACATTCATATTTGTTCCCTTTATCAAACAACCAAAGTGGGCCCCGCTAGTCTCTTACCACAACCCCAAATATAATTGAAGAACAGGTCAAAGACAAATGCATCTTTGGTATAGTATGGAAATACTTTGGCTTAAAAAAGGATGATGCACAAAAACGGTGTAAAAAGTCCTCTATTTTTTTCTTTATGATATTGCAGAAATGTCAACCTTTTCCAATACTGTTCAGCCCGTTATGAAGGTCAAATGAAGTCTAGCATTCTAATCACATCCCAACTATTTTGCTGATTGCTTCATTCTCTTTGCCAAAGAGACATTGCAGACATTTTGCCCGATTGGTTGAGGATTGATTGCTAATGCTAATTGGCGGCCTCTCCTGCAGGATACTTTTCTTTGCCAAGACGTATAGAAACAAAGCAACCGTTGAAAACACCAGCTAATATTTATCTCTGTGGGACTGTTGCGTATGGGATGGATCGCTTATGTCACTGTCTTGTGGAACAAAAACCAGCCCTCTGTCATATAATCAAATAACATCAGCGCTGCTTTTACTGTATACGTTGAAGGACTGTTTGTGGACACCGAGGACTCATCTAGTAATGTCAGTAGGATGTTGGTAAATAATTCAAACTGATTCAGTGACTCACGGTCGTGGCCACTGGCGCTATGCTCTATTGCCTCTTTCATCAGATGATTTCATTATCTCTACTTCCTGCTGCTTTTGTTGCGTAATCCAGGGGAAATAATTTTTTCGGGAACAGAGCCAACGAGCTTTCACACTGGAACAGATGAAAGCAGAGGACAGATCTGTGGAGCTGCTGCCTGATGACATGTTTTCTTTTTTTTAAAAACCATTTTGACTTTCCCTAAAGCTTTATTGAAATTCTGCATTTTTTAATAAGTGTTGTAATCTTTGAAAAACTGATGACTCACGAAGTTGGACATTTGCTTCTGGAAATGCTAAAAATGATGGTGTGGTGGTGATGAGAAAATTGTTGATTATCCTCATTAGGCTACTTTTAAATGTAATATATAATGGTGGATTTGGACGGAAGTGGATTTCTGGACTCAGAAAAACTCAATTGAACTGTGCTCAACCGAACATCTTGTGACTGCAAAGGGTTGCAGTTGAAATAAAATGTGATTGTGTCCTGTGATGAGAAAAACAACACTTTAATCTTGTGGAATTGAAAACGCCACGTTGGCGCCAGAAAGATGGTGGTGCAGCTGAGCGGAGGATTGTTTATCTTTTTCAAAATGAAAGGTCTTTATTAGCAGCAGCTTCTGTAGAAATGTCTGGCAGAAGCACCTTTTTAAGATATGCTGTAAAATAAACAGGATGCACGTATAATCAAAGCATCTTTTGGACTGGCAAAACGATTTGAATTCAAGGTCAACTTTCTATATATATCAACAGCATCTTCAGGAACTTAAAAACGAAGTGGTCTCCAAGCATTTATGGAGGTTGTGATGATGGAAACTTAAAACAAAGAGAGAAGGGAAACCTTGGATTGAGATTATTTTGTCAAACAACACAAACAACTGTTCACACCTTAACGCCGCTTCTCTATGAGCGTAGCTATCTGCTCTGTACCACACACATCAACACATTGTATCTTCCTGATGAACAGAACCATGCAGCTGTTATAATGAATAATGTGCACTCTTCTGACTGTTGATCAAATTAAAGTATTGGACCGTACATATTTCCCATATCTTTTTCTGATATAATGTCCGTATTTATTTTCTGTCTATTAATAATTGAATGGAGGAAAAAACGACCTCTGAGCACTGAACAAAATCTATTGTCTCGCTAGAATTCACTCTGTCAACGTTTGATTTATTCTACTGGAATGGGAGGAAAAGGAAGTGATATATCACTGACAGGACGTCTACTGTTGGGGGGGAACTGCCTGTAAACTCCTGCCACATTATTTCCACTGGAGAGTTAGAAAATGTTAATTCTTTGATTAATAAATCTGTTCCTTGTAGCTTAATGGACAGCATGCTGCAGCTCTTTCAGTGCGATGGACCTTTTCATACTGGGTTCAAATGATGAGATCCTGAATCAGCATAATTTACACACTCAGTTATTTATTTTGGTTTTTATGAGCTGAAATCTGACCGTGAAGCTCCACCTTTTGATTTTACACAGATGTCTGCTTATTGTGGAGAAATATCAATTTGCTTTGAAATATAGCCTGTATTTTTCCTGCATTGATTCACTGTGTACTGTGTTCATATTTAAGAATGTAAAACTTAAAAGATATTGGCAACCATGGAGAGGTCTACAACAAAGCCCATCGTCTTCTCCACAGCAGTCTGTTTTCTCTCATGCAGTGAATAATGGGCTCTGTGTCTCAGCTTGCTTTGGCTTCCCAGCAACAAGAGCACAATTGCGATGTTGATAAAATGATCAGAAGGGAACATTTGAAACAAAGTGTCCCGAGACTCAAACATATGATTACATTCAGAAAAATGAGTCACTTAAAATCCTCTTCTGTATGTTGTTAATGAGCTAGAAACTGTGTTGGGATATTTTACTGAAATAAAAATAGCATTGCCACGGTTTAAAAATACTCTCATAAACAATTAGTTACATAGACCTGAGAGGCAAGTTAACAAAAACCTTCTGGTGGATTTCTGTACTTTTTGTATGACTGAAGAACAAGTGAAGAACAGGTAAAGAAAAGGTTTGCCAAGTCCTTTTTAATTCATATGTGAAAAACCGTGAAAACACATTTAGAAGAAAGCTTGGAGAGATCAAAATCACCAACATGGGATATAGTTCAATTCTGCCACATGTGGACAAAATAAGTATTACACACAGAATATCTGTAATGACTGTTAAATAAACAACTTAATACATAATAAACAACATTTTAAACTAACAATATTTTCAATTAACTTTTACCATATGTTCATTGATTTACAATGGTACATAAACATGCATCATTTTACATATGAATTCATTACGGCACGGCTTTATCTTTTAAAAATGTCCATATTTAATAGCATGTTGAAAGTGAAACTCAATTGTTTTCAACCTTGAAATGTTCTATCGTAATATTTTGCGTAAATATCACCTAAATACTGGGATTTTTAAAGGCACCAATATCGTTTTTCTTGTAATTTGGTGTTTCTGGCAATTCTATACTTTATACAAAAATATAAGTCTTACAGCTGAGTTTGTGCTAAGAATTTACGCATGTGGAGTGAAGACATAAAAACAAACGTTAAATAATCCAGTCTCCAGAGGGTTAACGCTTACAATGAATGAAGATAATAATATTATGGTTTATTTGTATAGCACCAAATTGCTTTACAACACTTAAACAAAAAGAATAACATATAAGATAGTGATTTAAAAAGATAATACTTATGTAGTACGCCAGAACACACTGAATATGTGTTTTGCCCTGCAAGAACTAGTTGTAAAACACGTCTTATTCCTGAAGAAGCTCACAAATTCTCCAAATCTCACACACACTAACCAAAGAAACTCACACTCTCGTCCCATTCTCTACGATAGTGATCCTCTCACATGCTTCTCCAGCCTAGCAGAGCTCTCTGTTGTTGATCGATGCAGTGGAGGCCTGCAGAGCTGCACCTATAGAGAGGGAGATCCTCTCACTTTCTGTCAGCTGCAGGATGGAGGTCGGAGGTCACTCAGATATTTCCTCCTGCATCTTGTGATATTATTTTGTCCGTTGCTGTGGCTGTTTGGCATGACTTAAGGCAGCTGAGTCACACTGAAAATAGTGATGTCTCTTTCTCTGTGACCTTTTCTCCCTCTAAAAACGAAACGTTCTTTGTTTTTAGAAATTTGTTTGTCTTTTTTTATCACATATGGATGACTGAGTCATAGTGTTTCTCTTTCCACTGAAGAAGGGCGGTACCGCTTGGAAAAGCTAGAGAATTTACTGTGGATAGAGATCAAAGGAGATTTGTACCATGTTAATCAGTTTATGGGAATCAGGCAGTTGTTTTAACTTATCTTTTCCACTATTTAGAAGTAATCAATGAATGGGGGGGGGGGGGGGGCTCTGGTTTATTGCCAAGTAGTTTTTCACTTACAAGGAATTTGTTTTTCTGAATAAAGTAGACATAGTAAGAGGAAAGGAAATAATTCAAGACACATAAAGAACAGACGAAAATGAGAAAGGACAAAATATGTCGGAATTTAAATGAAAGCTGCAGTTGTAAAGCTGCTATAAATAAATACAATATGTATAGAAATGCTAAATATTTAGCTGAATTCAAACAAAAGAGCTGTGCATTTTTATTTGGAATGGTATCTATGTGTAAAAGTTTGCAAAACTGTCCAAGGAATGGGAGAACGTTCACATATGAGGTAGAAATATGCACAGAAATATAGTAAAGAGATCAATGTTAAGCATATAGAAAGTAAACTAAGTCTCTGTTTGCATTCAGCGTTACTCACCTAAATGCAGTTTGTGAATCCTTGGGGCCTGACAGACCTGCTGAGTAAATTCCCCTCCTTTTTTGTGAATCAAAATATTTTTATGTTTTTCTTTTTTTTGAACAGGACAGACAACCCATCAGATACATCATGTGGCAGCATAAGAGAGACAGGACACATGCAATACAACCAAGAATACACAATTATACATCTGAGCAGTGGAAAACACTTACAAAGTATGATCCTGGTTGGTAAACACAGCATGTAGAGAAAACACTTAACTGGTGGATGAAAACGTAGTTGAGTGTCACAAGCAGGTGTAAATGATTCCTGGGGATCTGAGCCAAATACGCAGAGGTTCCAAGATCCTTTAAAGAAGGGGAAGTAATTTGACCTCTTAGTATACTTCCTCACCTGGTTGGTCTAAAAGAACCACACCTGACGTGTGGTGTAATCGCCTACCACTCTGAATGATCTCTCTCCTCAGCTTTAGGGATGTCTGTCTACGCTGCAAGGAGGACTTTGAGAGGGAGACAATCACCTAAAATAGGCTTGGGCAGAATGGGATGTCTGGTTTAAGGATCAGTTTGATAATCTCATGTGGGACCACAACATACGCAGGAGTGGACCAAAGCTCTCCCTTAAGTAATCTTGAGGGAGACCAGTATACCTTGTTTATTATTTTGAACTGCACTGATCTTGTTTCTTTCATTTTGTTCAGTCCGTACATTTAATAACATTAGAACAATATAATAAATGCAACTAGTGCAATAAGCTTCAGGCTACATATTTTTGATCAGTCAACTTTGTTGTCTTGCTATTTAAAAAAAAAATGTTGTATTGTTGTTTAGTCTTGCTCGATTGCCACCTTTAAATCCGTGGAAGCTTGTTAAACCGTCGGCATACATGTTTATCTTGTCACCCACATGCATGTTTGTCCTTTTGCATGATAACAGACAAAAGGCTGCTCAAAACTCACAGAAACACTTGCACCAGGGTGCTACTAAAGGTCAGAAGCTCCGTAGAGTACCTTTAAAGTGGAAACAGACAACTTCCCCCCCAAGCTGAGCTGTCTCGATGACAACCAGAACCTTTTTTGTTTTGCTGGATGAGGAGAGAAAGCGAGTCTTATAGGGAATTTGAACACATAAAGTAATATTATTCTATAGTCATCACAGCAATACATTTCCCAATTGCCACTTTAATGCAATACAGGTTATCAAATAGTGAATTTAAATTTTCCCTCCACAAGTACATTTTGTACTCCTGGCAGATGATGGCAGAAATGCTTTGACACAGACTTTATAATTAACATAATTCAATAGCAAACTAAACAAAATAAAGATTGTTTTAATCAAAATGATGTTAAGTATATGTGGGGACCTGCACTTTAGTATTACTTTCATTACAGCATTGTTTCAGCATATTGAAACTGGTGAAATGTTGCACGAATGTTTTCAGCCAAGCCCCCTGAGCTCTGCTCCTATTGGCCCAGCACCGTACCACGTGGTCGGGTAGTCACGCGTTTTCCAGGAACCCGTCAGGAAGAAGAAAAACAAAACAAACCCGAGAGAGAACTGTAGCAGCGTGTGGACTCCATTGAAAAATACGGCCTTGTTATTTCCAACAGAGCAACACACAAGAGAACCGACACCTTGCGAGATGTATGCGTGGGCGCCTTAAAAGTGGGTAAGAGTGTTATTCTGCCGTTTTAGAGGAAGTTCTCCGAGCAGATATGTGTTTTCTCTGCGGTGCAGGATTAGCTATGAAGCTAACGACAGGCTGTTGTTGTGTGTGCAGCTGCATGAGGAAGGGGGCGGACGGAGGCCATACTGAGTGAGAGGTGCATGGAGAAAAGCAAGCAAGATTTGTCAGTTTTCGCATTTAAAAGAAAACTGTTTAGGGCAAGATATACAATTAATGTGTATTTTAGTGAATTAAGCGTTCTGCAGGAATTGTCTACGCACAGAATGCAGCTGACGCAGGCTTCAAAACGAGTCTTAGCGCTAAATGTAAAAAAATGAAGGTCCCGCAGATTTTGTTGAAATTGTTTTCGTCATTTAATTAGTCAGTTTTTTTCTATCACGTTGTAACATGACATATGGTTCAAACCTACACTTCTTTAAAACGATTTTTCTCGACTTTTAAGCTATCCAAAGAATGCCACACCTCTTCCAATATTTATTTCCTCTTATTCAATTCGTTTTTTTTTTGGCAATGACATTTTAGTCGGTCAAAAACACAATTGAACTGTGTTTGGGGTAGAATACCTCTGTGCAATGCCAAACAGAGAAGTCTTTTAAGGACAGCACGAGCTCTCTGTGAGGTACACGCCCCCCCCCAACACATGACACAGCCATTGGTGCTGAAAAAAGAGGCTCGACACAGCCAGAAATTTCCATGAGATGTAATTTAGAAATACAGTTGAATCAATCTTATGTCTCCACTGGTGAAATAAACTAAGTATCAATATCTATATGATGTTCGTTTGTTTGGTTTTCCACCAAAACATAGTTTTATAATTGTATCTACGGACTTCGGCAGTTTCATGTTATGTATGAAAGTCACGGATTCACGTATGGTGTTGTGTTCGAGTTCTTTGATAGTACTTTGTAGATTTGACGTTAAATATCTCTTTTAATAAAGCTATCTAGGCCACGGGCATGTAGGCCTCCAACTTGTTTATCTTCTGCCTCAACCTAGATTGAAAAGGGCTGATTAAAATGAAGGAGCTGCCGTGATTGACAGTCGTAGCGGCCATTCTGGAACGCCTAGAGGGGGGACCTTGTCTCCGCTTGACCAATAGGAATGAAGGATTACGTGGGTGTCGCTGCACTGCGTTAGATTGAGATTTGTTTTGCTTTCCCGAGGATCTGTTTTGAGTGCAGAGCCTGTGGATGATCTGGTAGCATTTATGTCTTTTTTGGCGTTTATAATTGCTTATTTGGTATTTAAAACTACCTGTTGGATGGGGATTGTGAGGATGTCGAGATGTAGAAGTGTGTGCTGTCAGGCTGTGTTTTTCAAAGCAATTGAATCCATCACATAGATAGTCTGGGATGTCATTTTGTGATGATCTTTTATATTTTTCATTTGAACTACTGTTTCTTACCTTTTTTTTCTACTGGCATAGTGGTTGTTTATACGGAATTGTTAATCTGAAAGCACTATTACTTTTATATGCATTTACTGTGTTTGTACTAAAGCTGGTCATCCATAACTATCATCTTTGTTTCAGTGTGGGATAAATATTTGTATACCATCAACATTGGCTGGTACACTGCATATCTCAAATCATCTCATGCATCAAATTCAAGGTATTTTTCCCATTATTTTCTTTACCCAAGTGCTAATTGTTACTATTATTTTCAAGATTAATTTGCAACCATGTTCATGTATGGTTACAGTAGATGATTCAAAATGTAAGAGATTACAGGAGACGACATTTTGAATCTTAGAGAAATAATATAAAAAAAAAACATGAACTGCTTGTTTATGAAAAGTAAATGTTCAAATAATTTCTAAGACACTGATATATTTTCAGTAAACTTGAAATCACGTCAGACTTCCTCATAACTAGTAAAATATTTCTTATACTTTTACTTCCTTAACTCTGTATCATCAGTATTCCTAATTGAATGAGATGAATCAACCTTGTTCACAGTAAACATTTGGTATGACCACTCACTGTTGGACCCACTGGCTTACAGTAATCCGTCTGGAGGTGTGCATTATTTGTGTAACAGAGCTGCAGAGGACTATAACTAGACATATGATCAAAGAATAACATTCAATTGTGACATATGCCTGACGATTGCTTCTCAATGCTGATTGTTTTGTATATGCGGAACTATTTAACTGAATTGAGTATCATTGACTTAATCAAAAACACAATGAATTTACCCATCAAAGTTTGTTTAGCAAGTATTTTTAAATGCAGACCTGGATGCAGCCCAAAATAGCTACAGCAGCAATGACTTGGCTGTCTTAAAGAGCTGCAGTACTATGGTGCAAGGGCCGCTCGGTGAACTGAAGAAAGAATTTGCACTCATGGTGCATCTTGGTGAATGAGTTGGCTGTTCTCACTAGCGTTGACTTCCAACCATAAATATATCCAATTAATCTGCCAAGAAGAGCTTGGAGATACAACTGTAAACACTATCATGATATGAACAAAAGACTTCTAAAGGCCCAGATACACCGGCCAGTCACCTGAGAAGTCGCAGACACCGACTGTTGCGTCGCCGGACTCTCCTGCGTATTTGCCGACTTCGCGCACTGGAACACACCGCAAATCCGAGCCGAGCACGTATGAACTGCGCATGCGTGAGTGGCAATAACTCTCCTTACCAGCAGGCGGCGGTAATGTGTATTCATCATTCAAAAGAGGCAACAACCGGAAGACAGAGAAGAAGAACAGACTCCGTGATATAAACAAACAACAAATAGCGTTTTTCTTTCCATTTTCACTCTCGTCCATTGAAAACATGAACGAACAGGAGCAGGACGAACGGGAGGTACTGGAGCTAGCAGCCCCTTGGACTCACGCTTGTGTTAAATCATTTGTTTACCTCCCTCACTTCCGTTAACGCTTCTCATGCACTGATTCGCTAGCTGAACAGCCAATCAGTGTTATCCCTTTGTCCGACTTCCGGTGGTGTTCTCGACGCCGGCGTCAGGTCGGCAGAAAAGACCCGACGTTTCTGCGCACACCACTCCGAATAGGGCGTGCCCACGCTCATGTTCGGCCTGACTCCCATTTACTGCCGATTTCGGGCCGGTGTATCTGGGCCTTAATGGTATATACGAACCCTTTTCTATAAGTCAAAACTTAAGTAACACATTTTAATTTTAGAACTCTAAATACCTTGTTGATTTTAAGTTGATACACAATCGATACATAGTGAATAATATTTAACTAGCCCTACTTTTCTCGCTTGCATGTATTTGCTTACTTACGGGCCAGTTGTACATGTCAAATAACTGGCCTGAAAAATTATCTTAAAAAAATCCCAAACCTTGAAGCCCAATTGGCTGTTAGTGAAAATCCATTTTTGCAAATCTTTTGGACTCGTGATTAATTGTCCTTCGCGATTTTTTTCAGAGCTTCTCTCACAATAAGCAATCTGTTTGCTATTTTGCGAGAAATCTGGGAGCGACTGGTATCAGTAGGAAACTCGTTCCAGCTAAGACTCGGCTGATTGGCCTACTTGGATCGAGTCCAATGTTTTGAGGCGGAGAATGAGGGCTGTTTGCATGATAGTGAAGCTTTCAGCACACTACACTCCTCTTTTTGTTCAGACCTGAAGCAACATGGAAGAGAGGAAACATTTAGCAACAGATGTTGAAAATATGATTATTTGTTGTGATTTTTTTACCAGACCTGATTGTGTATAAAATATTTAACAATATTGATGACTGGGAAATTATGTTTTCTTCATTAAATTAGACCTCAAGCTAATAATTACTTTCATTAAAGATTCATCTATTGATTTAGTTATTTAATAAAATGCTCGCGTAGCAAACTACCAAAAACCCACATTTATAAAAGTATGAAGCTTCACATCTCTCAGTTTTTAGATGTAACCAGCTGTAAGTATTTTGCTCTAACTGATGAACTGTGAACCATTTAATTGTCAACATTGTATTACAGTTTACTTTCCGTCACTGGATTCATTCGTTAATCCTATAACAGGCATGGTGAAACACATTTGATTTTATCTGTCAGATAATGCTGCTACCCCAGCTGATGCTGTAAAAAAAGCCGTTGTCCGTGTCTTGATCTAATTGTAAACAGCCGCCGGTGTGAACCTGACATTGATTCAGCAAACTGCACATTTGTAGGAAACATGATACTGCAAAGAAATCTGTCCTTTTGAGAAACTTTGGCCTCTAAAGTTGATCTATCCTGAAAAATAGGCCTGGAGGAAATCTGAAATGTTGAACTCTGACAAAAGCTGCAGCTAATTATTAAGTTCATTATGTATTCATCTGCTGATTACTTTCTAGATTATCTTTTTTTGCTTTAATGCAGGAGCCCTCAACATTTGAGATAAACAGCATTTACAGCCATTTTCCCATCAACAATAGTCTCATATGTGAGTAGCCGACTAATCCTCATTGAAGCTGTACTTTGACATAAGCCCACCTTTTTAAACCTTGATTCTAACCCTTTATATATATATACAGTCTATGCTCTAACCCAAGTAAAGTCCCTTAAGTAAAATAACTCAAATGAAAGATGTACTGCCGGCAGTTTTCATCACCAAAGTAAATCAGACCAAAGCCTGAGAGAGACATTCAGCTCCTGTCTTTCAGGGGGCTGTCGCGCTCGGTCATAAATATATTGCTCCACATTGCAGCCTGTGTTTGCCACTAAGCAGTGAGCTGGATTATATGAAATCATGCTGCTGCAAAGTATTCAGTGCAGCTTTGCCTGGAGAGGTGAGGAGTGTTTGCGACTTGTTTTCTGCATGTTTGTACGATCACTGTTTGTACAGCCTTCTGCTGCCTCTGTGATAGGAAAGAGTCTGGATCAATGTTGGCGTTCACTGTTGTGATCGGGCCATATGTTTCCTCATTCTGCTTCTGATACTAGTACACCAGACACAGCTGCCCTGGTGGGAAGTGGAAATTGAAAAAGCACGATAATGATCACAATTTGTAGTTCAGAGGCTGAGATTTAAAATATACTTCTGGTCCTTAAGAGAGTTTGTTTGTACATATATCATTTTGTGCATGCATATACATGAGTGCTTTTATGTGCTTTGGTGTTTGATAAGGTGTTGCTTTTACAAACACGTTTGTACTCTTCCTGTACCAACGTGTTTTCTGACACTTCCTGTCTCTATGCAAAATGTGTTCTCACACATGGGGGACAGATCTCAGGGGTGAGAAGTTCATCTGAGTCAGTCAGCACCCAATGAGAGGAAGTGATGTTGTCCCCTCGGCCTCGGAGGAGTGGGATTGGTGTACGGTTGTGTGTCAGCTGTTCACTGCAGGGGTCATGTCTCCATGCAGATTCTCATTTATTTGCTATGCAAAGCAGCAAAAAGGCACAGAGAAAAGATCAGTCCAAGCGTTGCAGTCAGTAGGAGGTGCAGGAAAGTGAGAGGATGAGAAACAAGCAGAGAATTAGAGGAGGGTCCAAGTGATGGTAAAGCATAACGCAAACAAATCTGATGTTCTCTAAAGGAATGTTGAGAGGCAGTTTGGTTCAGAGAAAAGATCGGTGCTTTCCGAACATGTAATGGGGGCGGGGACTGGCGTTCACACCAAATTTCTCAGAGGCTTATTCTCTCAACAACTTCCGGCAGCTGCTGGGTAGACAGAGAGCTCCTGTTACCTGCGCTTGCAAGTTCGGTCTGTTGATTAGACGAAGAGACAAGGAAGAGTAAATCCGGACCAATATTAACAGATTCGTTAATGCCATACACCCCATCTCTGCCTTTGCACCATGAGCAGTTCTAAAGAGACTAACTTTATTCCATACCTGAAAACGTCAGTTGATTAATCAGTTAACCAGCAACAATTTATCATCTGTTGCTGAAGTCGTTGTACTCGCATAATTGTGAATATTGGTTGCTGGATGCTGTTATATATCATTGCAAACTTAATATATTTGGTTTATGGAATGTTGGTTGGGAATAACAAGACATTTGAAGACGTCATTTGGGGGTCTCTGGAACATTTGTTCGAGCTTTTCTGAAATGTTGTAGACATATGACGTAAAGCTTAATCAATAACAATTTGTCAATATCCCTACGATCTACCTAAGTTAAACGTGAGCCAGCCCCTTAGTCAAGCCCAAAGATAGCTTGCTAACCCAGTCCTCATCGTACAGGCCCCAGGTCAGTAGTGTATTTGCGTCGGTGAACGCAGTAGTCGACGGGAGGGACAGGAAAGATGAGATTACGATAGCTCGGCTCGGTGCTGTGTTGACTTTAGGTCCAGCTCTAGAGATGGAGGCAGAGAGCCCAGCCTCCTATCCAGCTGTTATCACTAGAGAGGGGGGGCCCAGAGGCAACCGTTTTGCATTCTTAGCAGCACTGGGACAAGGATTATCCTTTATGTCTTCCTCTAAAGATACAGAACCTGTTTATGTGACAAACACAGGCCTGGCTGTTTCATTGCTTAGTAGACTTTAATGTGAAGAAGAGCGTATGTTTTCAAAAACCAAAAGGGGAATTCTACGTAGTTTCACTTGCGCTCACTCTGCAAAAGTGACTAGTTAACATCTGCAATCCATAGGGGCGGCAATGAATTAGCTTTGTTGAACTGTGAGATAGTGAAACCCTTCATTTTCATTTAAGAGAGGGTGAGATGTACCCCTCGCTGTTGTGTTATTGCCTGTTTATGCCCTTGTTTATGCAGCTGCATGGCGAGACAGCAGAGAGGGAGAAGTTTTGCATAGCTGGCAGTGAATGGAAAGACAGTGTTAATAAATAATGGCAATTAAGTGTTTATTGAAAATGGTTTATATTGTTAGCCCGCTACCTCCTACAGCTTATTTTTGCAACCATACCTATTTGCTGCCCCAGCTGCATTTCCATGAACATTGGCCCTTCAATAGTGTTATATCTGTCAGTTAGTTTATAGATGTTTTTATCTTCACAATCTACTGTATATTTTCTACTCTCTAATGCCGGTTTATTTCTATTTTGAGATGTTTCTACTTTTTTTTAAAATTTCTAATTATGTGCAATGCCTTGGGTTGTTAAATCAGCCACAAAAAAAAATCAACTTAATGGAAGAAGTTCTATACGTGTAGCACATTTTTGCAAACCACAAATCAAAATAACTGGCTGACTGAGTTGTTGCTACCATTTACATTTACTTGACTGGTTGTAGTAGTTCTCACCGTGTAATTCAGAGAGGCAAAAATGATTATCCCTAAAAATGACTTTCTATACTAGAAAATGCACATAAACCAATAAGAGTCGAATCTCGCTCAACTGTCCCTTCCAGGTCTCTTTCAGTCAAGATGGTGAGGAAAACAGGGAATTTAGTCTCATATTGTACCTAACTTTAGTGGATCATAATATATTGTTTATGTCTTCTGGTTCAAAAATCAACCAAACCTTTCTGTGCATGTCAATTTCTGAGAAACAACACAGGCCATAATCTGCCCTGACTTTTAGCCCGCCATAGATACTGAGGGTGCGGGTGTGATAAATAATCTCCATCAAATCCAGTTTAGCCATTTCAAGTCTGTAGGCCTTTTGCAGTTTGGTGGGAAACAAATAAACTCTTCAGCTGTGTTGGAAATGTACCTGCATGTTACTCAGGGCTCGAGCTTAAGGACGTCCCGTTGTCCCGGGGCCGAAAAAAATAGTGTCGGGGAGGATAAAAAATAATCTTGGGACGAATTTGGGACGAGAGTTAAAATAAAAATACCCTGCTAACTCTACTACAAACGGCGATGAAAATGAAACCGACTGCACGTTTTGTGTAGCACACAGTTATTAAACCTCCTTGTCAACATAAACACACAAAACATTTAGCAACCTGCAAAATACACACACACACACACACACAGTACGTAGCTACAGCTGTGCCGCTGGCTGTCACCCAACTGCACAGCTGGCTGTGCCCGCGAATTCCTGGCCCGCAAATTTGCGGGTCTAGCTACAGTATGTACTGAGTGTGTGTATTTCGCGGGTTTACCGTTACATCACAAAAACGCACAGCAGAACCAGACCCTGGAGCGCCGGCCTCTTTATTTACTTACTCCTCTTCATCCCCTATGGGTAATAAGGCTGAGATGAGAACCCTCCATCGTATTTAGTCCTTAGCAATATGCTGCGCCTCTCCCCATGTATGGATGGGTACCGAGCCCCCGTATTAAACGGGCTCCGCCCGGGCCGGAATTATTGACGACAGTGGTAACGTTAAGCTCCGACGTTATCTGACTTTTTATCGGTACTGGAGACATTTAAAAAATATATGTCATATGTAGTATTGCTACATAAACATTATATCGCAGTTTTAGTTTATCCAACTCCGTTTCTAATATGCAATACGACTAGAATATGCGTCTATGATGTATTTTCGAGCTTTCCAATCCAGACGAGATCTCTCTCCCGCGTCTGTGTGCGAGGGGGCGGGGCAGTTTGTAAAGGTCTCCTGACTGTGTTACAGACTGTCCTCCTGGTTAGTGGTTACTCTGGGTTCTGTCTTAAGGACAGAGTGTTGGATTTTTTTGTTAATTGGATGGGACTCGATTTGATTCAATATTAGAGTAATTTTCTCGTTTGTGTGTTTGTTTAAATATATTTGGCCTTTGTTCATGTGATTGACTGATTTACTCAAATAAAAAGGTTTATGAATTATCATCTAATGATTTGTATGATGTTTTATTTATGTTAAAGGTCACTTTGAATGATTTTAACTAATGATAATGTAGAAAAACTAATATTTTAAATTCGGGACAATCCAGCCAGGACGGCTTAGATTGTATTTCGGCACGGTTCCGGGAGGATGTTGAAAAAAGTTAGTCGAGAGCCCTGATGTTACTGTTGACTTATGTATTTGTCGATTCTTATACCTCTGCTCTGTCTACTCTCTGTTTTTACCACAGACCTCAAGCATACAGAGAACAGCAGATCACAAGAAAACAGACCAGACCAGGCCCAAATACTGACATCCCCCCTTTTCCTCTTTCCCGCAGCCTTGCAGGCTGCATTCACAACATCTTGTCCTTTAGCAGTAATTTACTGTGCTAATCCAACAACCTCAGACCACTGGGACTGGACAGAAGAGCCCAGAGATCCCCCCCAGCTAAAGCTCTTAGCTTTGCCTGGCAATGCCACAGGTAAGAGGCACCAAACAGCAAAGAGGGTTTTGGTGCTGATTACTTTTATTATTTACTTTAGTATTTATTTATTTATGTTGTGTTGCAGCCCAGCATCATTGGGATGGAGCCTCCCTTTGCTGACGCATTTCAGAACTACTCTTTTGCTGACCAGGCCCTCACCAGCACCGACCTGCTTGCTTCCAACTCTGACCCAGATTTCATGTATGAACTGGTGAGTGGTTAAACGCACGCACGCACACAAACACACATACACACAATTATGAAACTAATATTATAACTTATCTTTAGCTAAAATGCCCCGTGTTCATCAGACTTGGTCTACCGTCCTTTTAGATCGCTCACAGCTGCTCACGCTGAGTTGACTCTGAGTTGCATCTGAATGAAGGATCCAGGTTTAAAGATCATCCGTCAAAATCCAATACCCTTTTCTTAAGGCTGGCGTCACACTGTCCCGAAATTGACACCAGATTGACACACGAATATGGAATTGTGAATTTCGTACGAAGATGGCCCCGAAATTGGTCAACAGCCAAGCAACAGCCGAAGCAAGTATACCCGCAGGACAAACGAAGGCCACACGATGGCTACACAACATCGTATTGAGAGTACGATGCGTTCGAACTAGGTCACGAAGGCGTCACGTGACCTCCCGATGGTATTTACATAATATGTTTACATGATTTTGTTGTGCAATAAAACAACCAGAGAAGTGATCTGCAAGGAAACATAGCACACCGTGTCCTCATGTTCCTGTTTTACCTGCTTAATACAGGTATCATCACTGCTACTGATTTCGATTGAGCAGGTCACAAATAGCAAGAAATGACAAAGTGTAAGAGGAGGTGCTGGGCCTGTAAGAGTTGCTCATGTTCTCTGAGGTGCATTTTCCTGGTTGTCTCATCATCAAAGTCTGCCATTCTGCAGGAACTGAATTGTGATTAATTGTGATTGCAGCTTTGGGAGTTACACACGGCTCTGCTCTGTAGAGTTGCTCAGGACTGACTGAGGAAGATGCTCTGAGGCTGGCCACGTTACCATGACACATGCGAAACGCTTGAGCTACTCAAATTCAGCTGTCTTCGCCAACACCGTGGTCCCATCTCGATGTCATCGTACTATAATGGCTACACGACGGCATTGCGAGGGCTTCACGTAGTCGTGTTGCCTTCCTAAGACAATCGGGCAGCTTCTTGTTTCCTTTGTATCGTCTTCGTGAGGCGAGAAATGCCCGATGGCACCGATGATCACACAAAGTAAAGACGAAGATGACACGATTTGACAAGATGCCCTCACGATGGCCTTACGAAGGGCAAAATGGAACCACGAATTCAACACGAAAATAAACCTTCGCAAGTTCTTTCGGCAATTTTTTGGCATGCCAAAGATTTTGCCACCGCTCACGAAGTTGCTGCCGGAGCCTGAGAAACTCCACCGGCGGTCATACAACGGCTTAAGATGCCCTCACGCATGGCCCGATGTTGTTACGATCAGAGCCGAAGTTGAACATTTCCTTTATCGTGTGTCCATCCGGTGTCAATTTCGGGACAGTGTGACGCGGGCTTAAAGAAGCGACTAAAATGCAGCAATAAGAAATATAGAGGAGATACCAGACACCTTATCGGTGATTCTAACTGGAATCTCTGTATTTCGAGATTAAGATTAACGTCTACGTTCCTGCCTTTTACTGTGAAACACCAGTTGAAAATGTGGTAAGTATACTACAAAGTTAGAGAAGCTTTGTTTGAGTTGCTATCTTTGAATATAAACAGTTCTGCACACCAAGATTAGGACATCTTCTGGTTTATTTAGTGAGTAATGATCCACTTTAAATACTGCAGGGAGGAGTAGTAAAAGCAGAAACTACCACAGTTGGATGAAGAGCTGCAGAATCCTAATGGTGTTTTCAAGATTCAGCACAGCCCCTACACCTCATTAACAGCTTCTCATACCTTGCTATGCAGTTCAGTGGAAAAACACTCACACCGTTGTCAGCGTGGCTCGAGTGGTCACAGTTACTCCCAGCTCGGCACAAGTAACCCCACCCGTATAAAAAAACACGATCAAGTTACATGTTGCACAACAAGCTCCACAGAAACACCAGAGAGAATTCAAAGAAGCGTAAGTCATGCTGTGATGTTTTTTCATTTCATTTAATCGTTTATTTGAACTGGGACAGTTCACATTAATGAACATTTTAAACTAAATATAAATGAGCCGGATTTTAGCTTTGAGCTCATTTCCATCCGTAGTCCCGTTTTGTTCATTATAAATAAGGACAAACAAATCCTGCATTTTGCAACATTTAAATACGTACAAAATGTCTGTGCCTGGTAATCACCAGAAGAAACATGCATATGAACCATTTTGAGAGTAAAGGTAAACGAAGGGTTCATTTATATTATCTTTGAATATGTTAGTGAAGTGCTGGATATTTTTTCAGAGTAAAAACAGGTCTTCTTCACTAATCAATAATATGAAAATACTTTCCCTCGCAGTCATAGTCATGCTAGTGGGGAAAACAGTGGCAACTCTGTGGCATTTAAAACGGAGAGGCCCATGCCTAATTGTTTATCAGCCGTGTGACATTTGCCGGGCTCACAGGTGGCTGATGGGAGACGGCTCCCCTGTCACCCTGTCAGCTGCAGGTGTCTGCCTTAATTTACCATCAGCTGTAGTCAAACAAAAGTGATTCACCCACTCAGTCCATTTCTTGCACCATAGTAAGGCGTTACTGTGACGACAGATTTCAAAAGGATCTTTCAATTATCTTCAACCCTCCTGTTAGCTTAGATATGTTAAGATATGGAACAGATTTACAATATAATGGTTAACTCTAAACCCTTCTGACTGAAAACACATGATGACAAGAAGACAGCGATATAAAGTCAAAGTGCAATTATCTCTGCCAAGTTGTCTTTCTCGCCATGTAGAAAACTGACACTTCACAAGAGTTTCTTTATATAAAATGACAAACAGTTTAGTTCCTGGAAGATCGGCTGAGAACTGTATATTGCTACAATAAACTAAACAAAAGGTTTTTTAACTCACACTGAATTACAAATCCTTTCAAAATAGTGTGTCATTGGTGCAACATTAATTCAAAATGTAATAATCCTAAAATCAAACCTATCATTTCTAATACTCTGCTGTTGCTTGTCATATTTCCAACCCTAGATGCCCTCTAGAAAAAAAAGGTCTTGCACAATATTAAAATATTATAGATATTTTCAGCAAAACCAATGGTTTGACATGGACACGTCTTTTATAACCTTCGTGCATTGTCAAATTCCCCCAATATTTTATATATATTTTTTTTCTAAAAATGTAAATGGTCTTATTTTCTGTTCTAGATTCTGTTACTTTGTTGTTAGTTACTGCAAACACTTCCTTTAAATATCATTTAGATATAAACCGTCTTCTGAGCCACCAGCTGCTGAATCCCTCCATGTTTTCCTCTCTGCAGCAGGACAGAGACGTCACCCACCGACAGAGCCCCTCCAGCGAAAGCCCCGGAGTGGGGGGCGATGGAGGGAAGGATGTGGAGGGCTGCGTGGACCAGCTCATGGGTCTGAGCGAGAGCGAGGCGGTCCACAGCAGCTCAGCGTTCGAACAGTGGGACTCCTACTGGGAGGACCTCACCAGGTAATGGATTATTTATTCATATGCTGTGGCTTATATATCGAGTGAAAAGCAGCAGCAAGTAAATATGACATCATTACACAAATGAATTCACTGAAACTCAAATGTCATACTGTTTTTCACATCTCACACATTTTAAAAGTGGATTGCCAACAATTTTGGATTCTACATTTTGTGCCTTTTTTAATAGCATGGTATTGATCAGAAACAGGAGGTTGGGTTAAGGGTCCACAAGACTTGTCTGTTTTTAAAGCTGGATTGAGGAACTTGCAGGGCCGCCCCTCCCTACACGCAGATCACGCGGACTGCGTGGGGTCTCACCTCGCGGAGGGGGCCTAATCTTGCGGAGGGTGCCTCACCTCACCCGAAGCGCAAATTCTTAAATCCTTCCATTGGATCCCAAATTGTTTTAGTTTTTTAAAATCTAAATCTCTCTTAAATGGGCGGCAAGTTACTGGAAATTCCCCAAACCAGCGATGTATTAACCACACAACTTTTGTCTGTTCATCCAAAGCCTGACATTACTATCTATAGCACTTTATTATTGTTTAAAAACTCAAAGATAAGAATGGTCAAAGGTCACAAAACACACATGCTTTTGGCCTGACTGAATTCATATGCTAATTGTGAACATTTTACACATTTGTTTAATAGGATTAAATGATGTCAGTGATGACATTTTGGACAGACATGGATGTAAACTGCATCTTGACTGGTGGCTGAAGGCTGTGGGATGGTCATTTTAGTTGCTTGATAAGGTGATTTTTTTTTAAAGCTAATAATCAACCTATTGTCGATGAGTTAAATTAAAAGGTTGTATGGTTGAGGTTGCAGAGTCGATCTGTGCGAAAGGACAGGTTTTTTAAAGCATTGCAGTTCACCATGCCAGACGAGTCATCATTGAGGCAGATCAGGGTTGTTTGAGGCAGCTAGAGTGTTGCTGGATGGCAGGGAGTGGTTTAAGATGTCAGTAAACAAACCAAGCAGCTGGCTGCCGCAGTCTCCTGAGATCTCAGGTGATGCTCCGTCTGTCCTGCAGATATCCTGATGCTCTGCCTTCAAAATAGTTTGTGCACTCTCTCCTCTGATGCACAGTGTCAGCTGAAGTTAGACAACCACTTTTGGAGTCTAGAGGCGATTCATATTAAGGTCAGAGTTGGGTGTAATAATATTACTTTTGTCGGTAACGGAGTAGTGTAACGCGTTAATTTTATAATTCAATAATCACACTACAGTTACTAACATTGCCCCGACACGCATTGCTTCGTTACTTTTATAAAATAATCCCACTCACTGACAGACGAGGGGTTTCCGCCGCCGCAGGTTTGTATACATGTAGGCCTACGTAATCTGCGCGATTTGCGCGTCCACATCTCACAATAAACATGGCTGAGTCTTTTCATCTGTAAACTTCCTCAACGGGGCCGCTCGCTCTCTTTTCTTGATTGCCCTCTCACGGATGAACAGTTCAATGTCCCGCTTTATTGTAGGAATTCTGCCATGTCTATACCACTTTAGTTTGACCATCTCTGTTACTAAGTTATGGAAAACTAAATAAATAAGTAATTAGATACCTTACCGTTACTGCGCTCATAAAGAATGATAAGAATAAGAATAATGCGTCTTGAACTGGTTTAATTAATTAGTGTCTTTACGTTCCACAGACTGTTGCTTGTTGTGGTAGGCTGGTAGCCTATTTTAATAAAGAGCATATAAAAAGAAAGACTTGCTTCCTTAATGCAATAGTAATTGGAGGTGCAAGTGGAGTCTCGCAGAGGCAAAACTGTGGCGCGCTTACACTGTAGGTGCGCTGCAGTCTGCGTGATCTGCCTGTAGGGAGGGGCGGGCCGGCCCTGCGAGTAAAGTAACGAGTAAAGTAACGAGTAAAGTAACGAGTTACTTTATGTAAACAGTAACGAAGTCGTGTAATATATTACTTTTTTTTAGTAATGACCCCATCTCTGATTAAGGTGGAATAGTGCAACTGGCTGCTGCAGGGTAAGAGGGTTGAAAGATGAGGAAAGTCCCGTTTCCTTTTGGTTATTGAGTGAGTCATTTCTTTACAACTGTCAAGATTAGCTCCACGCTGCTGCTAAGTCGCTCAATTGCATACTGTGTTAATGGGTAAGTCTTATTCTGTGAAGTATAATGTACCTTCGCTCCTTACTGTTGTTTTACCCAACAATCTGGTAAATTTCAGAAAGAAATGTAGGCAGTGTCTATGAGTGTCAAAACTGTCACTGAAAGATGTTGTGCTTCCTCTGAGCTCTCTTTTGATCACTTTAATGTTTTGACTGCCTTCAGGTTTTAAACACTTATTCTAAAAGGTCAAAATCCTAAACGGATGCAAATTTGCTCTGGATGGTTTTCATTGAGGCACATGTGCATCTATCAGACCTGCAATAAACTTTGCTCACATGCTAAATCCATGCCATTGCAATTTTGAATTAGTGCAGAAGGTATGTTGTGCAGTAGATCTATGGTTGCAACAAACAATAATTTCGTTTCATTTGAAAGGTTATTTACAATGACAAGACAATGGTAGCTTTCCTGTTGTCTGAACTGTGTTGCTCTGTGCTCGGCAGATACACACGGCTGGCCAGCTGTGAGATCTTGGGCAACAAAGAGGTGGATTTCCTTGGATTGGATGACCTCTCTAGTCCCTACCAGGATGAGGATGTGATTGGTCAAACCCCGACCCTGGCTCAGCTCAACAGCGAGGATTCGCAACCTGTGTGTGAGGCGCTCTACCCCCCTGCTGATATGAGTTGCCCTCCACTTCCCGGTCACAGTAGGAGACCCCTGATCGCTGGCCAGGGATTTGGCCCCGGCTCAGCACGGCCCTCCCCCAGCTCCTCTTCCCGTCTTTCCCGCAGCTTTCTCCCAGACTTTCCTGAAACCTCCCAAAAAGCCACCAGACCCGTCCCCTCCTGCACCGAGACCATGGCCAAGACCCAGACCCTCCTCAGCCTCACCCAGGACTACGGCCATGCGCAAACCAAGCCTTACGGCAGAGGAACCAAGATGGCAGCCCCGATGGACTTTGTGCGGAAGGCTAAAGTCCGTGTGAGTGCCGGGCTTAAAACTCAGCCCGACATGCCCTCCCAGATGGCCTTTGAGAGGTCAATCCCACCTCCACCGCTCCCCCAGTCCCACGACGGGAAGGCCGGACCCTCAGCAAGCGCCACCTTGGTGGTAGTTCCTGCTGCTGCAGACAGCGGCTTTGGCAGCCAGATGATCTATGAGAGGGCTGCAGAGGGTGGAGGGAAGAGTGAGGTTCCTGTAGATTGGTCTGCCAGCGTCCCCACCCTGGTCGAGGCCAGTCCGGCCATGGAGGGCAGCACCTCTGAGCAGGTCAGCGGAGAGGTGGAGGCAGGAGCTAGTGGGGGTGCTCTGGATAAAGAGGCCAGTGAGAAGAGCAAGGAGGAAGAGCACAACTACTCTCTGTTCCTCACCCGCTGCAGACTGGCCAGCAGAAGCCAGTCCGTGCTGGAAGAGGACGAGGAAGAGGAGGAGGAAGACGAGGAAGAGGCGGAGGAGGAGGAAGCCGATGGGCTTGAGATGGATGACGAAGACCACGATGAGGGTTTCGGCAGCGAGCACGAGCTGTCTGAGATGGAGGAGGAGGAGGACGACGATGAAGAGGAGGATGAAGACTACGAAGCTGACAAGGACGAAGACATGAGTGACGCCTTCTCCGAGCCAGGTAGCAACCTTCATGCTTCCGGTGTTACCAACAAACTGTCACTGTCAACAAACTGTCATTGTTAGCTTTCTGTGTTTCTTCCTCATGACTTTTCTTTCTCTGTCCCCCCCCCCCGGCTCCGATGTCTTGTTTTCTCCAGGTTGTGAAATGGAGCTAATGGACGACATTAGAGGTCTGACGACGGGAGTCACCACCCGGAAGAGAGGCAAGCGTCGCTACTTCTGGGAGTACAGCGAGCAGCTCACCCCCTCCAAGCACGAACGCATGCTCAAGCCGTCTGAGTGGGACAGACACACGCTGCCTAGCAACCTGTACCAGAAGAACGGGCCTCTCCATGGTAAACACACAGACACGTACGGTACATATATACCAGGGGTAGCCAACACGGTGCCCGCGGGCACTTAGTCGCCCGCAGGGGCAACGTGAGTCGCCCGTAGGGGCAACGTGAGTCGCCCGCGGGGCATGTTCTAAAAATAGCTCGCCAAGCAAGTCCATGTATAAAATACACAAAACAAAAAAGGAAATGTAATTAAAAGAATCTACCCTATGCATAAACGAAACCTAAATCATAGCCAACTCTATCTACTTAATATAACTCTATATCTATCTAACACCCCTCCTCCCGCCACCCCCACAATGAATATCGACCAATCACGTTCTTGCTTGATTTGCGTGTCCAGAGTTGCAGTCGGGAAGAAAAGCAATGTGGCACCTCCCTGCTGATTTTCCTTCTGGCAGAATCTACATAACACATCAGCCCCATTGAACAGCCTAGTCGTGCCAGCCTACACAGCACATGAGGGGCAGAGATTTACTCTGTGTGTTGCAACTTGCATATATATTTATTGCACTTGACGCACACACACGCATGGCGTAATTTCCACTGGGTACAGGAGGGACATGTCCCCCGCTCTTTTCGAAATCCCGTTTGTGTCCCCCCACTTTACAAATATGTGTATTATTCTTTTTTAACGCAAGCCGTCATCGCCACGGAGGAGCACACAGCCTCTGTGAGCGAGCGAGACAGAGGGAGAGAGAGAGCGAGCTAGGGAGGGAGGGAGGGAGGGAGGGAGAGAGAGGGAGCGAGAGAGAGAGCTGGGAGAGCACACCTTTATCTATTTAATATAGATAAATTAAAAAATCATTCCAATGTGTACCATAGTAAAAAAAACAAAAAACTTTTTAAAAAGGGAGTGATTAGTAAAATATGCATAAATAGAAAGAAAGAATGCTAACTAGGTAACATAAGATAAGAATAAACCAATTTAAATGATTTGTTATTGGTTGTGATCATATTCTAAAGATGATTGGATTATTGAAAAGTATAAAGCTCCCTTTAGTATGAGTGTTGAAAGCTGTATCCACAAATTCACCAGAATGTATGTATACACCAGAGTGCACCAGCATTTCACTTCAACATTTTAAAAAACATCTTCCTGGGGGAGCACGCCCCCGGACCCCCCTAGAGGAGCTGAGGCCCGTCCACCCCCAAATAAAGCAGGTTAAAATAATTAGATTGCAAACATGTTCTTTTAGTAAACACTGAAAACGGGTCCCACAGACCCAGACAGCACACAAAGGTTAAAGGTAAGCATATTAACGTTAAAATGTGCTAAATATATACACTGCAAAAAACAAAAAAAGAGGAGTAAAAGTAGCCCCCGACTTGTTTTATTTTATTTAAGTAGCCCTCACCCTAAAAAAGGTTGGTGACCCTGGTATATACTGTATATTAACCACGGTGGGAGATAAGCCCTGCACCAAAAAAAGAGCTTATTAGATAAAACAATATATATCACTGCTTTGATCACGGACTAAACATATATTATATTTGCGTCTTGTAGAGACTTCAGGGCAAGTACAGTCTTTGGGAGTTTATATTTTCCACAACAGCAGCTGTGCACAGCATGCTGCAGTGATATGGCAGTCAAAGTGATCTTACTAGAAATATTGAACAGATAAAAGGAGCATATAATCATTTCTAACTTAAACGACATATGATGTAAATCATCTGATAATCCTTCTTTCCAAATAAAGGAAAGTACATGCTGAAGAAGTCTCGCCGCACGGACGTGGAAGACCTGACTCCCAATCCACGGAAGCTGCTGCAGATCGGCACCGAGCTCCGCAAACTGAACAAGGTGATCAGCGACCTGACTCCCGTGAGCGAGCTGCCGCTGACCGCACGACCTCGGTCACGCAAGGAGAAGAACAAGCTGGCCTCCAGGTAAGTCATGCGTTCATGTACAGACACATCGTGCTGACCCGCAGTTCATGAATGAATGAAAAGGTGGTCAAGATGCTGACTCGACACATCTGTTGTGTGTTGCAGAGCTTGTCGTCTGAAGAAGAAGGCTCAGTACGAGGCAAACAAAGTGAAGCTCTGGGGACTCGGCACAGAATACGGTATACGGCTTACACAGTTTTTACACCAATTTCATCAACTTCTGCATCCATTTTTTCATGCTTTCTTATTCTGTATATCTACCTGTACTTATTTTTAAGATTTTTGACATTCAAAATCGACCTTCTGATTGTTAGAAATGACTAAATGTCATCAACTTCTAAATGCTAAAGTGCTCGACCACATGTCCTCCTGTAGACCGGCTCCTGTTTGTGATCAATGCCATCAAGGAGGAGATAGTCGCCCGAGTGGAGGACTCTACTCCGCGTCCGACCAACATGGCCGACACTCTGGAGCATCTCATCAAAGAGACACTCGGTGAGATTAAAATGAATGATTTAATTAAAATGAATGCTTTTTACTATAATATTGTGCCCTGTCTGGATTAAAAAAAAAACATCTCTAACATCTCTGAATGTTTCTTCCTGTGTCTCTGTGTGTGCAGTGGCATCACCTGTTGCTGGGCAGACTTCAGACTTCGTCAACAAGATCTTGGAGACCACCGGACGCGGCGACCCCACCGGAGGGCTGGTCGGCCTGCGAGTCCCAACCTCCAAAATCTAAACACACGGCAGTCCACTGAGAGACGTGTGCTAAATATTACCACCGTGCTGTCCCATTGTAACTATGCCCCCCCTCCGCATGCCCCTCCAGCCCAAAGTACATACACATTGTTAGTCACACAAACACACATACCACTCCCTGTGTGTATGTATGTGTGTTTGGCATACACCCTAGCTTAATGTCTCTGCACACTGCGAGTCAGTGCGTCACTGTCCCCCAACCCATTGTGAGTGTCTGTTGGGATAAGCGCCTCTAAAAGCAAGTGATGGTCAGGTGTATATCTAATGGCACGTGCTGAATCCACTGGGGATTACTAGATGCGATGTGCATATTGTTGTGTAGGGTCCGTTTTATTGGAGGTCTGCTTTCAGGGCTGAGACAGTCACACGAGTGTAACCACTGGAATACTTTTGAATAATTAGTTTGAGGTTGTATAACAAGAGGAAGAATAGTTTCACGTCAGACACCATCAAAGGTTTGAAAAAGTTCCAGTTATCATTTCCTCCAAGAGGGTCACCTTACATGGCAACAAATATTAACTCCAGAATTCAATTAAGATCAAATTGACCCATTCATTAAAGCACTTCGGTAAAAAGGGCTTTGGTTGCCAACAAAGCTGCAGAGAGAATAGTTTGTATGCTCCGAGGCGTTTTCGGGGTGGCAGGAAATATTTTGTATTGAAGGCCTAAATACGTTCATGCCATCCCCTGTTTGCCAATCAGGCCTGCTGTTGTTAAAATGTAGGAGTTAACTTTAAGCAAAATAAAGCTCGAAAAAAGAAACCGCTGAAGCCTAAAGAATTTAAAATGAGAGGCTTTATGGCTTATTTTGACTACGATAACTTAAACAACAGGAGGTAGTTGACCATATTCAGAGGAAGTTGATGTAGTTTGGTGCTTTTTGGCCTTGCGCTGGTTATAACTGGACTGGGTAAAACGGGCATTTTGCCAGAATGGGAGCAGACTGTGAGGATGATGATGATGGTTAGGGTGAAATAATCCATCTCCTCTAGGAAACTGTACATAGAAGCGCCTCCCACTGAAAAAAGGCACAGGCTCCCCTTTTTGTACCGTAGAGATGACCAGGCTAACAGTTTGGTGTGTTCATACTAGTGTTTGATCAGAGTTCTATTCATTGTGCCTTGTGTATGTGTGTGTTTCTGTAGTCTGAGTGAGTGTGTGAGCGGGACTGAACGAGAAGAGATGATTGGTCAGAACTCCCTGAGGTCCAGCCAACGAGGGGACTACTTTACACTGAGGGAGATTGTTAATGAATGCGTGGAGGGGGACAACTGCAGAGTTTTTCAGTTGTCTAAAGATTTCCTGAATGTACATAAAACAATAGGAAGCTCTCGTTGCGTCATGCCACAGAGTCTGTGTGTGTATATAAGAGAGCTCTGCAATGGATACTTTTGTTTTTTGGTACTCTGTGTTTAGGGATGGGGGCGGGGGGAGGGGTTAACATATTATTTGTTTAGAGTCACAAAAAAAATATTTGCACACTATATTTTGATTGTTTTTTGTACCAAAGACACATGCAACGAAATGGCGACCAGCCAGTTAAAGTAAGGTTTTGCACAGCTTACCTGACGCCGTATTGAATGTAAGAAATGTGGGAGGGTCAGGGAACTTCATAGAACTGTGAAATTAGCTTGGGTCCAATTCTGTACAGAAAAGGAGCATTTAATCATTTCTTTAAATCTGAAAATGTAACCCATCTATGGGCTTCTCCAGTAGATGTGTTGCTTTGCAAGCACGTCATTCCTGAACTGATTCCTCCCTCCACGTGCTAATTGTTTTATAGGTGCTATTTTAGGACATAAACCAAGAGCGCTAGTAGATAAGCTATGTTACATTTTTGTTTGACAAATTGTCACCAAGAATAACCAAAATGTTTTGTTCCTGTTGTCACTTGTTTGATTTCTGTATGTAGTCGAGGTTTATTTCTTCAACAAAATATTAATTTAGCTATAAAGTACTGTAAATAGAAACCTTAATGCTATATCTATCAATGGTGGAATGCCACTTTTCATGACAATTTATTAATTTTTAAGCATGACACATTTCTAAAAAAGCCTATCCTTGCATTGAGAAAGTTGGAGGAAAAAAACACAAAAACCAAAAAAAAAAGTTTTTGTTATATTTTTGTACTTTAGCTGTCTGTTAGCTTCCCTGTTTGGAAGTATGTGTTCAGTGGAAAGGAGATGTGGAGGTAAAGAGGTTTTTAAGAGCAGCCAGTCGATCTCAAAGTTTGATATTTAAAACAACATTTAACCAATGGGTCTCCTTTGCTGGCTGAGGGAAATACAGAGGATTATTCGAATCACAGTGCAGCGAAGACATGGTTCAGCAGGAGCTTTGAGGACAACGGCAGGGAAGTGTGAGGAAAGTTTCTGTAAGAAAGCCAAAGCCATTTGAGTCTGATTAATCTTGGTTCAGCACTGTGCAATGTCCTTCTGATGTTCGCAAGTTTTCACTCTTTCACCATGAAACTGGTTGAATTTTACATTTCCTGGGATTGGACGCCTTTGAGGTTGCAATGCTGAATTATATCTTCCTTAGTCCTTCCTGACGGTTCACAGCAGCGAAGAATAACTTGTTTTAAGGCAATACCGAGAATTAAAATATCCTGACCTCAAAGTGTTCAGCATGTCCAACCTTTAGAAATGCATGATGCCTGAATGGTTGCCTCACTGCAGCTTCCTCAGAGGAAATGCCGCCATTCTCAGGAATTTTAAAAATCAGTTAGTCATTTTGTTAGCGGGCAAATACAAACAAAACATCCACAAGGATACATTCAGGTTAGTTCCAGTTCCAAGACGGAGATGCAGAGCTTTTGTCTTTCTGTATCATGTGATCGAATAACAGCTAGTGCTACATATATATATATATATATTTACTGATTTCTGTTCCGTCTAAAAAGGGAGAAATGGTGCTTTTTTTATGAAACTAGAATGATGAGTATCTACTCATATTTGACTTCTTAGTTTTAGTTGTAGCCTAATGACTTACCGTCCATAGCTATTTTCTTAGTAGTGATTCATTTTTGTACATAGACTATAAGTTGATATGTTTCTTCTAAATGTTAGATATATGTATAGATTACTCTATCTTATATGTTTGAAAACAAAAAGCACTTTGTCCAAAAAAGAAAGAAAAAAACAAAAACAAACTAAAGAAAAAGCATTTTTTTTTCTTCCATTTGCTGCTAAAAGGCCTGGTGTGAATGCTGCAAGTGTACTTGATAACTACTTGCTAGGATAGGTCTATTTCCTGACTTGGCTAGGTCTTTAAACTGGCAGGGAATAGGTGTGCGGCCTGACTCGGGTTAGGTCTACATGTTTCTGGAGCCACGTAATGATACGAGTGTTGAATAGACCTGTATCGTTCCTTGGTTTTGGAAAGATAGGTCTATTTCCTGGTCAGGAGCCGCGTGGATAGTGGGTTTGTGGTCTTAAAAAAAGAGGGTTTTGATTCCAGGGCCCCTACTTTGATCCTGACGCTGACCCCCTTGGCGTCAGGATTCATTTGCCTTCAGTAGAGGTTTCCTATGGAAAAACTGATTCTGCTTTGGCTTCCTCTTCAGGGTGATGTACAGTGTAGACACATTTCTCCAGAGAGCTATATTGTTATCATTTGTAAACTGATTGCTACTTGTGACTTAATGAGGAGGAGGGTTTAGCCTGGGGCGGCCAGGAAGAGCCGTTTGAAAGGTGTTGTTCCGGGCCGCCTTAGGGGAAGTTAATATATCACTGTACTGTATGGCAAGCCAGTTACAAATGGAGACTCAATCCGGACACTTATTGCCTTTTGAACTTTTACACACAAACAAATAATATAAATTGGTGAACTAGTCAGTTGCCAAAGGGTGAGCCTGAGGCTTATGACATCGTTCCGCCAATATACAGTCAACAACAACAACAATAACAAAACTGTTCAGCATAAATGGCTCAAAACAAACCTTGACTGAAGTATCAGACGTGGTGCAATATCTCTGAAAGATTGCTACAAATGTTGAATTAAAATTTGAACTAATTGTGCTCAGTTGAATCTTTTGGTACAATATTTGAAGCAATTTCTTTCAGCAACAATTTTGACCAGGTCTGGCCAGCGGTCAACAGTGGATACATTGCCGCTGGTTGGCTAGTTTTGTAGTCGCTCATGAGGCTGATCTAAGAAAGAGTTCTCACAGGTTTTTACATTTAACATGATAGGTGCAAGCTGTGCAACTTTACATTCGAACAAGGAGACTCTGTGGCATTTTAAAAAGTCAAGAAAACTAGTGAAAATCCACGCCAGTAACTATTCCTTATTCTTTTTTTATTTCTGGTGACATAAAATCTATACAGTCAACTATTAAGCTGATGGTGTATCTTTGTGCTACTTTTGTCCAATAAAAGCTTACCGTATAGCTCTTCTTCAGCAAATCAGGGTAATATCGTTCTTCTATCTGACGTATGTGATGACATAAAATCAAAAGAAAATATATTTATGTATTCCAATTATTGTCGCCATTCATTACTCTGTACAAAAATATGTGTGTGTGTGTGTTATGAATTCTCAATGTCAATCAATATAGTGCAATCCTCTCTTCACAAACTGAAAAAAAGGCCAACAGTCACAATGTTCACAGTTTATCCGATGTATCCACATTGGAATTAAAACATACACAACCTACGACATTTTCCTCTCACAAAGGATTTGATTTCACATGGTGCTGATTACTTTTCATTATCCAGGTAATCCTCCAAGAATTTAAATAGCATCTGTATTTATATTCACTCAAAAACATAACAGACTCCCATAACAGACTCCCCACCCCCGATCTTTTTCATTGATTCTATCCTGTTGGACCAAACAGAGGAACATTTTCACTCTGAACGACAACAAATTGGTGATTTCTATTTTATTGAGCTGTATGATTTCTATTGTTAGGCAAACCATTGTTTCTTTTGTAAAAATCATTCTCATTGATTTGATACCCCAGCCTAAAGTCACAGAGGATTTTTATATCATCTGAGAGGTACAAGATTTCCCACAGGACTGCAAAATAAATGCATTTATTTGGGTGTATTATCGGCCATTATTTTGTTGATTTAAATAGTACGTGGGATTTCCTCCTTATGTTATTAAAATACAGGTACTTATTCAACTTATGTATTCAAGAAGGATCTCCAGAGGAAATATTTGGTAACGCTTTATCATAATATGTTTTTAGTAATTTAACCATCATTTCAAATAAGTTTTTTGGAAACAAGTACGGTATACCATCTGGTGATAGGAAGAGTAGATAACAATTGATACACTTACATTATGTTATATTACATTTATATCATTTCAGTTTCATGGCATTCATTTTTTGTTTTAAGCTGTACTTATGTGTATCCATATGTATGTAATAAAAAGGTATATAATGACTTGGTGTATAATGAATAGATGTTCCCCTCTACTGAGTATTTTTAGCATCTTTCAGCTTGTTTTCCTGGTTCTTAGGCCCCTCAACTTCAACTCAACGAAGCACTTTTTAGAAAATTACGGATCTAAAAGATGAGCGTTACCAAATATTCTTGTCTCACTAAATTGGGTTTGTGAACAATATTTTACAAATTGACGTCACCTCTTGCTGGCTGTGGTGTCATCTCAGAGTTTGGATTCTGTTTTCAGATGTTTCTTGTCTTGTTTTGACCCATGTGGGCTGCTTGTAAAAACACCTCGTCTTGAGAGGTTGTATGCATAATGCCCTCCATGTTTTTCTCTGTGTAAATTAGAAACATACAAAAATGTGACAAAAAAAAAACGAGCGGGAATAATGTTTCTGCATGCCGACTCCCTGCAACGCACTCATAGAAGATCCTTCACTGCACTCAAAGTCACATTTTGTCATACTTGCTGCTATTTAATGAGCACAAAGAGCGTTATGTTTTTCGTTAAGTGTATCAATGACTCGATAACAGTATACTATTAACACATACCCTGTTTTTTCTTCACACTTTTTTTTTTCGACTGTCAAAAGACCAAAAGTGTTACTCCCCTTGCACTTGGTTTTTGAATATGATGCCTGCTGAACCAGGTGCCTTAATCAAATCTTCGAGAACACACATCTGCACCTTCTGTCGGTCTGGAGGGGGTTTCCCCACAGAAACAAGGGGCTGGGTTTCCCATAACCTAAACTTGAAGTACAGAAATTAAATTAAAAACTCATTTCAACCCAAAATATTTAGTTTGAAAAATCAGCCTTTAACAGTGAATGAGATTTTTGTCGTGTCTGAATATGATTTCCCTTTAGTATTACTGAAGAAGAGCATAAATGTGAACTAAATTCATGTTTTGGGAAACCTGGTTCCAATTGTAACTCTTTCTCTGCCCACTACGCCACGTTCTTGTGTTTTGTGTATTGGCTGCTGCTGCTATCACCGCTGGTGTGTCCGTTTAGAGAAGAGTACGTTTCCACTGTGTCAAAGGCAGAGGGAGACTTGGGCCTGCTTTAATTAGTCGATTACAATGCATTCTTCTTCTGTGGTTTTGACATTGAGCACCGTGTTGCTGCCTCTTGAGATCTTTTTTGAGAAAAAGGAAACAAACAAAAAAAGCATAAAACAGACCTTTCCGTTTCTTAACTTTGCTATAATGAAGTGCCAGACCCTCCTTGAAGCCAGTGTTGGCACTTAGTGGCAGGGTGCAAATGAAGCGACAAACTGAGCATGGAGGTAAACTGTGGTGCTAATCTGTCAGTGGCTGGGTGCTAACATGGCTGATGTAAAAAGCTGTTTTAGCCATATTATTCCTACTGTCGATGACTCTTGTCAGTCTTGTGTTTCTGACTGCTGTATGCTGACATAGCGAGGTATAACTTTGCTGCTGCTGCTTTGCGGTTGAATGTAGACTAGTCTTCCTTAGCAGGATCATACGGACAGACGTGTCTGGTGGAGCTTTTCCTGTTGTGCTACTTCCTTACACTTTTTTTTGAACAGGGAGACTCCTGTTGTCCGGATCCAGAAGGATCATGAATGTTGTATCTTTATATGGCCGCTGTCCTGCTTAAATGTTTATACCTATTTCTTTTTATATTAATATTTTGGTTTGATATTTATGCTCTGACTTTGTCAAATGTTGCACGGTTGAAATTTGATTTTTCCTAAATTATATCTTATTGCCTTTTTTCCCCTTATTCCAGTGTTCTTACAATTTATTTGATATTTATTTGTTTCGTCCTGTAAATTAACATGTAAGGAGATTTGTAAGACTTATTAGCTTTTCCACTGAAGCAGGCTTTACCAGGAGTCACATGAGGTTCTCAGGCGTCAATCAAAGTCACAATGAAACGGACTTTTCTATTATTCCCTGTATACCTATAAACCAACGTATTTTTTTAGATTGTTCATATATTTAAAAAATGTATCTTATTACATTTACACATTATATCAGTTATATTATCTCATGTACCATAGATACGATTTTTTAAAATGTGCAACTTTTGTAAGATATTCAAACATTAAGGACGATCTATATTTAGTGCTTAATTAGACAGTAAAGACTCAATAAATAGATCAGTATGCGAAACAGATGGCAATATTATAAAGAAATATCAGATAATCAGTTTGAAAATGGATTTACAAATATTTAAATAAAGCAACCGATATATTAGGATAGATGGAGAAATACCTAAGAAAGGACTATATTTGCAAATCAACTTTAACAAAAGTCCTCTGTGTTGCACACAAACAGAAAGATGATTGTTTTGCCACCAGAGTCTGGGATTCATTTGCTGAAAGTCAAAACCAAAACTACAGATTTGCCCGTAAAAACATTATTATTACATACAAATATAACACATAGTGGCTTCAGTCATTTGCCGTCCTGTGTTTAATTGTATATGACTTTAACATTGTGTTCTGTCCTAATGCTAAAGTAACACGGTGCAGTTTCATTGTGACTTTGAGTAGTGGTCTGTGAAGCCCATGGAGCGTTCTGTCATTGAAGGTTTGAGGCAGTCAGTCAGCGCCTGGAAACAGACTCAAGGACTCAGCTCTTCTTTGGTCACGACTCTAAACCGAGGTCTGGTGCTCCACAGGTCAGGAGTCGCCCCTCTCTAACTGTGAGCGGGAAATTTGAACATTCGATCGGTTTTTCTGGGAAAACTTTACCACTGCGCCAGAGATGTTTTGTCGCCTTCTGGGTGCTTAATTTTTTTCGGAAGGGCTTTGGTTCGCAGTTGTCTTGTCAGGGAGCTTCTGAAATAAGATGGGGGGGCCGCTAAAGGCTGGTGGGCAGAGACCCCTCCACCTCCCCTGCAATAAATGCTGGGGGAGGGGGGGGGAGTCATTTCCTCTTCTGCAGACTGATCTTTTCGAAGCAAAAACAACAACCCACCCTAAATGAAAAATAAAAAAACAAAACCCCTCTCCAAATCTACACGCGTCATTATCCAACACTAAAGTGATTTACATCTCCTTCCAGATTTGCCAAAATGCACGGAGCGAGACACATTTAATGAGCAGAAAATGTTAAAGTATATATTCTGTTTCCTTTCTTTTCTATTTTGATAATAAAGACGGACAGAAAGATGATTTGATGGGAAATCCATACAAGCCTAAACATGTAGAGGATGTGGGAGGTATTGGTCATCATGAGCTCTATACAGCTACATGCTATTGTTATGATGCTTCTGGTCTTGTATGGTAACTTATATGACTAGATCAACAGCATGGGATCTTTCTGTAGTTAGTCCTGTGTGTGTTCCTCTCCCCAGTCTCAGTAGGAGGGCTGTTCTTCATGGCTAAGTGCTCTATAATAGATCTCTTGGTGATTATAATTTCATAAAGAAGCAACTTACAGAAAGTGTATCCTGCTGAAACTAACTTGATCCTCTCTTTAGCAATGACGTCTATATTTGTAGTTCACATATATGCCTGTTCAAATACAATATCTTGACAGTTGATATATTTATGTTGTGTAATAAGTGTTGTGCTGGGTTTAACTTTTGTTATATCTAAGTCTTTGTTTTACATTGTCTTTCTTTCTTGGAGGCACAGTGGGTGGGCTTTATGCACAGTCTTGGAAATGTAAGATATGTTTTTGTTTTATTTGGTTTGTACTGTAACAACTCATTCTGTTTCAGAGCTTTGGACAATAATTGTTTCTGGCTGCTTGACATCCTGCAGCACCTGCCCTGAATCTCTGTTGTGTTATTGTGCCTCTCTCTTTTCTTTCGTATTTTTTTAAAACATTCTTTCTCTGTTGTATCAGCCAGGAGTTGATACCACAGCTCTGCTTGTAACCACAATAGTCTGATTATGTTCATTGATTTTAATATCAAAATAATAAAACCATTAGCAACCCATCCTGACTCTTCTTCTTAATTTGTTGGTGTTTATATAGATAGATAGATTAGTACTTTATTGATCCCAAATTGGGATTTGTTTGCATTGCAGCAGCATGAAAAGACAAGGCAATGAACATAAGATAAATTAAAACACTTCAAATAAACAATCCAAAATATTTCTGGAGAAAAAAAAATAGCATTAAAAAGTAAACAAATATACATGTGGAAATAACTAAATATAAAGCAGGATATTATATTATATATATATATATATATATATATATATATATATATATATATATATATATATATATATATATATATATATATATATATATATATATATATATATATATATATATATATATTGAGTCCAGTTAACAAGAGAAGCTATGGAGCTATGTTTACATGGGGTTGTAAATAACTGAATATAATCACTGATTCATACAATTTGTTTTCATATATTTTAATTTTACACCATTTAAAAAAAAATTAAATCATTGTTTAGAATTTAGTCCATTATATAATGTAGCTATACATATTTATTAAATGCAATACATTTGATTATTTTAAAATATATATATATTAATATAATATATATTGTAGTAACCTTATCGTAAGACACCCACATCACCATAGCATTTATGTGACAGAAAAATACGTTTTTTTACTGGATGTGTGTGACCGTCAGATTTATCGCTTCGCATTCAGCAGAACGCTTTGTCTTTTGAGCCTACTGCTTGGTTATGGCTAGAAAGGATCCGTCTAGTGTAAATATGACGTCACGTTCTCGTTGTAACTCTCGTTGTAATCGGAGCGGCTCGGAAACACATCTACAGCAGTAACATGATGCAACATACACATTAATGCAGCAGCAATATTAATAGAGAAACATTAGACTTAATAGTAAAACACTGCAAGGGAAAATGTTATTGCACCAGGAGCTATTTTGGGACTTTTACTGCGACAACGTTGACTTGCCTGTGAATACAAAATAAACCATAGTGTTGGTGATCTACAGTGTTGTCATTCTTCTTTGAACACCAACAAGACCGCTAACATCCTATTTCAACAATCACACTCCCTGTCATTAACATAATTAATAGATAGTTTAGCTTCTCACCATCATTTGCAGTGGTCAACTGAGGTTAACGATCGTAACTGAAAGGCTGCCTGCCAAACGTAAACATTCAGCCACGTGACATTCAGCTAAACTCTCGCGAGAGTTTTACACAAGACGGATCCTTTCCAAGTAGGGTTATGGCTAATAACCCTACTTGGTTGCCGTACAACAACAAATATGGCGTCTTCTGCGGATGTCCACGTCCGAATTTGTGGACAAGAAATAATCAAATATGACTTGGAAATTAAGGCACTTGTTCAGGTAAGATGGTACTTTTATGAAACATTGTTATGCTCAGGTTGGTTTTCAGTTTTGTTCTGGAGAGATTTTTATGGAGGCGTCACAACAACAAAGTGAAGCTCACGTTAGCTAACCATAGACTGTATATATATAAAGCTCACGGATAACACGATGACGAAGGTTAAAATAGACAGAAAGAAAAAGAGAGAGTTTTATTAAATATGTTTGGTTCAACTGATTCAAGTCGAGGTTTATTTACCTGAATAAAGTTATCAGTCGTTCGTGTTCTGTTACTGTGTAGTTGAGCTAAGAAATATCTTTATACACTTAGTATAATCATGGATACACATATGATGTGTGTTGTGTATTGTGTGTGTGTCCTGCAGGATATCAGGGATTGCCCTGGACCTCAGTCAACTCTCATGGAGTTCAACTCTCAGGTCAAAGAGAAGTTCAACAAACTGAGACTCAGAATACAGGTCAGGCCTCACATCAGGTGTCAGAAAAAGATCATAGTACAGTATGTTACAATGCATTCAAAACTATTCATCATGTAGTATGTCATAAATAATCATCACTAACTCTTAGTATAGCATGTACCACACATATCCCTCCCCCTACTAACTCACTTGTTATTATTCAATCTATCGTATGACTGTGCTGTGTTGTTGTCAGGATCTGGAGCAGATGGCCAGAGAGCAGGACAGAGAGACGGACAGACTGGCCATCCTGTCAGAGACAGAGAGCCAGCGGAAACAAATGCTGAGGTGTGAACAAATCAATATCAAAAGCCAGCGTTCAGTATCAATCATTAAAATGCTTTTATTGTCTTAAAGATTCATTTGCAGATTATTCTAGACGAGTGGATTTTGTTGAAAATATCAAAAGATTGTGAAGGATTATGTGTTTGAATTCTAAATCCAAAACCAAAAGATATTTAGCTTCATAACCACAATATCACAAAACATTTTTTTTGTTGTCATTTCTTGAACAAAAAGTTACGTTGATGATTAATCAATTATCAAAATTAATTGGCGATTATTTTTCTGTGGGCTGATATTCGATTACCAAACTAACAGTTTCAACTCAACTTTACAAAGTGCAACAGGTTAGGTTGTGTCTCGGTGTCCTGAAGTTAGTAATAGAAAGGGCTGTAATAGTTTTAATTTTGTAGAAAGGTAGCCTCCAATTTATAATATTAATTATGCTTTTAGGACATAATTCACCTTCTAGTTGTTGACCCTTGAGCAGAATGTGCAGTAGATATCTGAAGCCAAAGGGACTCCCAGATGAAGACAAAAACTAATATTGGGATTAAGCAACAGATTCAGAAACAACAGGCCAGATGTAGACTGAGATATGTCTTTGGATTTCAGTAACCAGACAGCATGGAGGAAAGCAAACCTGGCCTGTAAACTCTGCATCGACCACAGTGAGAAGGACGAGCTGCTGCAAGGAGGAGACTACCAGAGCACCAGACAGAGGTTTGTACAATGAGTCAGCCCTATACCATCATACATTATGGTAAGGAGGCGGATGCAGAACAACTCCAGTCAGATCTCAGAGAAATGCAACCTCAGTGCTGCGAAGTGCAAAGTAATGCACTTAGGTCTTCTGAACCCAATATATGAGTATAATAGGTGTTATAAATCAAAAAATATAAACTTCTCTGAGACTCTGAATGAAAAGGACCTTGGTGTGAATGTTGATAATAGCCCGACATGTAGTGACCATATCCATCGGGCAGCAAACAAAGCCAATGGTATCCTAGCAACGATCCGCAGATCATACACTTATTTGGACTCTGATGTAGTACATAGTTTATACACCTCTATTGCACGGCCACTCCTCGAGTATGGGAATGTCGCTTGGTCCCCCATGTACAAAAAGGAGGCCGAGCTCATCGAGAAAATACAGAAAAGGGCAACGAAGCTGGTTGCAGAACTAAAGGAACTACCATATCAAGAACGACTGCGAAGTCTTAAGATCCCGAGCATGTATTATAGAAGGGCGAGGGGAGATATGATCGAAGTTTTCAAATATCTCCACAACATCTACAAAACATCATGCCCACTACAACGGGATTATAACACCAGGACTCGTGGACACTGCCTCAAGTTGAAGAAACAGTACTCAAGACTGACTCTCTGCCACAACTTGTTCAGCCTGCGTGTGGTTGACTTGTGGAATGATCTGCCAGAAAGCGTTGTCACATCCAAGACGGTTAACTGTCTCAAGTCCCGCCTCGAGTATTACTGGTCTAACATCCCCTTCACTTTGGACTATGTGACTGTTGCCAGCGTCCATAGTATATAAAGAACAGTGATCTACTTATTTATGAGCGACTAAAAGGCCCTAGGCCTACTACAGCCGTATCCTATTGATTGATTTGTGTATTAAGCAGTTAGACCTCTGTTAACTTACTACTTTTCTGGCAAACTCTGGTCTTCTCGTAATATGAATCCAGTCTAGAGAGACTTTTTGCACATTTAAAAGTGTATCTCTACGATTTGAAACACACTGTGACGACCCACTGGTCTAGAAAGGTTTTTTTTTTTCTTCCTGTAAAAGTGACACTACTTGATGAAATTGAAATGTACAGACATTTAAGTAGGTTGCAACTTTATTACATTCATTTAATTATCAGCTCAATTATTACTATTCATAATTTGAACATTCAAAAGAATAAATAGCCCAGTAAATAAAGGTTCTCCAGAAGCATGTTGTTGTTTTTAACATAATAATCTCCTGTTATTTGTCAATGATTAAAATGCAGTCCGGTTACAGCAGCTGTCATTAAGGAGGAGGGGATGGATTTTATTATCCCTGATATAATAATCCTGTTCAAATGGGGCTTTTGACAGTGATTAGTTTCCAGTCCTTTGTGATGGGTCATTATGTTTACTACTCAAATGTGTATATAATGATACTTAAATAATCTCTGCTGGTAGAAACAGGATGCTCTTTCAAGAGACACTTCTTTTGAGAAACACACCTTTCTGTGACTTTAACTAGCTTCACACTTTATGCACAACATATTAGTGACAGCAACCAGTCATCAGCAGTGGTCTGCGCTGTGTGTTTTTGTTTCAGGAAGGTGACAAAAGAATGCCTTGTGGAAACCAGCAGCAACATCACCGAGAGTTTGATGTCGATCAGCAGGATGATGTCTGAACAGGTGAAGCAGAGCGAGGACACCATCGGAACTCTGGGTAAAAAAACAAAAAACTATACTTTGAACATGTCTTTGTTAAATTTGGTCATTTATATTGTGTTTACATAAAGTATATCCAGTTTACAGAAAGGATTTTAAATGTGAAAAACTTACTGTAGCCAACAATCTTCTTCAGTATTTAATACTTCCTCCTCCTCCTCCTCCTCCTCCTCCTCCTCCTCACACAGCCACCTCGTCCAGGACAGTGCTGGAAACCAACGAGGAGTTCAAAAGCATGACAGGAACCATCCACTTCGGGAGGAAACTGATCCTGAAGTACAACCGGCGTGAGCTGACAGACAAGCTGCTCATCTTCCTGGCTCTCGCCCTCTTCTTCGCCACCGTCCTCTACATCCTTAAGAAGCGTCTCTTTCCCTTCATTTAGCTGTTAATAAACTCACTTCAGGAAGAATGGCTCTTAGCCGTTTTGAAGTCAAAACTCGAGTACACAGTTGGATCAGCATTGAGACTGAACTCCTGCATGAAGAAACAGAGTCAAGTGGCCCTTGTTTTTATCTTGATCAATATGCAAAATGTTTCTTTATAAAATGGGAATGAAGGAAAAAGTGTGAACTGGCATTCTGAGGTTTTGTGCAACAGTGATAAGGTTACAGCCTGCTTCAAACAAACTCGGGCTGTTCCAAACATCACTGAAGGCTTTTTATATACTATGGCTATTGAGTAATCATGTAGTCTCAATTTGATAATTAATAATATATTGATGCAGAATTTCATACGGTCTGACGTTCAAAAGGCTGCATTATGAGGAAAGCTTTGAGAATGTGACTATTCTACCCACTTTAACTCCTGATCCCCAGTGACTGTTTTAGAAACATCATTTTGAATTTGTAGTTCGAGATTCAGAACCAACCAGGGACTAAGCCATAACCTTCACTTTGTTGCCATCAGTCAATTTAAGATATGTGTGTGTACAACCTAGACAGTGTTGTCTGCTCTGGAAGGCTTTTTCAAAGAGGCCATTGTTACAGTTATTGACGAGTTTAGCCTGTGCCTTTCTTCTTTGGGACATCCAGACGACTGACTCAGACGATGCAGTACTTACTCATCCTCTAAAGTTCATTTGTCACGTTGAGTTGGAGAGTGCATGTCAGGGATGCCTTACCGTTCGTCTGTGTGACTATTTTACAGAGCAGGGCTGAATTAACACACTTCTCTTTGTCCAGTAACATCATTGTAGTTTATTTAATTTCTATCAAAATGCTTACAAATGTATTTTTGGATTCATTTAAATAAAAACTTACAAAACATAGCTTGAAACCTGGGGTCTGTATGAAATGTGATTCATCAAAAACACATATTTAAAACACGTCATTTCCGAAGAGCACCTTCCTGCAGACAGCACCCGGACAGTCCACAAGATAAAGTTCGACAACGTGTCAACAATACGGTGCATAATATAACAATCCTCATAAATACAAAAACAGACTTAAATAGGTAGAATACTGACTTTCAGCTGCACTTGAGCGATTCCCTGTGTGTGTGTGTGTGTGTGTGTGTGTGTGTGTGTGTGTGTGTGTGTGTGTGTGTGTGTGTGTGTGTGTGTGTGTGTGTGTGTGTGTCCCTTGCTGAAGGATACAGCCACTGGTTAACTGTCGAGGTGAGGTAGATAACTGGTTTTCATTCTTGTACAAAGTCAAATGTCAAGGAAAATAGTAATATATATATATAGCACAAATACCCAACAGATATGTTGCATTGCTTTTACCAGCAATATAACACACAACTAATACCACTACTGACACTAATTCTGCTAATATAATAGTAATAAGTGCATCATCTTTGTGAACCCTTTCTGCACCACCGGTCTGTTTATGAAGAGGTCACATTGGATTTCCCAGGCACAGGTGAACTAGATTGGGTCGCGTTGTTGACCTGAGTGAGTGTGTTTCTGTCCTCGGTGGGTCTGGAGGGCTGCAGCAGGTGTCCTACAGCTGTGGTAGGCCATGGTGGTGTGATGTTGGTAACCTCCAGGTCGTCCGATTGGCTGAGAGAGCATGTACTTTCAAAGCTGCTGCACAGCCCTCCCCAGTGCTGCTCACACTGTCCGCGCAGCCGCTGGCCGACCCACAGCCTGACGTCTTCCCCACACTTCAACAGGAAGTTCATTAGCTCCACATACGGTCTGATGAGACACGAGAGACAAATGTTTGCGTTTATCCAACTTTTCAACACAGACTCTCAGAAGAACACTACCTAAAGCTAGACTCGTTCACAGTAGCTATGACTTATCATGAAAGGGAATACACAGGTTATGGCAGTGAGGCGGCATGTACAATACCGGACTCTGAAACTGAAGCAGCTAAATCGAATTCAGTCATGACCTTTTTTAAATATTACCACTGTGCTTTTCATACTGTGAGAGGGAAAAAAAGTCTTGGCCAACAAGCGAGAAACAACTAACAAGAGTCCTAGTATAGCATGTCAAAAATATATATTTAAAAATAATTCCTCGAAATGTATCGGGAAAGTATAGTTTCAAAAAGAAAGAATCATGATATATAAAAAGTATTTCCTAATTTATTCATTTTAGATCAAAGTATAGTATGCGATAAAAAAATATTTTAAAGTCGTAGTATATAAAAAGTATGAAAGAGTATGTAAGTATGAAAGACATAGTATAGTATGTTTTAAAAACACCATATAGTATGTATAAGAGTATTGTAGCAGATGATGTCATTAAAACTGCATTAAGCAATCATAGCATAACAAGTATGATATAAAGAAGTACAAAAAAATACAGTTTGCTATGTATAGAAGGTCTTAAAAAATGTCTGATGTTAAATTATAGTATGTGTTAAAAATATCATTCAAAAGTCATAGTATATTAAGTAAATCGTAAGAAAGATCAATCCAAAAGACAACATACATTTCAAAACAATTTCAGTTTGTAAAATAAGTGTTTTGCTTGTGTGATAAAATGACTGAAATGTACCCAAAAATGTAGTGTAACAGTTACTCTTAAGACTTTTTTCCTTTGGATGATGATACAAGTCAAGAGATTATTTTCAGTTTGTGTGTGTTTGTCTCACCCCGGGGGGAACATGAGGTGGAACTGCACCAGGCTGCCCATGGTGTCCATGTGGTCTCTCAGCGCCAGGCAGAGCTGGTGTTTGGAGTAGCATTCTCTCTGCAGCGAGAACACCATCTCCCTCACCGCGGAGCACCGGCGGCTCACACAGCTGAAGCGCTGCCGCAGGCCCAGAGCCATGCAGCGCAACGCATCCTTCACAAAGGACTTACCCTGGGAGGAGGAGGAGGAGGAGGAATCAGTTTCAATGCAGCAACGCATTGCACTTACAATAAGCATGTGTAGATGCTTATTGTAGTTGTAAGTACAATAAGCATGTAGATGGCCCATTCAATAACACGATTTAACATATAAATCCTGTTGCAGTGTGCTTTTTATTCTTTTCATCTTTAAAAGTCAGTAGGATGCAGGAAAATGTCTCAACCCGCCCCCGCCCCCCTGGGATTGGTCAATTGAAATGCTCCCTATTTCTGAGGTCTAAAGGTTGGCAAGAATGGTTCTTTGTATTTTTGGTTTCATGGTGGCTCCCACTACATTTGCATTAATTTAATGGAAGACCTTATTTCAATGCAGCCAATCAAATTTGGCAAAAAGCAGTAACGTCAATGCTTTACAGCACAAGAGCCACAGAGATTGAACAACAACCAACATTAGCTTTCCTGCTAGTGTTCTCGCTTATTTACACATCTAACAGTCCCACAGGAAACTTATCATTGTTTTTGAAGTCAAGTTTCTGGCCACCTACTGAGCCTATAATATTATCTCCTATTGAGCTTTGCTTTGTGAATGGTCTTTACCAGCTCCTGAGGACAATATATGTCTCTTTAGCTGCTGACTGCTCCACTATAGTCACCAGCTAGATATTTGCTTTGTCTGTCTCAAGTTTACTGTTGAGCAAGTAGTGTTTATTGGAATGTTTGTACAACCTTTGAGTTAGAATAGATGTCTTCTGCAGCTTAAAAATATACTAATAGTGGTGTGAGTGAACCCTAAGTTGAGGGTCGAACAGCTCAACAATGAGCTGAAATGTACCATGAATATACGTCAAAGAGAGGGGTGAGGCAGATTCTCTTTAGATGTATTCCTACGAGGGACTTCTTTTGTAATGTCATTTGTTTTTTTTATTGTAAAGATACTGATTATAGCTATGTCCACAAAAGCACACATTCACCATGATATTAACATTTAAATATATTCTGTCATTGTTTGTTACTGTATTTAACATCCAGTTAACTCGACGCTGACAGATCCTTGGTGAACATCATCCACTCTGCGATCATGCTGGAGACACATGAAGACTTACATCATTCCCTCATGTACTTCTATTCTAGTAAAGTAGACACACTGATCCCTCTCTCATTTCACTTCCCCTCTCAGTTTGTTCTGTATCCAGTACCACCATGCATAACTATACATACACCTTATATAGCAAACATTCTTCAAAAATTACTGTAATGACTGATGGGATTAAATGAAATAAAAACATGTATCCCAATATGTCTCATCTAATATCGCCTTAAGATGCTGTTGGACCCAGTTTCAGACTATGTCATCTAGTTCAGATGGGGTAAACAATTACTCCTAATAAGTGTGTGTTGAGGTGTCTGTGTGTCCTCCTCCCACCTGTGAGTCGTAGCGCCCGGCGTTGTGCAGCAGAGTGAGACAGATTTGGTGCAGACCTTGGATTTCACAGGAGTTGTTGTTGAAACACTGAAAATTCCCACAGCCGACATCCCCTGAACTCACCAGACAACTCTGAATTTCCGCTGAGAGAGAGAGAGAAAAAGAGAGTTGTGTACAGTGATACCACAGAAATAAGTGAGTCTTCCAAATCACATTGGCTACTGTGTCTCTTATATGTAACTGTGATGTTTTCCAATGTACTTTTAAAAACTTGACTTTATTAATTACAACGATCATGTCAGGGTGACCTTGGGAGATTCCTGTCATCTCATGTGCCGACATTACACTGGATCAGTTTTGCAGAGAGTAGTGTAAATTATCATTTTGTCATGACATTTTTGGGCAGTTCTTGTATATTTAGTTTTCAGATACCAGTTTGTGTTTACCTATACAACAGCAGGAAATAATGACGAGAGGAAGAATAATCCTCAATTCTTACATTCTTACATTTATTTTATATGAAGCTGCATTTCGGCCGTTGTGGATAAAGAATTCAGATGCTTGAGTGAAAGTAATCATTGTGCAGAAAAGTTGCCTTTATATGTGTATATAATTATATATGTGACATTTCTAGATAATATTGTCGCATTTGACTGTTGTAGACAAACACAGTTCTGATTTAATTAAGTACAATACATCAACATTGTACAGTACTTGAGCAAATGTACTTCCCAAGTCTGCATATGGGATTTCTTTATGTTCTGTGGAGTTTTTGCTGTTTTATGTCTATACTTGGGGTTGCTGCTGATGTTGATGTTGTGCAGCCCGCAGGTCAGCTGGGGGGGGGGGGGGGGGGGGGGGGGGGGGGAATGTGCTTTGACAGGATCTAGCCCCGGAGCTGCGCATTGAGTTCTATGATTGAGTTACAGCCACCCACAGAGAGAGAGAGAGAGAGAGAGAGAGAGAGAGAGAGAGAGAGAGAGAGAGGGGAGGAAGATAGGGAGGAAGAGAGAGAGAGGAAGAGAGAGAGAGACAGAGTGAGAGAGAGAGAGAGAGAGGGGAAGAGAGAGAGAGACAGAGAGAGAGAAAGACAGACAGACAGACAGACAGAGAGAGACAGAATGAGAGAGAGAGTGACAGAGAGAGAGAGGGAGGAAGAGAGAGAGAGAGACAGACAGACAGAGAGACAGAGTGAGAGAGAGTGAGAGAGAGAGAGAGGGAGGAAGAGAGAGAGGAAGAGAGAGAGAGAGAGAGAGAGAGAGAGAGAGGAGAGAGAGAGAGAGAGAGAGAGAGAGAGAGAGAGAGAGAGAGCCCTGCTCCACGGTGCGGGCAGACGTCAGGAGGCCGTGTGCTATACTCTACTTTAACTGATTTTTACGATGCAATGAGATGCCCACATATCTAGTTAATACCACGCGTCATAAAGCGTACCTTTCACCTCACCTGACCGCAGACGCACAGAGGGAGCAGATGTATTACTCTGCAACAAAACTGTCAGGAATAATAAACGTATATGAATCTACGTGTGCGTATCATAACTTGTTGACATGGCAGTGTCACTGCACATTGGGATCCAGAGGGAAACCACACATAAACTATCCCAGAGATAAAGCAAGCCTAAAGAAGTGCTAAAGGTTTTAAAGGCATAGAAATCTAGTGCATGTGCAAAACACATTTGATGACATGCAAAAATGTCCCCAAAGCCTCCCAGATCGGTCCGATTTTCAGTCAGGCCAAATAAACATCCTGCAGAGATTGCTTTCGACATCCTTGCACATGCTTTGAATTCAATACTTTCTAACAATTAAAGGGCCAGTGACCCTGGGTGTTCTTCTAGAGACATGAGAACATTCTGGATTCAGTGTGACAGAGAGTGAAGGCAGGGGCACACCTGTTATTACAACTCACCTGTGCTCTGCGGGGAGAGGCGTCTCTTGGCCTGGCTTAGTTGTTTCTCCTGGATATCATGCAGCTCCATGGCCAGCACCTGTTGACAGGCCAGCAGCAGGAGGAACAACGCGGGGAAGTTCGCCATATTTAGTTCAGCTAGTCACAGCTTTAGAAAGGATTATTTTGTTTGCGTTTTAGGTTACAGCACGATAGTCTTGCAGAGGAGTTTCCACTATAAAGTACGACCGGGCATGAAGGCTGAAATATATAACACGAGCACGAGCGTGGCGCGTTCACGTTTGTCTCCACCTATCATAGCGCAACCCTGTGAACGAGCGTCAAACTGGAACCAAAACTGTATTATCTGTAGAAGGAAAAAAATATTATTAGAAACAGATATTTTGTTGTGAGTCTGGTTTAGTTTAACAACGTATAATTCAATATGCTGCTTTAATATTCAAAATTGCTCTTATAAGGTCTTCCTGTTACTCTGCAGTATGCGGGGTTACGTGAAGGTCAACCACTCAAGACATCCACACTCAATTAACCCGACAGCCAGTGTGTGTGTGTGTGTGTGTGTGTGTGTGTGTGTGTGTGTGTGTGTGTGTGTGTTTCTTTGAGGGTTAGCAGCTGCTTTCCTGGCAGGGAAACGTGCAGTGAGGAACGTCTCAGGAGCAACGGACTTGAAAGAGTGTGTGAAGGGGGTCAGGTTTGACAAATTGTTATAATGCTACATTCCTGTACACTGAATTTATTTTCCATCACATTTTTCTGACATGTTCATATAAATAAGCGTATAATACTCTTATACAAACAGACACAGTTTATATATATACATATGTCTCCTGTAAAAATGTTTATAATGCTGATGTATATTTCTGCTATCTAGATTCTAGATGCTCACCATTTTTGTATCTGATGTTGTGATTTCCACCAGCTGGTCTTATGAAAAGTCGTGTCTGATACTTCAGTTAAACACACCTTGCAAAAAAGCAAGTCTGGTTGAAAAGGTCTGTGATCAAATAATATAACTGTAGCTTAGAGTGTGGCCAAATCTCTATGGGATATGACACACAAAAAAAAAAAACTTGCAACATTTTACTTTTAGATTATTATAACTGTTCAGACAATTGGCGAACTAGAAGGGTCACATCAAAAGGGAAACAGGTTTGTGTTGTGAGTCCAATGTGAGATAAGCTTTGTTTTTTTCTTTGTGAAGCATTACATCTTGCAGCCGAGTTGTTGCGGTTGTGTTTTGACTCATAACAGCCATGACCTCTGACCCCTGACAACTACAAAGAGACAGACCAGTCATGTGGCATCATGACCACATAACGGTGGGCTGTCAATCCGCAAGTCAAAAAAATACACAATTCCTTGCTCCATGGTTTAGAACAAGAGGTCAAGGTGCGATGTCAGAATGGGTTTGTGTGTGTCCATGCAGGGGCCCAGTGAGGGAAGACCTTCTCTTATAGGGGGGCTGATGTTTGGACGTCTTTTGGACTTTTTTCCCCTGACCTTTCCTGCTCGATTTGTCTCATCATGCTCAAAACAACATCCCACAGCTTCCCTCACACAACCCCTGCTGACCACCCACGCAATGACCCTTCACCCCGACATGAACACACTCACATGTCCAAAATCACAGACAAATGCACATAGACACCACTGTGCAAACAGTACACATGGAGGACCCTTTCTCTTGATCGTGTCGTAAACATCATGCATGCCTCTGGATGTTTCTGTGTGCATATAGATCATGTTCATCCAGTCAGTGTCTGAAGGAGGAAACATTACTATAACCTTTGGGTTTATGAACTCTGATCTGTTTTGCCATTGTGTTTTCAGATCACTAGACCGAGACTATAGACTTCAATGACCATATTGCTGGTTTTCTATGAGTTTACTTATACGTTCCCACACAAAGGACACATGCAGATAGTTTTTTGTGCTAATGTTCTAACATATTCAGTTCAATGGAAGTATATGTATGACATTTTTTGAACATCTCTAATGCATAATTTCTTGCAACAGCTTATTTAGTTACCTTTTTTGATAACATTCATCCAATGTTTCAATTTGTTCAGTATAATCCTTAAAGCATATTCTACACAGACACATAGTAAACAAAAAACGTATGTAGGGTAGATTTACAAACACCCTCGTTGACACATATTTTGGAAATTTTTGGATCAGTCTCTTGCCAAAAAACAAGTGGTTGAATCAATAAAATTACCACACACACACACACACACACACACACACACACACACACACACACACACACACACACACACACACACACACACACACACACACACACACACACACACACACACACACACACACACACACACACACACACACACACACACACACACACACACACACACACACACACACACACACACACACACACACACACACACACACACACACACACACACACACACACACACACACACACACACACACAGTCAGTCTCCCGTCCTGACATGGCAGTCTGTCAGTGGCTCATACAAAAGGTACTGAGTCACTGGTCACTCAACATAACTCATGACTTCCACGTGTACACCTTCTCATAATAAAACAGTTATTGTAGGATCCCAAATATGTGGATAGGACATTTGTAAGTTTCTGGGGTCGGAATCAGGGGGTTTGCCTCTAAATATAATTTTAGGATTACTTTTTGGCAGATTCAATGTTTTAAAGGGGAAAACAACCCCACCTAGTGGTACTATTTTATGATTATCTGCTCTGGTTCTTGTCTCACACTTAGGAAATAAATGGCTGTGGTTTGTTTGCTACTGCTCCGCTTAACAAACAGCTTTGAATACATCAGGGTATCTTTACTAATAAATGCACAGGAACTACAAACTGGAACAAAAAGAACAGTGAGACATAGGGGAATATGATTTCACCTGTGTTTAGTAAATCACATAGGATGCACAAACAATGCTACATACTAAATACATGCACTAAAAAGAAACAACTCTAGATACTGATCAAAAAATATTTGCTTCAATGTTTTTCAATAATTCAATTTGACTTAGAATGAAACTACTGGATCTTCTTCCTCCTGACTGAAACCAGCCCATCAACTTCACTCATCATCTGAATCATTTCAGTTAAACAAGTCAACATGTTATCTAAGGAACATGTCTGTACACACACAAACTGGGTGAGTAAGACATCTGTCTTCAACCTACTTAAGTAAAAATGTGATTGGCACATAAAGAAATTATTATCCAGGCTTTTCCCTTTTTTCTTCTTATGCACAAAGCCCTTCGGTACAGTTAGAGTGCATTACGTTTTTTCCGACTCCTTCAGCAGTAGCCTTGTGCAGCACTGACAGGACATGTCACAACATCACATGCTGAACATTTTGAATGCATAAACACTCCTGACTCCAGTCCGTTGCAAAAAAACAATCCCCTGTTGGTCTTCTTCATCCTCCTTATGTCTGATGCTACACCTTTCAAAAGGCTAACACACATCTGAAGCAAAGATGAAAAATAGATTTCTTAACTGAACTTGTTCTTGACCTTACAGAGTACTTCATTTTTCTTAAATGGACCCTCAGGGGGTTTTGGGGCCAGAGGCAAGCGGGGCCTCCTGTAGTTCTGTCTGTTCAGACGGAGCAGAGTTACAACTCAAAGCGTTCTCCTCCCTCCTGTCCCCTGACAAGAAATCATGAATGGCAGTTTCTATGTGCGGCCGGAAAGTGTGGTTCATCTTGGGGTCCACGACCTGAGTGATGATCCTGTCCACTCCAGACTCCAGCATACCAGACCTAGAAGAAAATAAACACAAGATAGTTGTTAAAGAAACAGTCATTTCATAACAATTACTAAAAGACATTTGATTTTGAAGCTGCTCATGAAAAGTTGGCTAGGTATAGTCACAACGTTAATAACAGTTTAATCTAGCTATCCTGCGACTACAGTTGTACAAGGACTTCAGAAAGCATGCTTCAGAACAGAATGAGTTAGGTTTTTGATTAATATTACTGCTGCATTCATTTGTATTTTACTGCTGTAGATGTTTATGGTTAACAAACTGCTGGGTAGTTTACTAGAGCAATGCCTCATAAAATCATCTCTTTAAAGCTTATCCACAGAGTTTTGTAATCCTATTCCCTACACAATGAACTCTTTAACCATCGGTTAATCACAAACATTCAAATTTGTAGCTGTACAATGCACATTGTTATTCCTTTACAGTGTACAGAGGGCAAGTAGTAAGTGAAAGTAACACTCACTGAACAACACTCTGTCTCAGTCCGTTCCTCATCTGGTTCTTGTTGATGGACGGGTTCCAGTCCTGTGTGCTCAGGTTTGAAGTGACATAGTTGTCCACTTTCTGCCGCAGGTTCTGATAGGCAGGCTGGAAGAAAAAGGCAATGATTTAAACTGGGTCATTAAACACACGCCTGTTCTGTCCAGTGGACAATAGTCAGATGTAACATTTAAATTTGACATAAACATAAAATACAATATACACAATGTAAGCTACTTTTCTATTTCTGCAGGCATTATTTACGACTGAGTATTAGGGCCGAACTTAGAAAAAAAAAACAGAGAGGTTTCGAGAATAAAGTCGTAATAATACGAGAATAAAGTTATAGTTACGAGAATAAAGTCGTAACATTACGAGAATAAAGTCCATAATTACGAGAATAAAGTCGTAATATTACGAGAATAAAGTAGGCTAATGATTACGAGAATAAAGTTATAGTTACGAGAATAAAGTCGTAACATTACGAGAATAAAGTCCATAATTACGAGAATAAAGTCCTAATGTTACGAGAATAAAGTAGGCTAATGATTACGAGATTAAAGTCCTAGTTTCATAAGTGACTTGAGAAGCGGACTTGGAGGAGATTGTCTCCTTTCTGCAGGAGGAAATACAAACTTGAAGGAAACAGGATCATTAAAGTACATCAGGTTTCATAGAGCTAAAACACTTCAAGTGCTACTCAACTGGCTTTAGATAAGCCAGTCCTTTATTAGTATACAAGTGCTTTATTAGCAATTCTTTGTTAGTAATTCTATCGCTCGAAGTGGAGTCGAAAGAGATGAGTTTTTAGTCTTCGCCGGAAGATGTGTAAGCGATTCCACTACAAGGCTATCGTTCGACTCCTTCTGGATCCAAAGCCTTGATTACAAGTCTCATCGTTTCTTGTGAAACAACAAATCACCTTTGAACAGCTCGTCGATATAACCAACGATAGCCTTGTAGTCGGCCAGAACCAGCAATTTCCTCCTGCAGAAAGGAGACAATCTCCTCCAAGTCCGTTTGATTCTTTCTTTGAAATAATAGACATAGTTTCTTGCACAACCTTTTCAAAGTTCTAATACTTATGATAATCTGATGCTGATGTGCCAAAAGATTAAGTATTTTGTTATTTGAGAAACCTAAACTAAAGTACGGCTTCGCAAGATGCTCCACATTCCTAATTTTATTGCAGGACGCTGCTGTCTCCTTCTCAAGTCACTTATGAAACTACGACTTTAATTTCGTAATTATGACTTTATTCTCGTAACATTACGACTTTATTCTCGTAACTATAACTGAACTTTCATAAGAACTCTTGCAGCGAGTCAATCACATACTAAATATAGCTTCATACACATTCAATGTAATAACACTATTGAGCAATACAAGCTACAAATAGCTTTACGTCTGAAGTAATGTTGGTCATTATAGCACTGTTAGCTGGTGAGTTACCTTTGTATCAACGTCGGCGAGACAGTCGCGACGGAACTCATCAAAAAGCCCCCGGTTTTTCAGATGCTCCACAATCATATTAATAAGCTGTGGGTCTCCGGGAGGCAGGTTGGCTGCGTTAGAGCTTCCCTCCGCCATGACAAACAGAAGAAGTATAACTGCTAATTTACTTAGCTTACCTGCTAACTTGAAATCTAGCCAGTTGTGCCAGTGGCGCTTGTTTTCCTTACAAGACGTGCGGCAGGCGGAGTGATCGCGCGTTGGATGTACACTTTCTATTGAGCGGGGCGGTTGCTACGGTGAAAAGGTAAATGCTGTTTTGCAAATCGAGCGCTTCTTTCCCAGTTGGCACGCATGTGCATTGGAACATTGACATCGGAAGTACTTCATTGAATCCCGAGTGGTGCAGGGTGAACGTTAGTTAGCGCGGAGCGATTAACATTAATCTTGAATTAAAAATCAAACCCACAGACCGAGTGTGTTTTATATTTGAGTATATACACGGCGAGAGTCTGTTTTGTTAACCGTCACACCTACCAGCTTTTTAGATCGCCTGGACTATTGTTGTAAAAGGTAACGAAAGCTAACTAGCTATGTTTGCTAACATCAACTACATTCTTACGTTACTTCAGAAGCAGAAGAACACGTTTTTTTCATTTACATTTTTTAAATGTAATTATGATAACCATGGGCTCTGTTAAGTGCCCTCATAACTCCATAGCATTGTTCTGTTTCCATCTCATACATGAATTACTACCACTGTACAGTATTTAATTGTTGTAATTTGATTTTGTTTTGTTTTATGTCATATATTATGTTGCATTGCTGGAGCGTGGGACTTAAACATTTCATTGCCATAACTACACTGTTGCTACTGTGCATATTACGATAAAGCCTTTGAATCTTGAATAAAGATGTTAAAACATTTTCACAAATAGATTATCCAGATGTGAATTGAATCTTAACAGCCTTTTAACCAAGGCCAAGATCTCCTAACATGTGTTAAATAGCTTGCTGACACCGTTTCAAGCTGTCAGTTCTCAATAATCAGTGCAATGAATATAAGCGAATGACTGACTAGGCTGTGACAGTGCAAGTAGCAACATATTATCTGTTGTGTACAACATATTTGTTGTTGTGGGCATTGTGGAATCAAGCTGTTGAAATATGTCATAGAATAAGTTCAGTCATTTATTGATTATTTTACAGCACTGGTCCAGGATTGTGGCACACATGCGTTTACTATGCTGCTTTGGCCTTTGGCCTTTTGCATATTAATGTTAATGTTAAACCATACATAGTATTTATTTTTTCTTTTAAATCAACATTACTTAACTGTTGCCACATTGGGGGCATAATTGGTATTAATGCTGAAATATAATGGCTTGTTGATCTGGATAATTTCACATTTTTGTTGCAGATGACTGAGCCATCAACTCCCAACAAAGACTTTACGGAGCAGCTGCGGATGCAGGAAATGTATGACCGTAGAAATGCAGATGGCTCTGACGCCAACACCTACACTGACCCAGAGGATGGGACTGTGTACGACTGGGACCCAGAAAAGAAAGCTTGGTTCCCTAAAGTATGAACTTTTCTTTATCTCCCAGTTTTTGTTTTCACACATCATATTAGTTCCTTGCAGGTTCTCAGTCCCTGAGCTTCAGATCTTTAATTTGTACTATTTTTATTTGCAGAAGTCTGTGTCATATATGATGCTGAATTTAAATGTATTATTTTGACCACATTGATTATGGGTTACACCCGTTGTTTGCAAGTTTGGCTGACATGTCACATATACTGTGATACTCTGACTGGCAACACAAATGTTGAGTCTAAATATTAAAGCTCCCTTCATACCATCCTGTACTTGCCACTGTCCACGGTTGGCAATACACTTAATCTGTGGTAACCACCACACAAGAGGAAGCATTACATGTAAATGTCACTTCTTTTTGCAGATCCTTTAATGTATTACCTAGGGACAGTTTCCATGTTGAAGTTGACAAGGTTTGCTTCTTTTCTCTAGATAACCGAGGACTTCATTGCAGCCTACCAGGCAAACTATGGCTTCAATGAAGATGGAGTTCCAGATGCCAACATTGCAGTGAGCAGCTCCAACACTGCAGCCCCAGAAACAGACAGCAAGTCATCAGGAAAGAAGAAACCAGCAGATGCTACCGAGGACCAGGACCCAGACGAGGAGTCTAAAGAAGCCAAACAGAAAGCGGAGAAAAGGAAAGCAGAACAAGGTAAAGTGACATCAACAAGAAGAAAGAAAACCAGGGCAGCAACTAGCACACAAATGGGGATCAATGAATTGTACATAGCCAGGGAGAGCTCAAGTCATTGGTGTATGTCGTATGTCAATTCTAAATAATGATAAATGTTTTTTCCCTTTTCTGTGCTTGTAGGATGGTTCGATATCGAGGACACTAAAAACACTAATGTCTACGTATCAGGTTGGTGTGTTTAACAATGAGACAGCTGAGTCCCTGACTGTTAATTCTATCTCACTGTCTCTCTGATTTTTCTCCTCATGCGTTGCTCCTCAGGCCTGCCTCTTGACGTCAGCAATGAGGAGTTTGTTGAAATGATGTCCAAGTGCGGCATTGTTATGAGGGACCCCATCACTGAAGAGTACAAGGTGAAACTCTACAAGGACAAAGAGGGAAATCTGAAGGGAGATGGCCTCTGCTGCTATCTCAAGGTTTGTCTGTCCATCTGCTTGCCTAAAGCTTAATTCATAGGTTCCACACACCCATGTCGATACACTACTTAAAGGTGGGGTAGGTCATTTTGGAGAAACCAGCTCAAGTGCGCTACAAGTTGAAAATACACAGCCGGAAAAAATCTGCCACTTCCTTACAGAGCCCCTCCTCCAACACACACGAACGCGCACATGACCAATGAGGGCACGAGATAAGTTTGTGCACAGATGGAAGTCTGACAGGCAGGTAGGCCATCCAGTTATTTTAGCCGGGCCGGCTAAAATGATTGGTCGTGCTTTTTACAGTTCTACGGCTTCCACAGATGACATTTATTTAATGGATTCTTTGTCAAAGCACTTCAGATATTCATTGCTATCGGGATGTTGAGAGCATTCCATGGAATATAACAAAAGGTGTATCTCGAGCCGGTTTCTCAAACTTACCTACCCCACCTTTAATTTAAGCTTTGAATGTCACAGTGCAGGGTTCAATTATTAGTTAGTATTGCATTACACTCCAGTGAAGTGACAGTATTGTGTGTTTTTGTGATTCTCTGCAGAAGGAGTCGGTGGCATTGGCATTGCGTCTGATTGACGAGTCAGAGGTCAGAGGTTACAGACTGCACGTGGAGGCAGCACACTTTGAGCTAAAGGGCCAATATGACGTCAGCAAGAAGAAGAAGAAAAACAAAGAGTATAGGAAGAAGATGCAGGCGCAACAGAAGTAAACTCTTCTTCCTTATTCTTTTTTTATTTTAACCTCCTGAAGTGGATTTAGAGAAGACAAGGTACAGAGTGTTAATCTGTCTGTGTCTTTGTTTTTGCAGACAGCTGGACTGGAGGCCAGAGAGGCACGGAGAAGTGAGGAAGAGGCATGAAAAAGTGGTCATAATTAGGAACATGTTCCACCCCAGTGACTTTGAGGTAAGGAGACAAAGACACACACACACACACACACACACACACACACACACACACACACACACACACACACACACACACACACACACACACACACACACACACACACACACACACACACACACACACACACACACACACACACACACACACACACACACACACACACACACACACACACTGTCCATTCAGGGTATTCATCTCCGTGGTCTCTGTTGTGGTCTTTGTAGGAGGATCCGATGGAGTTGAATGAGTATCGTGAGGATCTGCGGTCAGAGTGTGAGAAGTTTGGGGAGGTCAAGAAAGTCATCCTCTTCGATGTGAGTTAATTAATTTGTGCTGTTTTGGTCAAGGTAGAAAGGATGGTTTGAATGTGATGTTAGTGGCATCATAAGGAGCTGGTGCATGGTTGTGTTTGTGATGCAGAGACACCCAGACGGCGTGGCATCCGTTGCATATAAGGAACCCGAACAAGCCGACGCCTGCATCGAGTCGTTCAACGGGCGCTGGTTCGGAGGGAGGCAGCTGGTCGCTTTGCTTTGGGATGGAACGACAGACTATCAGGTGAACCAAATGTTGTATACAAACAAACAGTGAGCAAGCTCATTCACTCATACTATTAAATCAAATGTAGGATATTGTTTACTATGCGTCTATTTTCTTATTAACCTTCTAATTTTATGGAAGTGCAATACTGAATCAGTTGAATACTTCAGATTTAGCCCAAAACGACAAGGAACATTTAGAGTTAAGGGTAACTCTACTATAGAGTTTGTATATTTAAGAAAAAGTTGTATAAACTGATTGCAATATTGTTAACGCACAAAGACAAAAGGTACATTTGTTGCGCATGCTCAAATAAACACTTAAACAACAACAACATTTTAGTTTTCCCATTTTTCTCAGTGACTTCTGGAATGACAAGGAGTAGTTCTAGAAAATATATACATACATATTTCTCAGAACCTTGCCAATCTCAAAAATAAATTGTACACAAAAATCCCACTGGTGTTTTGTGTGATTTCTCAGCAAGTAATGTAAAAATGGAACAATGGTTGACCCAACTTTGACTGGTTGTGTAGGATTAATGTCTATCAGGAGCCGTATTAAGGTTCTTTCCACTGGCCTGTAATCTCTCTTCTGAACCAGTCACTTGATATTTTAGTTTTTGCGATATTGAATTTGCATCATTCATGCTAATTCTTATTGTGCAGGTGGAAGAGACGACCCGTGAGCGAGAGGAGCGACTAAAGGGTTGGTCCACTTTCCTGGAGGGAGGCACTCAGGGCCAGCAGAACGACACGGCCAAGCCAGCAGAGGGCGACACCTCCACCCCCAACACCGACACCAACACCCCCAACACCGACACCAACACCCCCAACACCTCCACCTCCACCACCACCACCACCACCACCACGACAGAACCCACAGAACCGTCCAGCACCACAGAGCCTGAACAGCAACCAAAAACAGAACCACAGCCACCGAAACAGGAAGAAGAAGCAGGATCTACAGACAGCAGCATGGCAGGAAGTGACGATGAAGAAGCCTAGATATCTACGTAAACATTTTGGTTCCCAATGGCAACCAATTAGGACAGTCCTGATTTAATGAGAACTGTGGCACACCTCCGTGGTGAGCAGGCGAGCTGGAGCTGTTTTGTAATGTTGAAAAAATAAAATGATGATTCTGTCCTCCCTATTTTCCTCATTTTGATTTACATTGTAAATAGACCTGAACAGCTTTCCCTGGATTTCAGTGTGTCTACAGTTTAAGTGTGTTTCTGATAATCCTAAATTATCAATGACTGAAGTTATGTTGGATTTGGGTTCAGCTCACTTCAGTAATTACACTTCATTTCAAATGCCTACGTTTGCTCTGGTTTGTTATTAATTGAATGGAATATATTAGTGTTAGAAAAATAAGCATAAGGGACCGCTTTTAAATAAGGGCTAAACAGTCACAATAATGACGCATTATATGTAATGTATAAAACATGCTGCCGAGACTAATTGTGTTCTACAGACTTCAGAATATTCTTTTTTTTTGGTACTTATTGTTGCAAAAAAAAAAGCTCACCATGATCATTTGAATGTATTATTGAATTCAAATAAGTCAAATTAGTCAAATAAATCTCAATTAGATAATTTCCCAACATTTATATTCCTAGTTTCAATCATAAAGCAAACCTTTTTATATATGAATATGTTGCTTTGTTACAGATCGTCGCAGAGCATGGGTCATAAACTCAAACGGAATACAAATACATAATCTCTATAGATGCTTCTTGTAAATAAGACCATTAATGTTCTAAATAAAGTTTTGTTTTGAATTTCCAACATTTTGAGGCCTCATGACATCATTACATTCTAAACCCTACTCAAAATGCAGCTTGTTGTTATGACGACAAACATGTTGTGTTGAATTAAAACCTCCAGTGAGTTACAAACTGACTTTCAACTGAAAGAAATCTCAGAAAAACGACTGAATCCATGGAAAGTACCCCAGAACTACAAGAAAATACTATACAAGTCCAATAGCTCTGTACTGTCTGTGGTCAGCAGAGATGGAGAGAAACGACAGCTCAGAAGATGAGGTAAGATTTTCTAGTTTTCTTTAATTTCCTTTGATTTGTAGTTGACAAATACATCCATATGTACAGTCTTATAATGTTTTAAGTTGACAGATTACATCGTTTTGTGTTGTAAATAATGTTCAGTTTATTGTTGATAATTATCCCATTGCTAATAAATGACTGTATTTTGGTGAAATTTAGAAACAATTTTCTGACTATATAGTACATTGAGAATGTCAATGTTTTGGCTAAAGCAAATAATAATGGTAATGTTATTTTGCTGGATGAAATAAAGGGCTCTTTTACAGAAGATACAAATGGCTACACTTCATTCACTTTTCTGACACATGAATATTTGTGTCTTTCAGTTCTCCACATGTGCTCTCAGCGTAACGCTGCAGGCTCTGAGAAAAGTCCTTCTGGGATTCAAGGCAGCAAAAGCAGAGCTGGCAGCAGAAAATGCTGCTTTAAAGGAGCAGAGAGCCAGCTGGGAGCTAGAAAAGATTATGCTGCTGGATGAAAAGGAACATTTAGTTTCAACTCTGTTTATAGCCAGAAGGTACATCCACTCAGTGAAGGAAAGTCTTCGATTCTATAAAACGGAGACTGACAAGGCAACAAAAGCCTGGAAGGAACAGCACCATCAGCTCAATGAGATGAAACCCTCCTTTGACAAAGCTGTGATGGAGTTAAAGAAAGTGAGAGAAAGCAGGGGGCTTGTCACAGAGAATGAAGAAGCTGCCAGTCCGGAGAATCTGCAGCAGGACTCTGAGAGGAAGAGGAGCAGGATCATCCAGGAGAAGGAGGAGGCCATCACCAGTGACAGAAAGGGCGTGATGGCACTGGAAGAGGAACATCTGGAGGAGACCCGCCAGAGAGAGACAGAGTGGCAGACACAACACAAAGTCCTCGAGGGTCAGATC